>NC_136935.1:41682709-42197709 GCF_949987615.1 Pollachius pollachius | reverse complement strand
CATAGGACAACCAAATAAAATATAGATAAATACTTATTTTTTATTCTATTATGAAGTTTGCAGTATAACATTAGCACAAGCTAAAGGCCTTTCGATCGTACTCGATCTGTCACACCTTCTTCTCTCTCCATACGTGCATGATTGTGTTACATAAATGACAAGAGAATGACACAATTCCCTCCTTTGCTAAACAGGAGAGTCCTGAGAAGGGAGAATAGAAAATAAAGAATACAAGGGAAGAGCAATTTGTGTCGTATTTGCTTCCACCTGTTTCCATTTAGGTGCACAACAGATAACTGCAACCTCAGCCTATGTTGTACGTTGTATTGTTTCCTTAGTCTGCTTGTCTAAAATATTAATAGAATGTCACAAAGGATGAATTATGGCTTCGCAAAGCGGAGGCAAGACAGCCCAAAAAATAAACACTAGCCAAGGTGGAAGCAATTTGTTTTTAGTTTTTTGGGGGTTGTTATGTGTTTTGTGTCTGTGTTTTTTTTTTTTGTCAGAAACTCGGCAGGAAAACTTCAGGATGTGGGACTGAATATAAGAGGGAAGAAAGGATGGGGTAGGAAAAAGAGAATGTGTTAAACTAGACACACAATTTGCAACACCCTGAGAAGTTGTGAGGTTGTAAAGCACCAGGAAACCGTGGGAGATTGAGGTAGGTGTGGTTGGTGAGAAGTGGAGCACAGCACTCACGCTACACCTGTTGAACACTGGAAAGGTACAATAGGTGACCTAGAAAACGTGAAAACAAATGTTGTAGCACGACAAGACCAAATGGCAGGGCTACTCAGCGCAACTGCTTGTGCTTCTGCTTATTCCAAATACAGGTGTTTATGTGTTTAAAGCGAAGCAGTGAACACATAAACACAAGAAAACTTGTTGCTCTTTAAAGCTAGGGTATGCAATTTATTTGGTAGACATTTTTTGTCATATGTGTTGAAATTCTCTTTAGATCCTGACGGCAATCAATAAATCAAATGCTCTGACAAATAAAATAAAAAATGATATATGTGGCTGTTGCAGGCCTTTAATAAGCTGATCCAATCATTTCATTTGGACTGATTCAAATGATGGCCTAACCAACCGGCTACCTGAACGCCCTGTTCCAGTTGAATCATTGCACCTGACTTGAGACTTCAACAAGGCTAAGCAGACCAATTGTTATGGCTAGTAAGCTAGTCCTGCGTATTGGGGGATTGGCTTTGGCGGTTGTTCTGAAGAAGGGCTGGGATTTTTTCAGTTGGATACTTTCTAAATTTAGCTTTGTTTTACCAATATTACAACCCAAACTATATCTCGTCAGCCACAAGCCAAGTGTTCCTTATCAAGCAGTAACATCATAAGTGTATTATTCATTCTTAATGACTTATTAAATAAATAATCTTAAGGACTCATCACATTAAAAAAACATTATCCATGATTCGATTGAAACAATGATGGCATTGCGACCATATTGTGCTTCTTCATCTTGAAACGTTGATATCCCTTCCAGTAATGCTTACCATATTTTCGATTGATCAAGTAACAGTTCTGAGGTTGGACTTTGTCTTCTGTTTATGCTGTGTGGTGAAATAGTTATCAACACACCATAAGGAGGAAGTCGATCATCCTGTGAGAAATGGTTGACAGGGCAAGCTACAGACTGTCAATAATAGTCAACAAAACAGCTATTATATGAAGCTGTTATTTAACTGTGATGTGATATTGAGAGAGAGAAAGTTAATTATGTGAAAATATATTATATATATATATTTCAGCAGGAAAAAAATAATAGTCTTTGTTAAACTGTCTGCTTGTGACAGGCCTTTAAAACGGATTTACTTTGGACTCGGTACTTAAATATTTTTGTCTTGTCTGTCAGTCACTTGAACTGTCACTTTCCCTTTCAGTCGACTTGGCAGTTCTAGACACAGGCTATGGAATCTTAAGGAACAGATACGGAACCGACAGCAATGGAACTTATCACCTAATTGGTACAGGTGAAATCATTGAGACAAACAAGTACCTAACCAAGTGGGACATCGCAAAGGATAATACAATGTATGTTGATTGAACTACAACAACATCAAACCATGTTCAGTGTTCCAACCAATTTTTTTTGTGCACACTCTCACGCTACAGTGTACATACACGTATACATGCACACGCACACACACACACACACAAACACACACACACACACACACACACACACACACACACACACACACACGAGATAATGCAGTGTCTTTTGATCTTTCATGCTATTTCATCAGCATCATGAAGTTCATGAAAGCTTCTGAAAGATCTCTCTTATGAAACAATTGATGAACTAAACTAACACACAAAGAAAAAAAACACAAACTAACGACCAAAAGTACTGAAAAGTCAACAGCACAGCACACAAGCTCAAACAAAACAAACAAAAATAAGGAAACATGCATGTGTTGACAGGGTGGAATCGCTATTAGAGGTCCTCCAATATTTGACTTAATTGTGTTCAGTGTCGTGGGGATTTGTGCCTGATTCCGCTTCAGTTCACTGGAAATTAGCAATTAAAGTTGTTTTTCGTTGTCGCTCATGTTTCTAAGCGAACACGTGTGGGATAATGCAGTGTGTTTGGCTCTTGCACACTTTTACATCATCCTCATCAAGTGTATGAATTTGTGTGGATTTTAATGATCTCTTGCTTGGTTTAACACTCGCTGTGATTTGGTCTTCCTCAACTGTGTATGCAAAAACACAATCTAGAAAGAATGCGCATGATGTGATCAGGTAACAACGCATCACATGACAAAAACAACAACAATGAAGCTAACAACCAAGATGTTTGTCTTGGTTCTTATTTGACTAATTTGCTAATTTAATGGAATTAATGAAAATGGTATGTGGTTAATTAATCATTACATTGACCAATTTGAATAATATTTAGGTATTATAATGACGCTTGATTATTATTAATATGGTTTTGCCCCTCACTGTATCAATAAATATTTGTAATACATTTCCATTTACTCCTTTTTTTTTATGGTCATGTAGCTAGTTATGTAAATATTTGTGTAATATATTAATTAAAATATTTCATTTCAGCAACATTGACAATGCTACCCTATCTCTATTTATTTTAATTAACAAACAACATCGGCTATTCTGACAAGGCCCAGTGAAGCCACCTCAGTATTTAAATCAGGTCTATGATGGTCCTTGCATTAAAAACCCTGCAATTGAGAGCAGAAGAGCTTTGAGAAGAGGTTTGTTCACTTGTCGAAACACCTGAGGCTGCTAGTAGATATGGGCTTCTCCTATCAGAGACGGAATAATTATTCTCAGTGCTTAATGTGCCAACTTCGTACAAGGGGATTCAGATAAGATGGATGCAAACTGTGACGAAATTACTTTAAAGGATATTTTGAAATGATGAAGTGAGGTCAACCGCATTATGGATCATAATTTCCGCTCTTCTTGTGTGTGTATGTCTGTGTGTGTGTGTGTGTGTGTGTGTGTGTGTGTGTGTGTGTGTGTGTTTGTGTGTCGATGTTGGTGTGTGTGTGTGCATGTGTGTAGGTTTGTGTTTTCTGTGTGTGTGTGTGTGTGTGTGTGCAAGCATGAATATGTGCATCGGTGCCTGTGTGTGTGTGTGTGTGTTAAAAAATACCCTTTTTTAGCTGATGGTTCATCTCTAATGCCCAAAGTGACCTCCACTGAAAGCGAAAGCTTTAACTTATCACTGTAATAGACAGATGCTGCCTGATGCTATAGTTCACATTGTGTTTGGGATTGCTGTCTTTTTTGCCATTGTTTGTGCAACACAATAGCAAAGTACAAAGACAAAGTGCATTGCAAACTAATAGTTATCATGACCCAGATCTACCTTCCAATTTGATATTGCCCTGTTCAGCTTTGGTTGTCAGGGTTCTGAGACATTTTGACTATGAGAATAAAATATTTGTTCCCTTGCAATACTGGCCTTTATTAGAGCAATGCAAACCTACTATAATATCCCCTTACTCTGAGAATTTTTAAACCCAATGCAAGTCATTAGACGACATTTGTGACATTTGAGTGTGATCTAATGTTTCATGTTAAAAATATATCCCAAATGGGAAGCTGCTTCAGTGTAATTCTATTTCCCAGCGGAGGGACTGGTGTCTTATCAACAGCAGATAAACCTCCAGCCTCCAGCCTGCACTGGTTGTTAGTTCCACTTGGTTATAAGCATAGAGGCCGCGGTCGGTTGAGTTTCCCCCCCTGGAGGTCCATGGCTCTTGCGTGGCATTGCATTGCCCCAGCGATGGCACACTATGTATAGGCAATGATGATGCCCAGCGGCAGCCTCACTATCTCTCCCAGCGGCCCGTGATTAGCCACTTCTTGGCGACTGCCTGGCTCATGATGGCCTGAAGCTGGGCAGGAGGAGGAGAAAGGGAGGAGTAAAAGGGGGCTCTAGGGAGGCAACCTCGCGCAAGGGCCCCCTCTTGCTACTGCCACAGCTGGCCCGGATGCCCCAGCTGCGACCACTAGCCCCCATCTTGAGAGCTGGCGGCATTAGAGTTGGATTGGTTGGATTCAGCTTGGGGACTCACATTGTAAGTGTAAGGGCTCCAGAGGAACACGGGAGGCAGAGAGCCAGTCTGATTGTCCAAGCACAGCCACGCAGGGAGTGGCTGCGTTACTGCTAGTGGTGTTGGTCACGATGGAGGCTATATACAGGCTATAACTGGAAGCTCCAGCAGCAGGGTGGAGGTCAGTGAGCCCTGGCTAATCTTCCGGCCCTCAACCTCAATCTTCAAATAGACTCCCCCTGGAAGAAATCCTTGGCTTTCACCAGAACCACTTCATACCACGCATTCAGGGCCAACTAGCTGCTGATACTCTACGTCGGAGTAGGAGAAGGAGTTTATACTTTTCAGAATTTAGAAAGTTCCACCTCCACAGTGCCAGCGATTTTCCTATGAAATTGCGCATCTGGGTTGTGTGTAGCAGCCAAACCCCGTCCTTAAGTTGAGCGCTGCGGCGCTACACAGTGTGTTGGCTACGCAAGCTGCTGCTGGCAGCCATAATCAGATCAACTGTCCGGACAACTGCAGCCGCTTGGGCGTACATAACACAGGGTCTCTCTCGTTACACACAATGCATATGTGTGTGTGTGTGTGTGTGTGTGTGTGTGTGTGTGTGTGTGTGTGCGTGTGTGCGTGTGTGTGTGGGATTGTGTGTGTGTATGTGTGTGATTTTTGTGTGTCCAGCCCAAATATACAAGCACTCATATTCCCTCTGGCAAACCACACAAAGACTACAATACGCTGAAGCTGATGTCCTCTGAGCTTCCTAGAATCAACCAAATCCTAGCAAAGTGATGTGTTTGTATGTGTGTGTACAGTGGGGCAAAAAAGTATTTAGTCAGCCACCAAATGCGCAAGTTCTCCCACTTAAAAAGATGAGAGAGGCCTGTAATTTTCCTCATAGGTATACCTCAGCTATGAGAGACAAAATGAAAAAAAAAAAACTAGAAAATCACATTGTCAGATTTTTAAAGAATTTATTTGCAAATTATGGTGGAAAATAAGTATTTGGTCAATAACAAAAGGTCATCTCAATACTTTGTTACATGCCCTTTGTTGGCAATGACAGAGGTCAAACGTTTTCTGTAAGTCTTTACAAGGTTTTCACACACTGCTGCTGGTATTTTGGCCCATTCCTCCATGCAGATCTCCTCTAGAGCAGTGATGTTTTTGGGCCTTCGCTGGGCAACACGGACTTTCAACTCCCTCCAAAGATTTTCTATGGGGTTGAGATCTGGAGACTGGCTAGGCCACTCCAGGACCTTAAAATGCTTCTTACGAAGCCACTCCTTCGTTACCCGGGCGGTGTGTTTGGGGTCATTGTCATGCTGAAAGACCTAGCCACGTTTCATCTTCAGTGCCCTTGCTGATGGAAGGAGGTTTTCACTCAAAATCTCACGATACATGGCCCCATTCATTCTTTCCGTCACACGGATCAGACGTCCTGGTCCCTTGGCAGAAAAACAGCCCCAAAGCATGATGTTTCCACCCCCATGCTTCACTGTAGGTATGGTGTTCTTTGGATGCAACTCAGCATTCTTTCTCCTCCAAACACGACGAGTTGAGTTTTTACCAAAAAGTTATATTTTGGTTTCATCTGACCATATGACATTCTCCCAATCCTGTTCTGGATCATCCAAATGCTCTCTAGCAAACTTCAAATGGGCCCGGACATGCACTGGCTTTAGCAGGGGGACACGTCTGGCACTGCAGGATTTGAGTCCCTGGCGGCGTAGTGTGTTAGTGATGGTAGCCTTTGTTACTTTGGTCCCAGCTCTCTGCAGGTCATTCACTAGGTCCCCCCGTGTGGTTCTGGGATTTTTGTTCACCGTTCTTGTGATCATTTTGACCCCACAGGGTGAGATCTTGCGTGGAGCCCCAGATCGAGGGAGATTATCAGTGGTCTTGTATGTATTCCATTTTCTAATAATTGCTCCCACAGTTGATTTCTTCACACCAAGCTGCTTACCTATTGCAGATTCAGACTTCCCAGCCTGGTGCAGGTCTACAATTGTGTTTCTGGTGTCCTTTGACAGCTCTTTGGTCTTGGCCATAGTGGAGTTTGGAGTGTGACTGTTTGAGGTTGTGGACAGGTGTCTTTTATACTGATAAGGAGTTCAAACAGGTGCCATTAATACAGGTAAACAGCCTCTTAAAGAAGAAGAAGTTACAGGTCTGTGACAGCCAGAAATCTTGCTGGTTTGTAGGTGACCAAATACTTATTTTCCACCATAATTTGCAAATAAATTCTTAAAAAATCAGACAATGTGATTTTCTGGATTTTTTTTTTTCATTTTGTCTCTCATAGCTGAGGTTTACCTATGAAGAAAATTACAGGCCTCTCTCGTCTTTTTAAGTGGGAGAACTTGCACAATTGGTGGCTGACTAAATACTTTTTTGCCCCACTGTATGTGTGTGTGTGTCTGTCTGTGCGTGAGTGTGTGGCCTTTATCTTTGTCTTTGTCCGTATGCCGGGGTTAGCTCAGTTCACTAGAAGGCAGAGGCCATCTGATCCGAGCTAGTTGAGATATAAACTCTGTCGTCCTTTCCGCAATAGATTATTAAGGAATAAAGGAATTGGATAACTGACAGCAGTACGGCTCGCGCACTTATGCCTCTTTTCACGAGACGGTTATTCCCTTTGAGGGAAGCTAGTGGGACTCTGGGCATGTGGGACTTGTAGCCGCCTGCCGTGGGTGATAAGTGGACTAGGGGCCCCACAGTGGGTGAGGAGCCATCTGTCTGTGCCGCAGTAGTCTTCCCCACAGTTGGCATACAGGGGATTACCATTGGCTGAATTATTTAATGTATGAAAAGTAGAAGTAGGGAAGGCCCAAATGCATTTTTTATCATCCAAAAAAATCAAGAATAAGCAAAACATATAGTACAAATAGTGTGTGTGTGCGTGGGTGTGTGTCTGTGTGTGTGTTTTTATGTGCGTAAGTGCCTGCGTGCATGAATGCATGTGTGTGTGTGTGTGTGTGTGTGTGTGTGTGTGTGTATGTGTGAGGGGGAATTTATTGAGTCAGCAATCTACATTGGGATTTGGTTTTGAGGCCCAGTTTATGGTAACTGACTGAATTTGTTTTTACATTTATGAATTTGTATTTTTTATACAAATAAAGCTTAGAGATTTTGCTATTAGAGAGTTGTTTTAATTAAAGTAATCTAAAGTACGATTATCAATTATAACTAAATTGTAGTGGAATGCTACCGGAATGAGGAGCGGCTCCAAATATATTCCAAGCGGTTTTCTAATCTAGTCTATTGTCATGAGAGTCCTTTGCATTTCAATAAGCAGTCTGGGCAATGCTAGCCTGGTCCTACCAGACTCTCGTACTTCATTTCATTTGCACAGAGAGTCTGGACCTACTGAATTGACAAACGTTAACTCACTTGAAGGAAGGTGTGTGTTGAAGTTTAAAACTATTGGCTCGCCCAGTGCCACACTCCGGATCTGCCATAACCAATCGCTAACGTTTGGCCGGGAATCATGTTGCGCGCAGGCTTCAAACAAACCAAACACTGTGTGTGAAGATGTCCGTCAATGAGAGCTGACTTTAACCTCATTGATCTCAGCCACTACCTCTGTTCGCTGATTGGAAGCAGAAAATTTGGACGGAGAAAACTCAGTAACATACCGCGGACCCAGCCGTAGTACTGAAGGGAAATTAAAATTGAGCGGAAGTACTTAGGCGGGCGGAGCCAGGCTAGGGCTATGCATAATGTTTGCTCCCTGTCTTTATACTGACCTTCAGGTCCTATAGTACAGTTTACTCACACACTGCCTCTATGTCAACCTCCATCTCCTCCTTCTGCTGTATTGTCCAAATCAACCCTGCTCCTAAGCTCCACCTGCATCTTTAACCTCAGCACAAAGCGGCAGGTCAAACGTAACACGCATGGCCAACACTGCTGCCAAGTGAATCGGTCTCCCCACTCCCAGCCTCTCAGAGCTGAGCTCTGAGAGCTCCACTAAGGCCATCACACGCATTGCAAATACAAATATAGCAAAGGACATCGCATGTCCACTCAATCATCACCTCACCTGTGCCCAGAGAGCCGTACAGGACCCTGAGATGAAGAAGGGGCTCGCTTTGGCAAATGGGCTTGTTTGTTGTTGTTGTGTTGTGTTGTTTGTCACAATTGTGTGCTGCTGTTATACTTTACGCATTGTTACTGTCCGGTGTTGATGCGTGATGATAAGGTGCACTTTTGGTTCTCCTTGCAATGTAGGCTACAGTTACTGTCTCTTATCGCTGTGTGATGATGTCTGTAAAGTGTATGGTTGGTTTTCCCCTTATGACGTACAGTTTGGTGGGAAATAATTTACCCACGGGGACAGTCAAGTCTGACTAGCTAAATGACCTAACACTGACAGTATATGCATCATATATACTATAAATAGGAGCCAGAGAAACTCACAATTGAAAATGTTCTAGGTCTGCATAATCTTTGGGCGACACAGACAGCAGATCTGAAAACACTGCTGTCTGACAGCGATACGAGATGGAGGACTGAACTTTTCTCTCCGATAATACATGACAAATTGGTCTACAGAAGCACGACTCCCTGCCATCGTGACGCAAGCTCCCCAGAAAGGAACGGTTGTTTTGCGCTTTTCAAACGGGTTACAAATGAAGAACCGCGAGCACCACGCCAGTGAAAGACTTCGGCAATTCCCCTCCGTTTCTTTCAGCTGCTGAGGCGATTCGGGGCCTACTCCTCTTTTCATGCCGAGTCAAAAGCCTCTCCCTCCCTCATGGCTATTTTTTTTATTCAAACAATGAATCAGAGCCGAGAGGGAGAGAGAGAGAGAGTAGTCAGCAAAGCTCTGCTCTCCAAATTGCCATCATTTAATTTTTTTTGTCCTTACTTATCTGTTTCCTTTCCACAGTTTTTGGTTGGAAGAAAAAAGCCTCTTATCCATGCCGCTGTCACCATGTCTGTGTTCCCGTTCCTCCCCTCCACCTTCTACAATGAAGCAGTGATAAACCCTAGTAATGTATTCTCTGCCTTGGTCTGAAAGCAAATCAGTTCTATTCACCACAGAACTGTTTACGTGTGTGTGTGTGTGTGTGTGTGTGTGTGTGTGTGTGTGTGTGTGTGTGTGTGTGTGTGTGTGTGTGTGTGTGTGTGTGTGCGCGTGTTTGCTAGTGTGTGCAAATATATAAATGGTAAAATAGAGTGAGAGTTTTTGGGCTTTCATCACCCATAAGTCTACATATGATATGAGTGAATTTCCATCTGGGTTTGTGTGTGTGTGTGTGTGTGTGTCTGTGTGTGTGTGTGTGTGTGTGTGTGTGTGTGTGTGTGTGTGTGTGTGTGTGTGTGTGTGTGAAAGGGGATTATTCTGCTCCGTTCGGAGTTTGAAGTAGAAGTTGAAGACTCAGACAAAGAAGTCGCACCGACAAGTAGATTTGCATATAAAGCCACCTATCAATTTAAGTGTATATGCCATATGAACATCAAAAGCAGCATTCACATGTGTATGCATGTGTTACCAGCTAATCGCAAACATGATTAGGAGACCAATGACACGATTGTTTGGTCAAGTTATCTGTGCCATGTGTTTGTATGTGCACATGTATGTATCTGTATTTGCATGTTGCTGTTTAATCATATAGTAACATGTTTACTGAACAAGGATCCATCACATGATATGGGAAGTGTCTTCTACCCCCATTTACAATATGTCTCCCTGATCTAGTCCTGCCCTTCATGTTACCTTCTATATTGCTTTTCCCTTACTTACACATACTTCTTCATTATACTGCTCCCTCGTTCCCTTTCCTCCCTCCTTTTCCTTAGGGGCCTAATTTAAACATAGTGCTATTAAAGTCCCCCAGGTTGTGGAATATGGCTCCCCCATGTGGTAGTGTTTTGTTTTAGACATGCTATTGTTGTCACGTTTTTACCATTTCTTTTTTAAGACACAGGGTTGATAAAATATGTTTTACTCATTTGTGCAACAACTTTGAAAAAACCTTGAGACATCTCAGCTCATCCGCAGATTTTTGGCACTAATCTGCACCAACCTTTTTGAACCTGAGAGCTAATTCATGGGTACATGAAGTCAAGGACACGAAGGACACCCAGTTTGATACACTCTTCTGAAATGACAAATTTGCTCAGTTTGCCTTTAGTTATATATTATTATTAATGATTAATGATACTCATCTATGTGAAGACACAGATCATGTTAATGATTTCTCACAAAATGTATCAACCATGACTTAAAAAAGGTAGGAAAGAGTTGTTCAAGAATGAGTTGTGCTATGTTTAGAACAGGCCTGCGGGCGCCTCATATGGTCCTTGCGGGCGCCCTGGTGCCTGTAGTGTTTGCGACACTGCCGTATATGGTATTGGTCATGACGTATGTACATGAAGGAGTCTGACATGCATTGCTATCCCGGAGATAAAGTATTAGTACTGATAAACAGTTGTCCGCTCGTCTCATTCATATGGTAACCTACAACATCACAGTGCCCACGGGCACTGTGTTGGTGACCCCTGACCTGATGTATCATAATGTTGTTGTGTGTTTATGTGCTGCTGTGTTATCTTCTTTCTTAGTTTAATAAATGTTCTATGTGATCTGGCCTACTTGTGTCGGTGGGAAGGAATTTCCTCACTGGAAGACAAAAAAATAGAAATATTTTATTGATTACTTTTTAACCGAAATGATGAGCAATTAGGTATAAAAAGGAAAAAAAAGAGCCCTTTCGTCTGCACTCCTGAATTTCATATGAAGCATATTCATTATACCATTATTCGTTTTTTGTTAGCCTTAGTTTTAGCTTTGGGCAGAGGTGTCTGCATATTAATGAGTGTAAATGAACATATGTAAATGATTGAAATAGCTAATTAGCCATTATGATTAAATTTAACTTTTACTAATCTGATGTTCTAGTTAGAAGTTAGTTTTGCTCTGCCAGACTTTGGCCCAGATTTAATCAGCTTTCTAGGAGGCAACCTCAACCTTGCAGAGTACCTCTTGAAAAGAGACTGAAAAAGTATTTCCTTTTACAGGAGGTGGAAGTGTATCGCCTGCAAATCCCATCCAACTGAAACAGGCTTCTGGTGGTTTGCAGTCAAATGCAGATATTGAGATGAGGGTCCAATTAGATGTTTTTTGTGATAGATTATTCATATGAGGATGAATGAACAAATAGGAATAATAAATAAATGCATGAAAAACATGAAATAAAATTTGCTGCTGTCACTTTAGACATATACACGCACACGCACGCACGCACACACACACACACACACACACACACACACACACACACACACTTTCTAACTTATGTCACATGTTTCTGAAGATATGCAACCTCTTTAAAGGAACGACTTTAAATATTAATATTGTCCAATTAAAATATGATCACGTTAAATGTCAAACATAAAACAAATATTATTATTATTTACAAATTATTTATATTACAAATTATTATTTAATATAAACAATGGAGGTTAATAACTACTTTTATTGTGTGCAACGTCAAATGCGTCAGCCTGCAGCACCGGAAGTGTTAGGAAAAGGGTTAAAAAAAACAATTGTAACAGGCTAGCTATCGTTAGCTGTCAGTGGTATTTGTGCAGGGATGGAGGTTACACGGAAAAGTGAGTAGAGGGATTTGGATAACGGAATGTCCTCCGTTTGCTGTTTACTTGAAGCAAGAATATGGTGCAATAAAGATAATTGAGTTTCACTGTAGTCAGAATCTCCTCATTGATCTATGTACACGCTGGTGCATCGTTGCTGCTAGCGGTGTCGCTAACGTGCCTGCTGGGAAGCATGCACACCTGGTAGCCTTGCACATTGCTCAACTTGCCCTTTCTCTTGCAGATTTTAAAGACTGTTTAAGCGCCGTGTATAGTGCGATAGACGAGGCTGATTTCCTTGCTATCGATGGCGAATTCTCAGGTAACTATGGGCACATTTGAACCCCCATTTCTCAAACGCACGGCTGCAACTCAAATCCTAATCGCTGTGCATTCTGTAATATTTCAAAAGGTATAAGCGATGGGCCTAATGTCAGTGCACTCACCAATGGAATGGATACACCTGAGGAACGATACGCGAAGCTTAAAAAGGTTTGCACGAATTCGTTGTACTTTACTTTCTCCCTCCTCTAGGTCATTGCAACCTGCATCCACTTAAACGCGGGGGTTGCTGTGTTTGGCATTGCGTTAATCTCTTATTTTCCTCTCCTAGCATTCCATGGACTTCCTATTGTTCCAGTTTGGCCTGTGTACGTTCAAGTATGACACGGAGGCGTCCAAGTGAGTGGTTGCAGACTAGGACTGACTACGCGCACACTTGCTAAAATGTGTTTATGTTGTATGGATTTTGTTCTATTTATAATATTTGTAAAATCAACGACTGCAAAGTTGTATTTGAATAAGTGCACCATAATAAGTGTATCCATCAAGTATTCCCCTGTAACATAAATTTGACTTATTTGAGTTAACTACTAAAAAATGTAAACTATTGTATATTGCTCAAATTAAACACAAATGTGCCCAAGTACTGATATTGCTACAAAACTCATCAGAACAGTGGACAAGCTCACCGATCTAAACATATCCTATTTTCCCCCTCTCCACAGGTACATCATCAAGTGTTTTAATTTTTATATATTCCCGAAACCCTTCAACAGAGCATCACCCGACATTAAATTCATCTGTCAAGTAAGTCCTTGGTCAGCTAAATCTGTCCCTTGAGCTATGGTCATTAATCACAGGACTATAAGTATATTTATTGGGCTAAACTTTTGTCAAGGTAAATACTGTTGTTTTCGTTTCAGAGTTCAAGTATTGACTTTCTAGCAAGCCAGGGGTTTGACTTTAACAAGGTCTTCCGCCATGGTGAGTGAAATAAAGTCTTTATTTACATTCTGTTGAACATCAACACTAACCTTACAAATATCGTTCAGAATAGGGCAGGCTTTAAAAAAATTGCACATTTCACGTTAACCTTTTTTATTTGAAGTATCTGATTTAACAGAAGCCCACTCCATATTCGTAATGGTTCTTGCTAAAAAATAACAATTCAAAAGACTGCCACGTGAACGGCGTATTTGGAGTTGTTCGAAAAGTCATACATTTACATCACCACCATGCACTTTAAACACCTCGTTCTCCACGACTTCACTTCCTGAGTGAAGTTGTGGTGAACACTTCCTGATATTAATTTGTCTTGCCTCAGGGATCCCTTACCTAAATCAGGAAGAGGAAGCCCGTGTGAGGGAGCAGGCAGAGGAGAGACGGAACCAGCAGGCCAACGGGGCCGCGACACCGTCCTACATCTCACCGTCCTCTAAAGGGCCAGCGCACGTACCCGAAGAGCACAAGGATTTCATCAGCCGTGTCATGTACGTTCCTCTGATGGTCGAATTCATAGACGTCTCGAAAGGAGTCAGCGTTTCCCGGCTGGAGATGTTTCATTGTATGCCGTTGGTTAACATCTTAAACTTGTTGATCAAGCAAAATGTCTCGTCCTTCTCCTCTACAGCGAGAAGGTCGATGGCCTTTTCACCAACTCTGAGAAGACGGTGGAGTTGGAGCCATGTACCGGGTAAACCACCCACTACTTGCCTCACCAAAAGTTCCCTACTTTTTTTGTATTTGTAGCTGACTCGTTCTCCACCGTTCTTTACCCGTAGGTTCCAGAGGAAGCTGATATACCAGACTCTTAACTGGAAGTGAGTTTGGCTCCATTTGTTCTCTGCTGTTGCACTAAGTAGTGTTGATGGGCTCTGGCTAATGTCTAATGCATTCCCCTGCTCTTTTAGGTACCCTAAGGGTCTTCATGTGGAGACCATAGAGACGGAAAAGGTAAGAGTTTGTCTCACTTCAGCCTTAGACCACGTTATCTAATGCAACCGTAAGCCCAGGAGATCAAGCATGGATGTTCGGTGCCTCGTGTGTTTGCAGAAAGAGCGCTACATTCAGATCAGCAAGGTGGACGACGATGAGCGAAAGAGGAGGGAGCAGCAAAAACTGGAGAAAGAGCAGGTAGATTTAGTCTTTTGAATAAGGACGTCGTTAGATTTCTGACTCAAACGGGGACCGTTAATACATTTTGTTTCCCCCCCCATGCATTCATCTTCTCATAGGAGGAGCTAAATGATGCAGTTGGCTTCTCAAGGGTCATCCATGCCATCTCTAAATCTGTAAGTGGCTGTTATTATTTAATTAAAAGTTTGCTTTTCTTAAAGATTTCCTAATCTGAAATCCATTGACCGTTTACTGTTGTGAACTTGGGTGTTCTTGATGCTGTTTACATCTTGGCTTTGTGTCACTCTGTGTTTCAGGGTAAGCTTGTGGTCGGACACAACATGCTTCTGGATGTCATGCACACAATCCACCAGTTCTACTGCCCACTGCCACAGGTAACATGGATACACAATGCATAAAGCACTCGCACCATTGACTGAGGCTGTGTGTGTGGTTCATGTCTTTATAAAAAAAAATGTTTGATTGAATTTGTTTACACTTTGTTCTGTCTAGGACCTCCAAGACTTCAAAGAAGTCTCCATGTGTGTGTTCCCAAGGTGAGCTTTTTAAGCATTTTAAAATACAGATTTTCTTTTGCCACTTGGTTTCAATTAAAAAAATGTATATTACTTTTTTAGACTCCTGGACACTAAACTGATGTCTTCCACGCAACCTTTTAAGGTAACAAACGCCTTTGCCCACAAGTATTCCTCACTAAATATTCCTAGACAGGAGGTTTAACCTATCTGACTTACTTGTTAGTGTTGGTGACATTCTGCCGAATGCCCTTTTCTAGGACATGATCCCCATCACCTCCCTGGCAGAGCTGGAGAAGCGCCTCAAGGTGGCCCCCTTCAAATCTCCTAAAGTTGGTGAGAAGATATGCTCGTATGGATTTCATGCATCATGCATGGCTTGAGTTCCATCCTCTTTGACACACACACTTTGTCTGCCCACTGTTCTTCTGCCAGAGACTGCAGAAGGCTTCCCCAGATATGACACAGCCCAAGAGCAGCTCCATGAGGCCGGCTACGATGCCTACATCACTGGCCTGTGTTTCATCTCCATGGCAAATTACCTGGGTAAAACGCATTTCCACCTCTCTGCCTCGGTGCAAATGCGTTGCAGAAAATCATTGCAGAAATCGTTTTCGACTGCTAGGTTTGAAGTGTTGTCTCCTTTTCCACTTTCTCATTAGGTTCATTTTTGACCCCTCCCAAAGCCCACATCTCTCCTCGCTCGAAACTAATGGAGCCCTTTTTCAACAAGTATGCTTTTTTTTTTTCTTTTTCCTGAGTCGTTACTTTTTCTTATTTTAATTTTCGATAACCTAATCAAATTTTCGTTTCCTTTTCCTCTCAGGCTTTTCTTGATGAGGATCATTGATATTCCCTACCTCAACATGACCGGCCCCGACTGTAAGTGAACCATTTTCTGTTCTGAATCATTTCGGCATATTATCTTTTTTTATTTTAAGTTCAACCTATTAAAATTTTTCTCTGGTACTTTTGCATCATGAATTTATTTTCTTCCTCAGTGCGACCCAAGAGGGACCATGTTCTCTACGTCACCTTCCCTAAAGAATGGAAAACCAGCGACCTCTACCAGCTCTTCAGTGCCTTCGGTAAAACACACCCTTATATCTATGCCATGCAAGCCTCCTCCGTCCCATGGACCCCCTACTCAAATCTGTTTCGCTTCTGTTTCCCGCCCCCCCAGGTAATATCCAGGTGTCCTGGATAGACGACACCTCAGCTTTCGTCTCTCTCAGTCAGACGGACCAGGTTCAGATAGGTGAGGATCCCACCATACTTCAAATGAAACGATACCACATTATTACAAACCTCCGTTATCCAACGCTAAAAAATGTTACTGCAGGTGACTTTTAAATCTGTTTTTCGTTTTTGTAGCAATGAACACCAGTCGCTATGCAGAGAGCTACCGAATCCAAACGTACGCAGAGTACATGAAGGGCCGGCGGCAGGACAAGGATGTCAACAGCCATTCTGACCAGTCCTGGGGAGAGGAAGGCTGGGTCAAGTCCCCCACCACAGCTGGAACTACGGGCTACGGCTATAAAGGGTACCGACCCGGAGCTCCAATGGGGCCCCTACTTTACAGTCTTACAATGCTGTCAACTAAAGGCTTTTAGTCAACGGATTTCTGTCGGGGACAGACCTGCTGTCTACTGAAAGTCTTGCGACATGTGCCGAGCGTTACTATGAGCCACACATATATGTATATATTATATGTATACCTTTTTTGTTTTTTTTTCTGAAGGACTTTGGGTAAGCGCAGCATAAGTCCCAATCAAGCAGACCAAGGGGCTGGAGAAGCTCAGGCCACCGACGGCTGGAATCAAAGCAGCCATCCGGACGGCTTGGGAAACAAGAAGCTCAAGACTGATGGTGTGCTTCCCTTTTTATACTCGACCTAAGAAACAGATTCTGCGTGCTGAATCATGTAGCACTATCTGTTGACTACTAATCTCACACATCAGATTTAAGATTAATTATCTGATGGAAGACATGGTGTTTCACTCTTTTACTTGACTTATGTGGCTGGAAGCGGGGATTTGAAATGATCTAATTGGCTGTTTAAGGAGAAATCGGGTGTAAAATGGATCTGGAATATGTTTAACCACTTAAAAGCCTAGAAGTAGCCCGACACTTCTTTGGTAGTATAATAAGGGTCTTAACATGTAAAACGAGGCATTGATAACTTTTTAAGTGTACAGATTGTTTATTAAAAAGGAAATTTTATACACACAAGCCTTGTACTAGCCTTGTAAGTGGTTTAAAATAGCGATTTAGTTTTTACCATAGCACATGCCCCCATCGTTTCAAGTTTATAGTGTTTTGGTAGAATCGGCTAAAAACGGCCAACTTAAGAATGCGTCTACATGCGCTTTTTTGCTATCAAAGGAACATTCCAACTCGTTATCATACTGAACATATCCCAGATCCATTTTACACCGGGTTCTCCTTTAACAGCCAGCACAAACTCTGCAGGTAGTCGTTTATTTTAAATGGTTCAAATCAACACTGTGTAGACCAGCCAATGCAGCAATACTTACTTTCCTGATTGGGGGGTGTAAATGAGCGGTAATGCCACCCCTTAGTTTCTGGCATCCAGCCTGAATATGTGCCATCTGCCCCAGAAGTTTTGCTATAACAGGACTGCTTGATCCATAGATGGATTGTCTGTAAGCTCTTGCATGAAGGGTGGGTGTCGGTTGTAACATTGTCAACGCTGTCCTTATAGAGCTATACTCTCAATCGTACGCAGGAGTGGTCGACAGCAGGACGTCCGAAGGCTGGCTGAAGACTCCGTAAGTCTATTGCTGATGAAGCTGCACATGTATATCCCATCCCATGTTTATCGGTTTAGCTTCACATTACCATAACCATTTCTGCTGTGGGCTTGTTTTTTCATTAACTGTCCGTCCTTTGGTGTTTGTGCAGTTGTACTTCGGATTCTTCAGAGTTAAGTCCGATCCATGAAGAGCAAAGTGCTGAAGGCCCAGTTCCAGCCAATGAGGCTGAAAACACCTGGCAAAACCCTGTGACCAATCAGGGCAAGAAGGCTCGTAAGAACAACAAGAAGAGGAAGAATGAAGGTTTGTACGCCCATCTTGTAAAGTGACAGAAATACAAATTATTTTGACCACCACCCCTTTATATTGAATAGATCTTTCTCATGTAGGTTCTGAATCAACTGCATCCCTGTTTGATGTCCCTGCGGTCTGGTAGTGAGTGGTCAGGGGTGGGAGGGCCCTCCCTCCCCCTCAGGAAGAATCTGTTTCGCTTCAAACCTTTGCTTACTGGATCTCATAGCACTTGATGATGCGGCATGAATAGCAATGGGTCAACTCCTCCTCTGACTGTGATCATTTCCTCAACAGTTACCATAGGTACCGGCCAACACGTTTGACTGGATTACTGAAGGTAATGCAAAAGCCATAATCACAGCAGGCATCTTGTAATGTAAGACTGGGCAAATCTTCAATTCTTTACTGTTCTGTAAATGTTTTACGGGCACATACATGCAGGACGATGTCGACACAGTGGCACTATTCACTATTCGCCAATTTTAACCAGCTGGTCCGCTCCTTTAGTCTTGTGTTTTGTGTGTGGCTACCTGTGCGTCTAGAAAGAATTGTGCTGGAAGCATCCCTTGACTTGACCCTATAGTTTAGTGTTTTAAAAAACTATCAACTCCTTTTTTTTTAATTTTAAAGATTGGATAGTTACTGTTGACTTTTCCAGTTTTATTGAATCTATAAGCTTCTCCATGATCCTGTATTTATTATTGGTGGTATATAATTTGACCCTTTGAAGGAGGAGCCTTGTATGGAAATGTGTTACTATGACTGTTTTGTGTTTTTGTAAACTCCCTGTTCTACTGCGCAATGTGTAAACGTTAAGAATACGTGTACATTTTGTATAAGGAAATTTAAAAATGAAATATTTCCTTGCAAAGGAAAAATTAAAGAATGTTTCTTAGTACAGATGTTTATTCTATTATTGGCACAAAATGGTATAGTTTATTGGTGAAAATCAATTGTCAAAGCACGCAGGTATCCAACTGAAAGCCAAAACTTTATTTCTTAGGTATCAAAATCTAACTTGGATCTATTATGGGTGTTTTCTTAACCATTTCTAATTTAATATACAGCAATACATGCATCATGTTGCTTTATCCCATCAGTAACATCTTCAATTCAAGAGTTTTATTGGTCACATACAAGAAATGCAGTGAAATGAAAAGTTAAGTAAAATGGCCAACAGCCTTGCGTTGTCATATTTAAATTGATCACTTTAGTCAAAGATGAGGATAACTTAAGTTGACTTGGAAATATAATTACATAATATTCTACACCATCTTTCAAGGTTCAAGTCTTTGTACTAAAACTCATGGAGGAAGATCTTTCCCCACAGGGGGCAATACAAAATACCCATTGACACGAACAATGAAGGACATCCTTATTTGTCCTACTTATGGCTAACTTGGGGAAAAACCAAGACTAGCCTTTTTAAAATGTTTATTTGCTCAATTTAAAGTGACTATCACACGGTGTACATTTTGTATTGCAGTTATAAAGGCCACTCATTGACTAGATTCTTGTCAGGAAGGTGGTGCAGATGGCTGTGTCCTAGCCCACTCACAAGAAGCCATTCTTGACCTCCAGGAAGCACAGACCAGGATAATGGCCATTGAGACTAGACATCAGATGGAGAGAGGGTTAATATTCAGGTAATACTTTAAGGAATACTTTTCATGTTGTGTAGTTTAAAAAATGTTCAACCTGGACCATATTTACGATCGTTTTGGGTCTTAGTGACTATCCTGTCCCAATCACTTTGAGGACATACAATGTGTAATTTCCCCTAAAGGATTACATTGCAGCCATTTTCATGACCGTCAGCTGCAGCGTTCAAACTCAATCCTGGACCAATCTCAAATTGTTGTCCGCATTAGTCCCTTGGACCCAAAATGATCGGAAACTAGGGTCAAGGTTGAAAACAAATCCTGAAGTTTTCCTTTTAATACACACAGGGAAGGCAGTAGTTTGAGAAATTTCCAATGGATTGTGTAATTTTAGATCTTTAGAACTTAGATCTTTTGGCTACAAATAACATAAAATGCAGTCTGTTGTTCATATTCTACATGGTATTCACCTAGATTGTCCAGGAAGAACTACAACAGACAAGGTGCGGTCCGGGAGGGATTTAAAAAGTTTCCTCAGGCGGTCATCCAACTTCTTCATCACACGCTCCATTTTTCCATCCTAAAATAAGAAAGTTCAACTGTAGTCATAACATTGTCAATTTGACAGTTGAGTTGACAGGTCTATTGTCTCCCAGTTAACTCAAACCTGTTGTATTTCGGCATTTTGTTATGCCCAATCCAACAAGTAAACACAAACACTGCAATACCACCCAACTCTTCAGCAACTGCAACCACCACTAATCAATAAGCAAGCAGTGAAAATGCATATTAACTCAATACCAGCCACATTCTGAAATTTCCCCCAACATGCAAGTTGACTTTGAATAGTTTGGCCCCAACGTAATTCATCTCAAATAATCGACTCACCAATGGGTTGTTCTCCGTAATGGTGTTGCTGCTAAACCTCCCCTCGACGGCCACCTCCTCCATCTCTGTTGTGGTCTCTTGGGCCCATGACCACAGGTGACCTGGGGTAAGAGAGGGACAGACGAGGTACCTCTGGTCCCTGAGCTTCTCAGAAGAACCCAGGGCTGCTGCTGCACACTCTGGACTCTGAAACTCTGTCACATACCCAAACTAACTAGTGAGAAACAGAAACACAGATTTATCTCTACAGATGATGCAAAAAAGTGGGGGGACGGTGAAATGTGTTTGCTTACTTATACTCGCATGTCTTGCTCGTCTTCCATTGGGTTTACTGGGCCGCAGGATTCTCTCGACCACACCGAAGTGGCCAAATACCTTGTTGAGCTCATTCTCAGATAGTGCACAGGCAGGAGGAGCTTGAGGAAGCGGGTTGTAACCGTTCATTAGAGTCTCATTGAAGGAAGCAGCCATCTTTGAATTGTAAGCATCTATCGTCGTGGTCCCATTTTCGCCTGGTTTCGTGTCATTACCCGTCCGATGTGAACCTGGAGCATTTGGTACTGGCATGTGTCCATTCGTGTGAGGCAGTATGTGGGAGGGGTTCACGTTAGGTTTGAGCCTCATAACGTGGACATGGTTCACGTTGAGGGGGTCCTCCTTCAGGGCATCAAGGGTTAAATCAAGGTCCAATGTGGACTCATTGACCGGCCTCTGGACCTAGATGTAGGCGATTACACACACACATTAATATGCATCTTATACATAACAGATTTATAGTGAGCAGAGTAATCAGAGGGTGCTGCCTACCCGAATGTGCTGTCCATGCACAATGTGTCCACTTAGTGTTTGGACTGCCAGCACAGCCCCCTCCAGAAGCCTAAACTCGATCTCTGCATGCATCTGGGGAGGAGCCGGCGATGAGTGACAGCTTAGCTCATTAGAGTCCAGAAAGTACCTCAACTAGTTCGGTCCATGACCACATCAATATTCTATGCTTAGTATTTAGCAGACGATTTAATTGGGACCTGCAAATGCAGATACAGCTCATTAAAGAACAGTTAGGGGTTATGGTGTCAAACCAAATACTTTTTCTCTGGGGGCCCAACACCATAGTTAATAAAAATGACAAGACCATCAAGTGGGGCATGGAGATAACTTCCTAACTAATTATTACATATTATATTTGATAATTTATTTTAACGATGATTAGGAATTAAACATTTGCCAAGATTCTGTCGAGTGCTTCCTAACAGTCTGTGTGTCACTACGACCCGTCACTTGACAGAGATGTGGCTCCCTGGATGACTGGCACCAGCGGCGGCTTACCCTGTGCGAGGTAGGTAGCATTCTGATGCACCTCACAGCTCCACAGCAGCGAAACAGCCTCTTCACTTCCCTCTCCCCGAACCCAGATGGGAACGGCCCCGCAAACACCACACACATTTGCCTCAGATGTGCACGTAACTGCAATGTATGCATACACACACACACACCAATATATACGTTAATTAACAGCAGCGAGAGAGAAAAATACTACTTTATGTACACAATGATGTACGTGTGGCTCACTCTTTGGTGGTGGTGTTCCTGTTGTAGGCTGGAGTTCTTCATGTGTTTTGAGATTGAAGAGAACTGCACCAATGAGAACGATAGCCATGCCGACTGTCTTCTGAAGGAGGCCAGCACCTGAATCCAGAGGGTAAGGGATGTTATGAGTAGAGATGTTAAGAGTACTAATCTATGATGTCAGATACATTATATCCGATTTTCATCATAATCTGACCTTTTATTAGACCAGTTATTAGTGATAGTGAATGTTAGGAGGTGATTATGTTTGTTTTTTTTGTGAATGTACAGTGGGGCAAAAAAGTATTTAGTAAGCCACCAATTGTGCAAGTTCTCCCACTTAAAAAGACGAGAGAGGCCTGTAATTTTCATCATAGGTAAACCTCAGCTATGAGAGACAAAATGAAAAAAAAAAATCCAGAAAATCACTCTGATTTTTTTAAGAAATTATTTGCAAATTATGGTGGAAAATAAGTATTTGGTCTATAACAAAAGCTCATCTCAATACTTTGTTACATGCCCTTTGTTGGCAATGACAGAGGTCAAACGTTTTCTGTAAGTCTTTACAAGGTTTTCACACACTGCTGCTGGTATTTTGGCCCATTCCTCCATGCAGATCTCCTCTAGAGCAGTGATGTTTTTGGGCCTTCGCTGGGCAACACAGACTTTCAACTCCCTCCAAAGATTTTCTATGGGGTTGAGATCTGGAGACTGGCTAGGCCACTCCAGGACCTTGAAATGCTTCTTACGAAGCCACTCCTTCATTGCCCGGGCGGTGTGTTTGGGGTCATTGTCATGCTGAAAGACCCAGCCACGTTTCATCTTCAGTGCCCTTGCTGATGGAAGGAGGTTTTCACTCAAAATCTCACGATACATGGCCCCATTCATTCTTTCCGTCACACGGATCAGACGTCCTGGTCTCTTGGCAGAAAAACAGCCCCAAAGCATGATGTTTCCACCCCCATGCTTCACTGTAGGTATGGTGTTCTTTGGATGCAACTCAGCATTCTTTCTCCTCCAAACACGACGAGTTGAGTTTTTACCAAAAAGTTATATTTTGGTTTCATCTGACCATATGACATTCTCCCAATCCTGTTCTGGATCATCCAAATGCTCTCTAGCAAACTTCAAACGGGCCTGGACATGCACTGGCTTTAGCAGGGGGACACGTCTGGCACTGCAGGATTTGAGTCCCTGGCGGCGTAGTTTGTTAGTGATGGTAGCTTTGTTACTTTGGTCCCAGCTCTCTGGAGGTCATTCACTAGGTCCCCCCGTGTGGTTCTGGGATTTTTGTTCACCGTTCTTGTGATCATTTTGACCCCACAGGGTGAGATCTTGCGTGGAGCCCCAGATCGAGGGAGATTATCAGTGGTCTTGTATGTATTCCATTTCCTAATAATTGCTCCCACAGTTGATTTCTTCACACCAAGCTGCTTACCTATTGCAGATTCAGAGTTCCCAGCCTGGTGCAGGTCTACAATTGTGTTTCTGGTGTCCTTTGACAGCTCTTTGGTCTTGGCCGGAGTGTGACTGTTTGAGGTTGTGGACAGGTGTCTTTTATACTGATAAGGAGTTCAAACAGGTGCCATTAATACAGGAAACGAGTGGAGGACAGAGGAGCCTCTTAAAGAAGAAGTTACAGGTCTGTGACAGCCAAAAATCTTGCTGGTTTGTAGGTGACCAAATACTTATTTTCCACCATAATTTGCAAATAAATTCTTAAAAAATCAGACAATGTGATTTTCTGGATTTTTTTTTTTTTCATTTTGTCTCTCATAGCTGAGGTTTACCTATGATGAAAATGACAGGCCTCTCTCGTCTTCTTAAGTGGGAGACCTTGCACAATTGGTGGCTGACTAAATACTTTTTTGCCCCACTGTATATGAGTTTTGGGGTGTCTAAAGCATTAACATGCTCCACTGTCTACAAGTCAAAGCCCGGTGTCGTCAGCACTATTCCTAAAGCCAAACGCAACTTCACCTCCTTGTC
Organism: Pollachius pollachius; assembly: GCF_949987615.1. Lineage (NCBI taxonomy): Eukaryota > Metazoa > Chordata > Actinopteri > Gadiformes > Gadidae > Pollachius > Pollachius pollachius. The sequence continues at coordinate 42,173,506 of NC_136935.1, read as the reverse complement.
TGAGCTGTGCCACTGCTGATTGGATGGATTAATGGTGATGTCAGCGCGTTTTCCAATGAAGGTCACCGACTGTCCAGACCTTTGGAGCACATCAGCAAACCTGAAGACATTTTCAAAAGTTTAAAGTTATTGACTACAATTTCAGAAATTTAAAAGAGAAAGCATATAAAACAGAAAGTGAAACGATTTAGTTTTCACAAATCAATGGGTATTCCTCTTATATTTATCTTTGTGTAGATGAAAGTGGCGATGGTGCAGTGGTTTTACCTGCTACTTGGGGCAGGTTGAACATCAGTGGGCGTAGATACAGTGAGACTCTCTCCCCATAACTCATTGATATGGCACTCTACAACCTGAGCATGAACCATCAGGTAAATATCAACCAGTCTGGCTTCATAAAGGCATTATAAAGGGTTGTTTGAGTGGGGGGTTAAAATAAATATAGTGAAGACAGGGGAGATATTACCTTTCGAGGTCCTGCCTTAATAAAATACTGGGCCAACTCCAGAGCAGCAGAAGCATCCTCCATAGGGTCATGACCATTCTGCTCTTCGGTTTGGATTTGCCTTCTAAAGCCAATGGGTCATTAAACAAATCACATCATTGATGAACAAACACATGCATCAACCCAAACATACATAGCCACAAGCACACACAAACATAGCAAGAACCACTTACCCTAGAACAGTCTCAGCTAGGACCTTGAGTTTAAACCGCTGTCCAAATTCTTTCTTGTAAAGCAGTGAGGTGTCGATCACATGGGGATGAATCAACTGTGTGAGTGAGGAACCTCATTACACAATGTCACACATATCATAAATAGGCCCAGAGTTCCCATTATTTGTTTGTTAAAGATCAAAATTAGCTTATTCGATAATATTTAATTAATTACATTCATTACATTCAAGCCAGTAACTAACTTTAAGAGCCCTGAGGTCATTTTCCAGTGAATGTCCGACCAGGACTGCATCCCTGGGCAACAGCCTCAGAAGCTTTACTTGAACATCCTTGACGATGGTGGTGACTGGCTGCAACATTGCTGCGGTAATTCCGGAAAACCTATGAGTCAACAGAGCCATCAGAATGCCTCCAGTGCAGAATATAGAACACTGCTTTATAACTTTGGTGTGGATGGGCTGATTTAAACCTGGTGAGATAGTTGAGGATACGGTTCGGAGGTCGCACCAGGTCGTCCAGTAAACATTTGCCACTGCTATCCACCAGAGAGACGCGGGCCAACTCGTTCCCCTGTTCAGTTAAACACTGAAATCCATTGAAGTTACAATCTGTTTGGGCACTGTAGATTTATATCAGTCATTTGCTTTGAGGCCTTAAGTGAGTCTTACCATCTCACAGTCCAGTCCATAGAGAGGACTGTTGTCTGTTACACAATCAGCACTCTCTGTAGACACAAAGTCCTCAAAGCCCGGCATGCCTGTGAAAAACATAAAACACATGCATGAACTGGGCAGAGGCGGTAAAAAAGAATGAAAGCAGAGTGAAAAAGGAAGCAGTATTTAAGAGCTACCTCTCACAGGGAAGTGTTTTTTGATCATCTCTTCCTGTGGGAGAGTGTACGCTGTGAGCCCCTTCACCTCTGTTCCAAACTTCCTGATTATCGGATGCAGTCTCATCACTGTCGAAAATAAATCATTCACATACATATTGAGAAGAAAATAACTGCATAGAGAGCATCGAGTTGGGAGTTACGATTAATGGGCTCTAAATGTATTGGAAAACCTACCATCTCTGAGCTGATTGCTTTCCTGGTCCCTTTGAGCAAAGCATGAACTCACAGATTCAGGCACTTTACTGCTGAAGATTCCAGATGGTAAGTCAGTAGCCGATGGAGTGAAAGTGAGCCTCTAAAAAAAAGTAATAGATGTTCAAGAGATTAAACTCAGAGAAATCAATACTTGTTTTGGGGGAGGTGGGATTGGCCCAAAATCTAATCTGGTGTTGCTAGAAAAGCTTGACATCGATAAGACCCAAGAGTGGAAACTTGCTAGAAGACAAATCGATGCTAACAACTTTCTATGCATTGAATGGGTTTGTGTGTAATGCCAAAACACGGTACACGGCCAATCATACAATGATGCACAGGTAACATGGCAAGCTTATATGTGGATGTGTGATACGTACTGTGTTGTAGTTGGTTCTGAGATGTTGCAGAGTCAAGAAGTGTTGGTAAAAAAGACACTGGGAAAGGCTATTTAGGACAACAATGTTCACCCCTTGTATGTTCTTCTGGTGATGGAGATGGCACCAACTGTAAAAGCGAATAATACCCAAGAGAAGTGCATTTAATACATGGGTATCTGGACAAACAAATGTTGTGGAAATGTTCTTCTTTTCCTCATTCCTGAACTGATTAAAGATGATGTTGAAATGACTTCCGGCTGTTTACCTAGGTTGTTTGGCACCGTTGATTTTCCCCAGAGCAGCGAAGTGCAGCAGTTCTGTTAGCATATCCAATGTCACCTGTTGCTGCAGGTTAGAGAATGGCACAGAGATCCTCGGGATGTGATGAACAACACGATCGGCGTCTGTCATCTTCCTTTTCATTTTTTTACTTTCTTGTGGTTTCGTTGATGTGTTTTCTTTTCTTTTCCTGGATGAGCAGGACAGTGTCGGTGGGATCATTTTCAAGATGAATCATTGACTGGAAGAAAGACGAAATCTCAGTCAATGGATCAAATATTTCTGGTTCAGGTATGTGCTACATTAAGACTACTTTCGTAATAAATTGTTGAATGTTAACTATTTCTAATGCACTTAATGATTACTTCATATAGTAACAAGTTGTAGCATTTTATTACTGTGACCACCCAACAATGCTACCATCCAGGAAAGTATAGTGCCATGTGGACAACATGCTTCCAAACTAGATTACTGGGGAAGGGAGGTGAATAGCGTTATAAATTAGTAAAGATTTACCCAAGGGCCGTGGCTAAATTAATCTATCCACAATTCGCTATGTGTTAACAACGGATGCTATGGCTATGATATAGACATGATGCAATTTAGCCCAAAATAAAGTAGTTAGAATAACCTAAACTAAAACCACTCGAAAATTTCACGGGTTTCCTTGAACGCCGGCGATGTAAACAAACCAGACTGTATGCGATGTACTTCCGGTGATTATTTTCAAATTAAAACTTTACAAATGTACACGCGCTGTAATTACGCTTCACAACGTACGATATTTCTCAAAGAACACTATCACAAATAACAAAATGATTGTTGTAATGGAGCATTGGGCAGCAGTGTCAGAACCCGGGATCTTGGTTCAAGCTGTTCCTTTGAGTGTTCGTGGCTATGTGTTGCGTTTTAATGTTCTGAATTACAGCTTTTATGCAGTAACTGTTAACTGCTACCTAACTTTGCAAAAAAAATAGGGGCAGACAAAATAATGATGTTTTAAGTGTGGACAATTGTGTTGTACTACTGTAGTCTAAACATGGGTTCTAAAGTGAATATTTAAAATGACACTTTTATTTTGATGGGAAACACAACGCTGTTCCGGGTTCTGATGTGCGCTCGGGGTTGGTCGATGTTCTCTGTGCAGTCAAACGGTCTTACAGACCAAACCAATCGATTGTATAACTTAATGGGTTTTCAAATTGTATGTATCGCGAACTACCTCACACCAGTTTCTACAATCGTGTCTACTTCGATAGAACGAAGGGTATCTCAAATATTAATTGTGCATGCCGCATGGTTTTAAGCATGTCGACAAAGAAGTTGGCTAAGTACGGGCTTTTGTTTTGTTTACATTGTAGACCACTCTTATGAGTAACGTTACGGCTTTTGTTAATGTTCCATCTGATGTTACACTACAGAGAATTGGGATTACTGAGGAAGCGCAGCCAGGCCACCGAAAACAAGGCATTTCTTGTCTGTAGTAAGTACGTTAGTGATACTAATCATACACATTCGAGACATTTTAATTTGGTTATTAATTTGGTTGTTTTTGTTTTTTCAGATCAAATATTCTCATACTTGATTGTGATTGACTTTGAGTCAACATGCTGGAGAGAGAAAAACAATTATGGCCAAGAAATAAGTAGGCCTCACGTTAAGTATTTTGATCCTCCATCAAAATATCCAACCGTTTTCCCCTATCCTTGAAACTTACCTTTCTCTCTCCGCTCTCCAGTTGAGTTTCCTGCTGTTCTACTCAACACATCCACGGGGGAAATAGACTCAGAGTTCCATACCTACGTCCAGCCACAGGAGCATCCAGTTCTCTCTGAATTCTGCACTGAGTTGACTGGCATTACACAGGTATTTTTTTCTTTCTTTCTTCACAATAAACGTTCAGATTTTGCAGCCGGTCTTAAATGTGTATATTCTAATGTATTTATCTTCCAGAGGCAGGTGGAAGCAGGGATTCCCCTCCACATCTGTCTCTCTCGGTTCAGTCGCTGGTTACAGGCCCTGCAGCTTCAGAAGGGGTTGACCTTACCAGGGGAACGATCATCATCCACTTCTTCAGCCCTTCAAAAGCCCTGTGCCTTTGTAACATGGTCCGGTAATGGCTTTTTCATACACCCGTTGATATGCATGATAAAGCTTATCATTCTTTACTCAAAAAAATCTTGGTTTTTGATTATGTTTTCCCACAGGGTATGTATCACCGGTTATTGTTGCAGACTATCTATGCCTTGAATTGGTTTATTTAAAAAAGGCAAATTATTAGTGTGTTTTGTGCACACAATGGGAGCTACCTAAGTTGAACTAAAACAAACATTAATGTATACTTTTTTTGGGATGTGTGTGTATTAGACTGGGACCTTGCCGTGTGCCTGCAGTATGAGTGTAAGCGCAAGCAGTTCCACAAACCTGATGTGCTTAACAGCTGGATTGACCTCCGAGCCACTTACAGAGTATGTACTCAGTCTCTGTCTCTCTCTCCTTCTCCCAATGTTTTTTCCCCTTGTGCTTTGTGTTTTGACCAAGCATATGTATGTGTTTTCAAGCTTTTTTACAGTAGAAAACCCAAAGGGCTGAATGGGGCATTACAAGATTTAGGGATCCAGTTTTCCGGACGAGAGCATTCTGGTAGAGACAATATGAAATACTTTTTATTATGTTTACCATCCTTACCTGCCTGATGGATCTTTTCATTTGTTTCTTTCTTCCATAGGTCTGGATGATTCCCGTAATACTGCCCAGCTGGCATTGAGGATGATGAGGGATGGCTGTGTGATGAAGCTCACCAGAACGCAGGAGAGGGTGAGTGGCTGCCTGACAATCCGTCTGCTCTTCCCCCCGCTACTAACCGCTCCACTGCTTGTCTCCCCAAAGAATCATGCCAGGTGACAATCATCCTAATATCCTATCCTTTTTTCTATCTGGTTCTATCTTTTCTATTTGACCTCATTTATTTGTAATTGCAGCTCTGGTCAGATCTTTATTTCTTATTTAGGCCACTCTAGGAAAGTATTTTCTTTGTTCTTTGAGGTGGTTTGCTAAATGGAAGAAAGGGAGAGTGTTGATTTAAAATGTTTCAACATAACACAAAAAAGTTGTCTTTTAATGACTTGCAGAGTTTGTGGCTCTCTCACTCCTACTAGGCGCCAATGAAGCCCAAGCCCCTGTTTGGAAATGCTCCCGTAGAAAACAAGGAAAGTAAAGAAAACATGGCTCCAGATGAAAAGACGCTGTCCAGCGAAGAAACACCGGCAAAGAGATCACTTCAGATAAAAACGTGTTCAAAGACCAATGTTCCACTTTCGGACACAAAGAGAAACGGAAACTCAATACAGGAACCTTTTCAAGAATATAAAAGCCTGGTCTCTCCCAGGACTCTGCTGAATGGTACAACGACACCTCTGCTGGGGAAGGGCACTGTGGCGGGTAAAAAGACAGCCGTGGACCTTTTCTCTTCAGTCCTGGTAAATGCTCCTTCACGCCGGGACAATAGCAACAGCCTTGTTCTCTGCTCCACCACTGTGGGATCCATATCACACCTGCCGCAGGTCCGGCTGACCTTTGAACCCCAGACAGCGATGCTGGAACACACAAAAGACGGCACAGAGACGGATATCTCGGTGGAAACGGAGGAGTGGCACGGATGTTATGATTACGAGGTGTTGGATGGGGATGATGGTGTCAATACCGATTTGTATGAATCACTTGATGCATACGACAATAACGGGGAGAGTTCTTTGTCAAAATATGTAAAGTCCTCCATCCTCATTCCTCATCAGATCAATGAAATTGCAAAGAACAATTTAGCGAAGACTGTTTCTGTTAACAGAAAAGGAAACGGCCCGAAATTAGGAGCTAGTTGCTTATCTAATAATATTAGGCCATCCTCTTTGGTCTGTGTAAATGAAATAAGACAGCTCCCTCATGCCTCATTGGCAAATAGATCAGCTCTAAGATCAAATGCAATAACATCGAATCAACCTAAAATTGTTTCAAGTAATATTCGTTTACATGTTCAAGATAACTCAAAGGCTTCTCAGAATAAATCTAGAACAGGGAACCCGTCCTCACTCATCACGCCCAAGGCCCGTGTCCAAGAGAGGACTTTGGTATCCAACTTGTTCACAAAGCCCACACCAGTCATCATTCAGCACCATGCAACCAGACCATGCTCAAAGAAACCAAATGGAAAGGAGACGGGCTCTTTTATCTATAGCGACACAGCAGAAACTCCCCGTCCTACCTCCGCTCATTCTCTCCGCACCCCACAGAGTGCCATCCCCTCTATCTCAAGCAACCCCATGTCCAGTCGATCTTGCCCGTTGACAACCACACGTTCATCCCTCCAACATCCATCCAGACCATGGCCGCCCAGGATCACTGCTCCGCTGTGCGGATGCGGGCGCAGGGCGAAACGGCAGACCGTGTGCAATGGCGGTCCCAATCAAGGACTTGGATTCTACTGCTGTCCAGTGCGCCGGTCGAGCTCCGGGAATATGATTCAGAACGGCTGCAAGTTCTTTAAGTGGGAGTCGGCTCTGATTAAGGACCACTCACCGGCCAATTCATGTGTCCAGTCTTCGATTTCTCTACATGTTCTTCGTCGTCCGCAACTGTCGTCAACCTCAAGGAAGAGCTACTAACTAAATGGAAAAATGTAATATTAATTTAAAAAAGGTTAAATGGAATGATGCAAAGGAATGATTTGTTTACCAAATAAAGGTGTAACGAGTTGCTGTTACGAAAAAACAAATAAATTACATTTTTGTAAACAAAATGTAATTTATTCAATTAGTTTAAATAACTGACGATTGTTGGATAAATTGACAAAAATAATAAACCAAATATTGTCAGTTTTTTCCCTTTTACAATGATTATTATGTGTCTCTCAATAAATTATTTTTAAAACAGTCAACGTCTATTGATTTTATATAAGCGTGACATAAAGGTTGAATATATCGATATATATAGCTCGAATGTCCATTTGAAAGTTCCAACGAAGGTATTCGATTAAGTTTGTCCCTTCTCGCATGCGGTAGCTCACGAACCCAACCACCTGTTTTAAAATGTGTGTTGCTAACGTTGACTTAGGTTGCTAATGAATATTCATTCGTCTAATGTTTATTCTATAGTTGCTAGATACATTTTTTACAAGAGTTATGTTCGCATTTTGCTAAAGACACGTCTACTATTCACACAATAAACTGTTTGTTAGCAGAGCTAGGAACCATAGCTCGTATTAGCTGTAACGCTAGCGAAAGCACTAGCAGTAAACCCAGGGCGTTTTACATTCGAGTTTGGTCGGTTAGATAAAACGAGTTACTAGTTCTAAACATGTCGGCGGATAATGACAAGAAACGCAGCAAAAAGCGATACGCTTCTAGCCGCGGGAATAAGCGCTATAAGGGGTGTAGGGAGCTGGAGGTGGGCATGCAAGGGATCATTATCACGTGTAACATGAATGAAAAGAAATGCACTTCGGAGGCATACAGCCTGCTCAACGAGTATGCAGATAAACTGTACGGACCCGAGAAGGTAAATACAAAAAGCGTCCTTTCTAATGTACACTTCACCAATTATTTTCGAACATGATCAGGCGGTGATTTGACATGTCAGTTCATATCTGAAATTAAAATGAACAGTTCGGTATAATTATAGACTTTAATGTTTACAGCTAACGTTTCACTCCTGATTGCAGATACAAGATTGTGACGGAAGTAACAGCGAAGCGGAGGATGATGCAGAAGCAGCTCTGAAGAAGGAGGTTGCTCAGCTCAAAAAAAAGGGGAAAGGAGAGAAGCGCTTCCAGGCTCTAGACAGTGGAGCGAACAATGTTGTATTCATTAGGACCCACAATGTGGGTAAGTGCAAAGAAAAAAAAAATCGTTATATTACCCATGTTCAGTGTGCTCCTCTTATTGAACCAATTGTTATTGTTGCTTATCTAGAACCCGACAAGTTGGTCCATCACGTCCTGTCTGACCTCCATGCCACTAAGAAGAATAAGTCCCGCAACATTCTCAGGATGCTTCCAGTGAGAAAACATATTATGCATGCAGTTTGCAGATGATGTCCTCTGTATTTCACTAGTTTGCATTGATACGCCTGTGCTCTGTTCTAGGTCAGTGGAACATGTAAGGCCTTCCAGGAAGACATGGATAAGTATCTGATCACGTTCCTGGAGCCGTGGTTCAAACCCCCCAATCATGCCACCTTCCAGATTGCCTTCAAGGCGCGAAACAGCAGCCATAACAAGCGGGATGACATCATCAAAGCCGTTGCAGGTATCTAGTCCAGCAGCTTTCTCTAGATTCTCTTGTAGATGGGAGTTATTGAGTGCATAATATAGGCTGCTGGCTGCCAGGTTCTTCTGTTAAACTAACTCGTTGCTTCTGTATCCTTGTGCCAGCGTCAATGCCAATGCCATTTCTAGTTACTGTTTAATCATCTCATCTATCTACACGTTTTATCTTATAGGCAATAAAGTGTTTGGAAAATGTGTTCTGTATTAATTTGAGTCCAACATGTATTTTTCTTGTTCCCGTAGGCCTGGTGGGGAAGATGAACCCAGAGAACAAGGTCGATTTGACCAACCCAGAGCTCACCATCATCGTGGAGGTCATCAAGACGGTGTGCTGCCTCAGCGTGGTGCCAGACTACGCTCTCTACAGGAAGTATAACCTGCAGGAAGTCGTCAAAGAGGACGCTCCAAAGGCCGATGCTGCTGACAAGAGAGCAGATCAGAAGGCGAACGACCAGGGTGACAGCGCAGACGTTGTTAAAGCAGAAGAACAGACTGATAAACAAGCAGAGGACATTAAAGTGCCCGAAAATGACAAATTGGTTGAGGCGGCGACTGAAGATAAGAAGTGATGATTTAAGGGAGAGGGACAATTTTATTTTAACATTGAAGTTTGTAGAAACATCAGCCAAGACAACATTTTCAGCCCCTTGTTATTTCTTTTTTTAATACAAAACAAACAGTTAGTAAATCATTTGAACAGGTTTTTCCTACATCGATAGTTTTCTGTGTGTGTGATATTTTGGTTTATACCCTTGAAACGTTAGTTTCAAGGGTATAAACCAAAGTATTTAGTTTACCAAAACGTAGTTAGTTTAGTTAGTAGTTAGTTTACCAAAAGGTGACTCTAAAATTAAAGAGGCTTTTAGTTAGATTTCTGTTTTTGTTTTTTGTTTTGATTGTTATTGATTTTGAACAGTACAAAGAACCGTTGCTTCAGTTCAGAGCCCATATTAATAGACTGGCCCACTTTTGTAGATGGAGGAAATTATCAGTTAGTTGTATACCAGTACAGTTGCAGGCAGAAATTCTTCTTTCCTGATAGGACAATAGCTTACTCATTGATGGATCAAGAGCAAATGTTTGGGAGCAGACCAGTGGTTATTTCTTCTGTACGCCACAAGGTGGGGTAAACGCGATTGAGTCATTGCGATGAGGTGGAGATTTAGGTGTAATGCTAGTTTGAAGTATGATTCATCTATTTAAAGTGATTGGGCCCGACTTATTGAGACCAAACAGACTTTTTTATATCGCCTGAACCGTTTAATAGCTATCCGTGTGTTGAAACCGCCCTACTTGCCTTGCGCTCATGTTTTGCAGACATGGTTAATGGGGTCGTTGGCTAAATGGGCCACACCTATTGAACAACATTTCTCCTTCCAGGTTTAATTTCATACTTTCAAGTAATAAACAATTTAATTGTCCTTTTGGGTGATGGCCATTTGTTTAAACACTGGACCAAGTTGTAACTTGAACTGACTTGATCTGTCATGTATCTGACCCATCAGTGCCCCAACAACAACCAGTGCATTACTAGCTAACCATTCTAAAAAAAAAAATCATCTAAACTACAAATAATGACTGGAGTATTGCAATTCAGAAAAAATCCATAACAACTCAATGTTTTTTACAATTTTGATTGTAGTTTATTATAGGGTACTGAAATATTCCCTCAACTCTTATAATTGCTCCTGTGAGAAATAGAGCCGACATTTTGTCTGTCTACAGGCCTAGAGAAATGTGTACATTTTTGGCACCTACAATTGTCAGCTCATACAGGTTAAATGTCACAGCCATGTGTAACACTTGCATTCCCGGGCGGATGTGCAGAGGCTCCCTGGGGTCAGGATTAACAACCATCCGTCTGGTTCCATTCCTGACCTTTATGATGCTCTCTAGGGGCTCATTTGTCTTCTGTCACCCAGACAGTAATCTCACCTCAGCCATGAGGAATTCTCCCTCTCTCTCTGAGGTGAAATGTGAGGCTTATGTCACCAAGGGCATGTCTAAATAATTGCAATTATATAATATTATCTAGTGATCTGTCCCAGTTTAGTTGAATTTAGACTGCAAGTGTGTTTCCCTGTGTGTCCCTAAATGTACTTCTTTTTGATCGTGTGTGTGTTTGCATGTGTGTGTGTGTGTGTGTGTGTGTGTGTGTGTGTGTGTGTGTGTGTGTGTGTGTGTGTGTGTGTGTGTTCCTGCATTTTTGCTTCACTTGGAGTGAGCTTCTTTTGCTCATTTGCAGGGTACGTCATTGTGTGAATGGCAGATGGTTTGGGTTTAATGAGAAATGCTTATCAATGCTGCACAGCCAGTTTGCCGTTATTTCTGCAACCTATTCAGCTCTACAGGTTGAACCAGGCTAGCCCATGTTGATTGTACACATTCATATTTTACCCAGCAGAGCGAATAAACAATTACTGGATTCAGCATATTAAGTGTGTCAACAAGATTTGTGGGCAGAAAAGGGAGGTTTTTCTGAAAATAACTATATATTCATGTTTCTGAAATTACAATAATAGTTATTTGTAGTAAGTGGGAGGTTGTCATTTGGATGTCAATGATTGCATATGTTTGTATGAACTATGGAAGTGAATGAATAATAAAAAAGATGGCAAATCATAACACATTGATATAGGGCCTTTCAGGACACCCAGGCCATTGTACACATGAAACAATTAAAACAGAAATAAAATAATTGAGACCAAAACCCTGGCTAAAAAGATGGGTCTCTAGGCTGGGTCCACTTAACATTTGAGCGTCCAGTGGACCCACTTGTACAGGGTTAGTGGACCCAGAATTTTGGATCTCTGGAGGAAGGGAGTTCCAGCGGTTGGTTGCAGCAGCCACCCTGAAAGCTCTGTCCACCAAAGACACAAACTGGTGGGAGGGCTGGTGAGCTGTCCAGTGCCAGAAGAACAGACTTCGGGAGGGGGTGAATAGGTACTGGGAGGCAAGGGCATGAAGGGACTTGTATACAGGTGAGGCAGAGGGCCTTGACCAGGTGATACAGGGCTTGACCGGCTGCCAGTGGATAAGGTTGGGGCTGATGTGCTACCAGGTTTTAGTGCGGATAGGATCTCATGTAGCAGACTTTTGGAAGCACTGGCGCTCATATCTAGGGCTTGGTTTGGAGCCTTAAAATAGGGCTCCATTACAGTATTCAAGGTGGGAGTTGATGAATGCACGAATGAGGATCTCTGCGATGGAGTCGTTTTGTGATGGACCAAGTCTGGAGTTGTTTCTGAGGAGGAAGAAGAAAAAAGATTGTGAGGGGCTTAATGTGGGGAACAAACGTGAGTGTGGAATAAAGAATCACACAAGGTCGGGCCAAAAAGGTTACACTTATCGAAAAAATGTATGCAAACCAAAGAGGAGCAATCAGAGGAATCTCTAGAAATCATGTTGGGTTTTGTGTTGCTAAGGGATGAATGTGGGGCAGAGCATTGCATTAATCCCCAATAATGCAAATTTTTTTACACAAACCAGGCGTAATCTTTGTGGTTTGATGTCTGGCTCTCTTTTCTGTCTATTTTTCCTGACAAGACTGAAAGCTCTGGTGCCTTAAGAAAGGAGGACTCATTCTGACCACAGACTCATTCTAAGGAGTTCAAATGTCACTAGGGGGGTGTCTTGATGGCGGTTGGTCAGACACAGAGATCAATTTCTTTATTTTTTGTTTTATTGAAAGGATTTACTTCTCCGCTGCCTCTCAGATTGGCACCTACCCATAATCCTTTGTCCTGTCTGTCTGACTCCCCCGCTGACCCTAACCCCTCCTTTCCCTTTAATTCATATAACCTCAAGAGGGGCATATACAGAGTGGGCTTCATTATTAAAAGAGTCGAGTTGGGTTTTAATGCAGGATACTACTGTGGCTTACACCTAAATTGCCCTAACATTTAATAAATAGTTTGTTGTGCCTTATTGCACTTATTGCACACACAGCTGGATTGAGCTTGTCCTGAGAAGCCGATTGAGTCCCATTCTCTGTCAGCGCGCACAGATTTCAGGTTTGTGTGGATATCTTTAGACTAGTCTTCTATCGGTCTTACTGTAGGGGTGTATTATATAGCATATTATAATTATACAAGTAAGTATAAAACATCACCCTTTAACATGCTGCTGTGGCTTTCTTCATACAGTGGTGTACTGTCAAACTGAAGAGCCTGCGCTTGGTGGAGGTTCTTGTGTAAGGGCCTTTGGAAAACTGATGCAGGAAACACATTTTAGCATAATGCTAACAAGGACCTTGACAATTAGGTAGACAGGGGAGGTTGACAAGGCGAGGGCCACGGCTAGAGGCCGGCGCTTTAGTGAGGATGTGTAGTGAAAGGAGAAAGAAAGAGGGCAAGAAGAGAGGTGGGACGGGGCCATCAGCTGTCTGTCTTCCTAAGCTTTGCTCATTTCTTTTCACTCTTCTCTTTCTGCAGATAGTCTGCCATGGTTAAAGATGACGTAAAAACCAAGTCCCCCATATCATTTATCGTTTTCATGTTTCTACTGCAACACACTTCGTATCCTTGGAGAGCTGTTCTTAGGTAGTTTGAAACAAACCAGAGACCTTCTTTTTTTTCCCAGGGAACTGACATACACTGGGGTAAGTCCTTTATCCCTGTCATTCCGTATTTTTCCATAATTTATTCATAATATATGTATCTGAAATGCACCTTTTCCGGCCTGTTATCCTATAACATTTTTTTTAATCTATTCTTTTTGAAGGTATTTATTTCCCAAAAATAGGGAATTACCTCTGAAGTATATGCTGGCCCCTCATAAGGATATACATATTAACAGGATTGGAGATGGTTCCCGACCAGCTGTCAGAGAGGGAGACCGAGACACAACGAACCCCGACCAACAAGGATAAACGGACACAAAACCACATTTTACCAAGAGCGTCGATTGAACCTCTATTCAAACCAAGAAATCTGTGAAGAGGACATCACTGCTCTAAAAACAATAGCTTGAAACATGGAATCAGATGGAAAACGGATGGGAATAACGAAAAATCTGGATGAAGGAAGCTGCTTAAAATACAACATCAAACACAGCAGGCACAGCAGGGGGCTTCTGGTTTGGTTGCACCCGGCTGAGGGATTGGTTTTCGTCAGTGGGTGCATGCGTGTTTGTTTAGTTTTGTGGTGGCCAAATAATCCATCCATGATCAGTCACAATAGGAACCAAAGAAGGTTACAAGGCACGCTTGTCTCTGTTTTGACATACCTTTTTTCCTCATACGTGTACGCCCAGATGGACATACAGTCTCACGCGGAGACTTTCTTTGATGATTGTCGATACTGCTGCGTGATGATGTCATACGGCAGAGAGCAAGGGAGGGGTGGCATGATCAAAGGCACAAGGGAGGGGATGAAGAGGCAGGAGAGGATATCCAAGACAAACAACGGGACAAAGATGGCGACTGCTTCCACAACGGGACGTGTTACAGCCCTGAGACCACCGGACCACCTTCAGGAACCCTCTTCCTCTCCTGGCCGTCTTGTGCACGGCTGCCATTCTAACAAGCTAGTCATGACATACTGGAACCACCAAGTCATCCTCAGTCGTCACCGCCACCACCGCCAGCGCCGGGCTAACATGGTAAGATCCTATGCCTTCTTCCGTCGCTCGCTCTCTCCTCCGCCGCTATTAAACCATCAAACCTCCATGCTCGGTTGTCTGTCTCCATTGCAAAATCCAGTGTTTTTTTTTTATTGTGCGTGTTTTTTCTTCATTCATTATAATAACACATTTTCTTACCCTTTTCATTCTCTTTTCTTCCCCCCCTTTCATCATGGCCCTTTAGACTGCTAATGCAGGCCTCTCCTGGCCATCAAAGGCAGCACATCAATTGCTTTGACTCCCAAGTGAGTGTGTGTGCGAGAGGGCCAGAAAAAGAAAAATAAATTGTATCAAAGATCAAGACACGCTTTCATGGCTGATTTTGGCCTTGCCTGGGCTTCACTCTCCATCATCCCTCAACCGCTCTTGTTTTATGACCGCTCATTGCCTAAGAATCCATTGGCTATTTCTTCCGATCACCCGCCACTTCATATCCAACATTCACTCCGTAATGAAATCATGTGCAATTCTGGCGTTTATTTTTCTTTAATTATTCTGCTTTCTTTGATTATATTCTCTGGCTGGCAGACTACAGGGCCAGAGCTGTACCCTATGATGACAATACGTGAAACAATATTTGAATAAGCAGCAGGAGGGCAGCCTTCTAATCCACTGTGGCTAATCCAGTCTTGGTGGAGGCCATATTGGTAGCTGGTGTATTCAACACCATCACAATACACATCAGCAGGGTGCCATGGCAGATATGCTGACACTCCTTTACTTTAACTATAGCCGGGAAAGGCCAGCAGATGGGTGGATGGATGGATGGATGGATGGATGGATGGATGGATGGATGGATGGATGGATGGATGGTTGGATGGATGGATGGATGGAGAGAAAGATGGATTTGATAGGAGGATGGATGGGGCGTACGCAGAACAGGATGAAGAGATGGATGGAGAGATAATAGGATAGAAGGATGACAGATGGATAGATGGATGGTTGCGGGTTGATAGAGTCGATTTATTTATTTATTATTCTGAATAATCCCATTGATCTATAATGAGCACTGATTGCAATGAAACGTATGCTGTTGTATTTTTATTAACAAAGAAATCCCATATCTGTTTGCATATATATATATATATAAAGTCCACGTGGTAGATTATATGATGTTCTTGACAGACTTAAAATGCCCAAAATGGTTTCATGTGATCATATGCTATATTACATGCGTCCCATTGGCGGCCTTTGTTTCTGGGCTGTGTGTGTAACCACGCAATACCTATTAAAAAAAGACTTCCCTCCCTTGGACCGCCTTAAGGAGCGCAGGACTGATACTCTTTCAAAAGGTACATAATGAAGATTTCACTCCCTGACTGAGTATCTAAATGGGCCTTTGTGTGAGGAGGCCCCCAAGAGATAAGCCTGTTTCTGACAGGCCTTGGTACAAACGCCTAAATCTACTCTGACAGCTGGAACAAAGGATCCCAAGCTGGACCAGTATGGCAACAAAGAGCGCAATCTTGTTGGTTTAAGAACGCTTTCTCCATTCAAGAAATACATCTTTTTATTCACATTAAGAAAGCAGGTATAAAGCTTCTGCGTTTCCATAAAGGAAGGACTTAGTTTTGCCAGTGCAACAGTGATATATAGAATGATAAAGTATGTTTGTCCTGAGAAAATGCAGCTGAATATTTAGTCTTTATCAAAGGCTTTGCACTAATCATGAATCAATGAGATAAAAGCAAGAAGATCTTTCAGAAGATATGACTGGGGAACTAATGCCATAGGGTGGATGAGTACATCCTGATTAAGGCAGACTTTGCACATACGAAATATACATGTTTTTTCAAAATTAATGTTGTTCTCATTACAGTACATTATCTTACTTTCAAATGATTGCCTATCAATGGAGGTTTAGAGAAAGGGTTGTTTTACTCTGTTTAATTGAGGGGATTTTCAATGAAAGAAATTAGCATTCTCACCCTATTAAAATTAAGGAGTAGTCCATGTGTTTAACCTCATCGTTTCATAACAGCACATAAATGTTCCACTTTCCCCAAAACCCCTCTGGTGAACCCTGAGAGGTGTTGGTTTCACCAGATGCTGGGCCACCAGCTGTCGGTTTAATATGAGTTCTCTAATCAACCTGGTCTATCCAAAGGGCCTGTCATGTCTTCAAAGCACTCTGTTTTAATTGCAGAGGAATCTGCAAGGATAAAGGAGGACACAGGAACAAAAGCTTTTTTGTTTACAAGATTCAGTTGGAGTAGAACAATCTTATCAGCATTCCAGCAGTTAGGCGTGAATTTCTAAGGCTTCAACTTGCAAGATAATTTCTTTGATGGAAAAACTCAAACAGAACATTGAGCATGTTTTAAAATCATTATTCAATATCTTAAGGATCACTTGGATCCTGTAACTATAAATGTACATAGGCCTATTGTATCAGTAAAAATGTAAAGTATAAACTATTGTAAAATCGAATCCTGAAATTAGGCTTGCTTTAAAAATTTGATCACTGAAAATACTAACTAAATTGAATTGAATAAAAGTTTAATTTGGTATGTACTTTATTATGTCACATCTGTGCCACATGATGTGGCTTCTGCCTTCAGACCCCTGTCAATTCAAGCCTTTCCATTGAATGTTCTTGAAGTGTGTCGTAGTTGTTTTAATTTAACTATATTTAATCTATTTAATAAGAGTCTATAAATGTTGGGTCAGCATTTACTTAACATGTTGTCACATTGTAAAAGCTGGGAATTCCATATTATCCAAAACATTCAATCTTGATAATCTGAAAAACACATGTAGGAAACAAGTAGAAAAACACAGACTATAGCAACGATGAGAACGTTATGCCATTAGAACATTATCAACTCAGGGCAAACTTTAAAAAAACACACTTTTGGATTGCGATCATGTGCAAATGGATATTATGTTGTTTGTTTATACATAAAATTGACTTCACTCAACAAACCAATATACATATTGATAAACAGAATGACACACACCCACCCACACACACACACACACACACACACACACACACACACACACACACACACACACACACACACATACACACACAGATAATATAGGGTGAAAACACTGACAGTTCTATGAGTGCCTCTCCTGTGAGGTGACCTTTCCTCAGCTAAGAGCTTACAGGTGCTGTATGGGCGCACGCACACACACACACACACACACACACACACACACACACACACACACACACACACACACACGCACACAAACAACACACACACACACACACACATGCACGTGCACGCATACCATCATTATATATTCATAAGTGCCAACATGCCCTCAATCCCTCCTCACTAAGACATCACAAAAGGTCAAGTTCATTTCCCTTACCATTCAGCCCCGCCTCCCTCCCAAATCATTGTCTCTAGGGGGAGGAGGGCAGCCACAGCAGCACCTACTGTGTGTGTGTGTGTGTGTGTGTGGGGGTGTGTGTGCGTGTGCATCTGTGTGTGTGTGTGTGTGTGTGTGTGTGTGTGTGTGTGTGTGTGTGTGAGTGTGTGTGTGAGTGTGTGTGTGTGTGCGTGCGTGTGTGTGTGTGTGTGTGTATTTTTCTGTGAGGTTGGGTGTGTGTTTGTATGTGTGTTTGTCTGTGTGGTTATGAGTGTTGTGTGTGTGTGTATATGTGTGTGCGTGCGCAAATTCATGTATATCGGAATAAACAAACGATAACTGGATGCCATCTGTCCTGAGAGACTTCATTAAATGGAGCATTGCTGCTTGGTCACCCCTGGAATTACATTGGCATGCACTCGTTCACTGATCGCTCCGTCACCTTTAACACCTCACCCAGCTTTCCAGGTTGGACTCTTTTTGTTTTTTGAGGCAATTAAGTTGTATATTTTTTTGGTCACTATCTAGGTCAACATAACCATGGAAACTCTATCCATCCAGAGGTGGGTAAAAGCCCTGAAAGCCTGGACCTTACCTGAGCCACCAGACCCTGACTCCACATGGATCCGCTCAAACCTGGTAAATCCTTACAGCGTACTTCAAGTACCTCTTATACCTTAGTCCTGAGATTTTATGATTATTTGGCAATGATGACTAAATCTTGTGTAAGTTTCATTACCTTGAATTATTCTATTGAATCAAATAATCACATGCTCTAAAATAATAATGTCGGTGCAATTATTTGGTTTCATTTATAGCTTCTTGCAAATAATTATGACTATCAATTGTATAACCTAGACTTGTCTTTCTTTCTCTGCCTATCTCTCTCTGTCTCTGCCTCTGTCTCTCTCTCTCTCTCTCTCTCTCTCTCTCTCTCTCTCTCTCTCTCTTCCACACACACACACACACACACACACACACACACACACACACACACACACACACACACACACACACACACACACACACACACACACAGCTTGAGCTCAACGCTACTGACTGACTTACTGACTGACTGATGGACAGGCCAGTATAGACTAGTGGAGAGCAGAACACTCAGCTGGCGGGATGCTCTCTCTTCGTTCACCCAATCTTCCTTCTACCAAAGATGGATTCCATAGTCTGAACACCTGTGCAAAAGTAAGGAAATTGCTTTTTAATCCAAATATTTAAGATATAATTACTCACACAAATGAAATTCGTCCTATAATTCTTCGGTATGAATTAGCTTAAGTCAATGGTAACCAAAAAATCCATAGTGAGATGGAATTTGTGCATTAATTATATTCCTTTATTATTAGTATGATTATTTTTACTATGACGATAAGGAGTATTGTTTTTTATTATTATTAACAATATAAGTATTATTCATATCATTTCAAAATGTAGCTGTATGTATGTTCATGATATGGTGACATTTCTACTTCAAATCAAAGCAAGTAATTAAAGCCACGCATTCCGTTAACACTTTGTGTAGTTACCCGTTTGTGTCGCCCGTGGCGCTGTGGTACCAATTCACGTTTCCCTACGCACAGAACTGCCCTTGATAGAAGCTAATAGTCATTGTCAATATTCTATAAAAGCGTTATGCAGCAGTTGATACAACGTATGGAAATATTAGAATCCTTTTTTATTTTAATATTACCATTATTGGAAATCTTTAGAAATTGTTATATCTTTAGAGTGGCATAATATGTACATACTAAAATTAATTTAGTTCGCTAAATAAGGAATCCTAACCTAAACAAACTTTTATTTGTATAACATTTATGGAGTTATGCATTTGATTCATAACTATATTAACGGATAAAACTAAACTGTAATGTCCCTTCCTAACTTAATGTTAATCTATTTACTCTAAATCTAGCACCGAACGCGCTCGCATCACGCACAGCACGGTACGCGCACGTATTCACTGCCTCTGTATTATTGCTCACAGAAGCCAACCACCATGGAAGGCTAAGGACTACACGGAGGATTATTTTCTCTATATTTTATATTGAAAATTGGTCCCTATGTTACGTCTGGGAGCATATAGACCACGCCAGTATCCCCGATGCGGTGGATTAAGGGAAACGGGCCTTCAGAGACGGTAGGAAGGATACTTATGATAAAAACAACGGCCGATAACGTAGCTCTAGCTAGCCGAACTAGCTAGCACACCAAGGTAGCTAGCTGGCGCTGCAGGCTGCCGCAACGAACAGAGTGGAAAAACGTGCCCTCCCGTTTTCTGTTGTTTGATCCATGGTCGAAGGTTTTGTTAACGTCTACCAACGTGACTTTCCACAAACTTCTTCGCGTTGGCTATTCCCACTACTTTATCCAACTAGATTGCCTATGCGGAACTTGAGAGATTTTGAAGTAACGCTACACAGGCCCGCCTTGTGTGATAGTAGAATTTGTTTCTATACCCATCCCCCCACCGCCTTTGCAGGCCAAGATGAATGAGATTCCCACTTCAAAGCATTGGCACTTGGTGGTGGCATTGCTGCAGAGCTAGGTAGCTAGTTAACGTACTATAGTCGTCCAGACACAGGCTTCTCTCCCAAGTTGTGATGTCTTGGAGTTTGACGCCAGCTTCTGAGGAGAGAACTGTACCGTAATGTGGAGTTTTAAACTTGCTCGTTAAACTTGGGCTTCAGTAAGGGCTTTCTGCTAATGTGAGCGACTTTACATGTAGCCGTTTCGCTTCTAATGTTCTCAATTTCCGAGGATGCTGTCTTTTTCGTTTTTATTCGTAATATAAGGAGCCTGCTGAAACACAGTGTAAACAATATTCTATGCTAGGTCCCATTGCTCTCAAACAGGCATGTTTTCTTTACCTAATTTAGCTAACACCATCCCACAGTGTTGAGACGTGTTTGGGTCACTGGAGTGTAAATGTTATTATTCTGATGAACTTCACTCGTCTGGTAACTAATTCCTCCTCGTCTATTTTTTGTATTATAAGTTGTAACGGTCAGACGAGTATTGAAGTAAACAACCGAATACAAGTATGAGCAGGAATAGTATTCCATGTATTGTGTTTGGTACCTATTGGACATGTTGTTGGCGTGCGTAACAAACATTTACTAAGTTATATCATGTTTCTTGTCACCCATCATAGGGACACTCGTTTGTCAACAAACTCATTGCTGGAGAGGAAGATCTGACCTTGGCTTCCTGCAGTCAGAGACATGAGTGTGGTCAGAGAATTACATGGGATTGGGTACCGGGGAGGGGTTGTGGCCACACACAGCGGCCCCACCCACTTCACAGAGGATGCTCCACGGCCTCCAGTCCCTGGCGAGGAGGGGTCTGATGTCGACCCTCCGGTCCAGTCCCAGACCCTCTACTTTCCCCCGTCGTCTTTGTCCTCCAAAATGGCCGATCTACCAAGCTACACGCCATCCTCGTCAGCGGCGACCCCGCGTCGCCCGGACCTGGATCTGGGCTACGAACCCGAGGGTTCGGCCTCACCAACGCCGCCATACTTGAAATGGGCCGAGTCACTTCACTCTCTTCTAGATGACCAGGAAGGAATCCAGCTGTTCCGTAACTTCCTGTGCCAGGAAGGGTGTGCGGACCTTCTTGACTTTTGGTTTGCCTGCTCGGGATTCCGCAAAACCAGCCAAGACAAGAGGTCCAAGCTGGCTAAGGCTATTTACAGGAAGTACATTGTAGATGGCACTGGGATTGTTTCGCGGCAGATCAAGCCCGCCACCAAGAGCTTCATCAGAGACTGTGTGGTGAGGCCGCATCCGGACCCCGCCATGTTTGAACAGGTGATTACAACACAGACAGTACCATGGCTCTTTATCGCAAAGGGTTTTCACCCTTAACCCACCAACTTCGAAACATGGCCCACAACATGGTTTGACACACAGCAAACCAAATACTAGGCTTTCTGTTTGGTTTGCCTGTATCACAGATGTTTTTTGTTATTGTAAGCAAAATTGGTCCACACATGCTGCTTCTTGCACCTTTGCTTGAGATTAATGAGTTGAATTTATTAAGCTTGGTAAATGACAAGTTAGTAGGGAAACAATTGTTATATCGGTATTGTAGAATGCAGAAAATGGCCACTGTTGACAATGGCACCATGGGGGAGGAAAATTATTGTAAATTATTGCATGGGTTAGCTGGCTGTCACTGGTGACAAAAAGAAAATCCTAAAAGAGTCGCATGTCCAGTATGATTTGGGCAGAAAACACAGAGTAGGCTTTTCGAGGGCATGCAGTTACACAATGAAACTGAACACCTCACTCATGGACCACACTCCTCAATCAATTGAGTTAAGTTTACTGACTTGGCCACAAATCTGTCATTTGAGATGCATCCTATCTTATTCCTATTTAATGGGTTGCATGCTATATTTAAGGATAATTGTTTTAAAATCATTGCAGTTAATTAGTAATATCACTGTTTCCATATATTGTATTGAATTGCAAAACGACATTCTTTCTAAATATAACTATTTCAAATGTATAGCACTATCGAATGGCAATGTTTGTGTCCGTGACTCAGGCCCAGACAGAGATTCAGACCACCATGGAGGAGAATACCTACCCGTTGTTCCTCAAGTCTGACCTCTATCTGGAGTACACACGAACAGGAGGGGAGAGCCCCAAACCTAATCCCAGCGACCAGAGCCCTTCGTCGGGGATGGCCAAGTCTGTCCCTGGGTACCTACCCACGCTTGCGGAGGATGAAGAGTGGAGGTAGGGCGTCTTTCTCTTATATAATGCACCACTATTTCTCTATTGAATTGTCCCTGACGGCTTACAGGTCAACACTCATCTTCTATGCTTTGTTTGCTTGGCGGACACACCAGGTGTGGAGGTGGAACTAATGACGAGGAGCAGGAGGATGAGAGTGAGTGTGGGGACACGCCTGCAGGGAGGCTGACACAGCGTCTGCTGATGGAGACGGTGCCACAGAGAACCGTGGCCAACCGACGGAGGCCCGACGCTAGGGAGTACAGGTGTGTGGGCGATTCATCGTTCAGCTTCGTCAGCATGGCTGTTGTGTCTACTCATACTAGTGCACGTGACAAGGGTTTTGTGTGGCGGGTATTTAATCCCCCTTTTATCCCGCTATCGTGGATGTTGGCTGGGGGCACTTTATTTATTGAACCCCCCCCCCTGTCGTCATCCCCAGGCCATGGAAGGAGCCGGTGAATCCGTACTATGTAAACATGGGTTATGCCCGAGCACCGGTGACCAGTGCCAACGACAGCGAGCAGCAGAGCATGTCCAGCGATGCCGACACACTTTCTCTGACGGACAGCAGTGTGTAAGTGTCTCGCTTAAATGTCTACGCTTGATGTGTTGATTCATGACCACAGTTATTACGTTTTAAGCATATAGCTTATTGTTGCAACGTAGCTGCTAATTTCTGAAGATGTTTCTGATCTAACACTTGTTTTATTTTGTGTGTGTGTGTGTATGCAGAGATGGGGTTCCTCCATATAGATATCGTAAGCAGCATCGACGCGAGATGCATGAAAGTGCCAAAGCTAATGGGCGTGTCCCCCTACCTCATATACCTGTAAGTCTTTCAGAAGCCTCCCTCATTTACCTGTAAATCATTCAGCCCCCTATCTCACTTAACTGTCAGTCATTCAGAATCCTACATCCTGTACCTGAAAGTCATTAAGAAGCTTACCTCATATACCTGTTGAGAAAGTCGTTGAGCAAGCTATATTCAATACATGTTAGTCATTCAGAAGCCTAGATTAGATCAAAGCCACAATTCACATGCACGCTGCTCAAGTGGGCAAAAAACAAAACTGTTGTAAAGTAAACCAGGGGAGAAATGTCCTCCAAATGCTGTAATTGGCGAATGACAAATGGAAAAATTTGTAAGGTTGATAAGCCTTTTGCTAATCATTAACTTTGCATACAGTACATTTAGCTGCCTACCACACAAAAAATGTACCTGTTAAAACTTGAGAATCACAAACTGATTTGATAAGCCAGTAGGCCAAGAACAACTGATTTGCAGAGCAAGGACGTCCTATGGGCTACAGCCTATTTGGATTGTCTACATTATTCTCTTCACATAGCAGTATGAGACAAAATGTCGGCCACAGGGAAGGACAAGCAAGCTCGATGCACTGAATCACCAACAGTGCAACCGTGAATTATGTATCTATACTAAAAGTGCCTATTCCAAATGACAGATCTTTGTACGCATTATACTTGAACACTGATCCCAGCTACGCTCATTGTGCCAATTATTTCTCCTGACAGCGTTAAGTTGAATATGTAAAATAGGACAAGTTCACATAGGCCACCCAGGCATTAGTGGCGCTCATTTTGTTGTTTGTTTGCGTTTATGTATGCAGCGCACGTACCGCGTGCCAAAGGACATCCATGTGGAGCCCGAGAGGTTTGCAGCGGATCTCATTAGCAGACTGGAGACCGTTCTGAGGGAAAGGGAGGCCCAGGAGAGACTCGAGGAGAGGCTGAAGAGAGTCCGGCTGGTGGGTCTCACTGCACTTGCGTGTCTCTGAATAGCGGTGTTGTCTTATCATCGGGATTGACTTGTGAGATCGTTAAAGTGACGATACTGGCTTATCTTTATGCAGTTTTATAGTCCAATTGAATACTAATGAGAGAATGATATGACTTTTGAAACAGTGGAGACCTATTTTTCTTTTTCAACCTCATGTAACCATCATCACTCAATACCCGTACCGAAAAATGTTGACTGTTTTTAAAATGACAATTAAGACGTCATAAGCATATAGGCTAAAAGTCCTAATATCCATCATGACCTCTTCGTATCGGCAATTTTCGGCGTTGTTGTTCGCTCACGTCGACACATAAGCGTACATACTTCCAGTCATTGCTCAAACCCATTCTCTTCCCTTATCTTATCTTATTCCCGGCAGGAAGAGGAAGGTGACGACGCAGACGTCTCGGTGGCGGCCTCCATCTCCTCCCACAGCATACCACTGGCCCTGTCCGCCGCCTTCCCTCCCCTGTACGGCGCCCGCTACTCGGAAACCTCCACCGCCAACACGGCAGCCGCCACCTACGGCGGCCTGGTGGCCATGGAGGACCCCAACGACGACGACCCCGAGTCCATCCTGGACGACCACGTGCAGCGCGTCATGAAGACGCCGGGCTGCCAGTCGCCGGGGGCGACCAACTCCAACTCGGTCGGAGGCGGGCGGCACTCACCTCCCAAGTCGTCGCGGTCGCCCGACGGGGGCATCGCTCCGCCCTCCCACTACCCGCCCTCCCACTACCCGCCACACCGGGTCGGGGGTCACGGGGTGCCGCCCGCCGCCATGAAAGGTAGAGTTCGACGAAGCGGTTCATTTTGTCGATGTTTGGGTTCAGGTGTCTGCTGTCTGTGTCTTTGGGTACTCAGGAAAGCACTATAAAATCCAATGTTTGGTATAATTATTATTTTATACTAATGGTATTAATTGTATATGTCAAGTTAATTTAAATTCAAAGGGCTTCACAGGAGCAGATATAGGTTACCCCATAACCCTAATTCCTCTGAAGGGTAGCGGAAAAACTCCCAAATCCAAGCACCATGCAAAGGGACACAGAAGAGAGGGAGGAATGTGTATGACCGTTGTTGTGGTTTTCTGTCCTAGGCATGCATCACCACAAGCAGCTGTACCACCACAGGGGCCAGGAGGAGATGGGCTCCAGGCCCCAGGGCAACTTCTCCTGGAACGGAGAGCCTGCCAGCCAGTACGCCGGCAGGGGGCGTAACTATGCCGACGGCGCTGGAGCTAGCACGCTGGACGGCATGGGCTACAGGTATGTGTGTGTGTTTGCATGTGTGTTTGTGTGTGTATGTGCTACAAGCGTTTCAGAACGTGGCTCGCAACTCAAAGTGTCTTGCTATATAAGAGTGTGTGGACTATGGAAATATATGTATATGAGCCAATTATATTTATAATTTGTATACATGCCTCCACAATTGGCTCATGGCATGAAATTGTTTTGGAAAACCTGCTCCCTTTCTGTGGCCTCCACTGATGTGTGTGTGTGTGTGTGTGTCTGTGCGTTTGGGTTTTGCAGCAGTAAAGGTAGCACGCTTTCGCGGCGGAGCGTCAAGAAGGCAGAAATCTCTGGCAAAGGGGAGGAGAACGGCCGGGGCTCGGACTCTCAGGTGCCTACGGAGGACCTTGAGAGGAACCAGAAGATCCTGCAGTGGATGATGGAGGGAGAGGCTCTCAGACACAAGAAGAACAGGTGCTGTGATGCACCATACACGTCACACACATTGGCCCCACGGTATTCTCATACCTGTATGAGGGCCCTATAAAATGTCACTTTTTGGTGATGGTTGTGTATTTTTATGTAGGCCTTGATATTGGTATCGGTGCTGCTCCACTGTAAGGATGATTAGATTACAAAATGGATCACTTTGTTGACGTTACTAAACTACTGTTAACAACAATTTAATTTCATGACTGAAATCTTCCAAGTGTGTGTGTGTGTGTGTGTGTGTGTGTGTGTGTGTGTGATTACACTGACACGGTCTCTCTGTGCCCTGTGCTCTTCCAGCGGCAGCACCAGTGGCTCCAGGCGGACGGTGGGCAGCAACGAGCCCCCGCGGCCCACCTCAGTGGAGCGCCCCGGGGCCGTCCACCCCTGGGTCTCGGCCCAGCTGCGGAACAACCCCTCGTCGGCGTCCACATCTATGCCATGCCCCGCCTCTGCCCAGGTGCAGCCCTCCCACCCCTTCATCCAGGACCCCGCCATGCCCCCCAACCCTGCCCCTAACCCCCTCACCCAGCTGGAGGAGGCCAGGCGCCGGTTGGAGGAGGAGCGCCGGAGGAACGCAATACAGCAGGCCAAACAGAGGTGTGTGTGTGTGTGTGTGTGTGTGTGTGGAGAGGATGGGAGATGGCTGGTTGAATTTGAATATTATTCAAATCGGTTCATCCCGAAGCACAAGGCTGTTTCAGGAAAGACACAAAATAATGTTTTTGATATGTTCCAGTCCAAAATAGTCATGAGTCCTGTACGAAGCGAGAAAGAAAAGGAAAATTAAAAAAGCCTGCATACATGTATGCTCTGCTCTGTAAAAACAATATTTAGTTAATTTTTGGGTCGTGCTACAAATATGAAGCGATCTTTGCTTCATTTAGTGAAAGAGTGTGTGAATATTTGACATACGTATTTGACATACGTATTCAAACCGGTATTATGTGGTTCTTGTGTGTATTGCCTAGGGCGGGGGGGGCATATATTTGAATACAATTTGCATATTCTGACATACACCTTTCTATCCCCAAGGCACAAGTCTGGCAAGCGGCAGGTGTGTGAGAACATAACGGTTGCGTACTACTTCTGTGGAGAGCCCATCCCCTATCGGACGTCGGTCAAAGGTCGCGTGGTGACCCTCGGCCAGTTCAAGGAGCTGCTAACTAAAAAGGGCCATTACAGGTGAGAACTGGTCCTTTCTTATGCGTTTTTTGTATTAAGAATTCAAACTTACCCTACATTCCAATTGGTAACCTTAATTTATTCATTATGATTGTTTGACTCAAGAATGAATCAATATGAACATAAAAACATTAATATAATTGTATGAATGGATCAATGAATTACTGGAAAAGTACAGCCAATATAAACATGGCTTGATTTTCCCACCCCGCTTTCAGGTTCTACTTCAAGAAGGTGAGCGATGAGTTTGACTGCGGCGTGGTCTTCGAGGAGGTGCGCGAGGAGGACGCCATCTTGCCCATCTTCGAGGAGAAGATCATCGGGAAGGTGGAGAAGATAGACTGACAGATGGGTGGTGCCAGGTCGCTTGGAAACAGGGAGAGAAGGATGCAAATGTGGGTCCAGGGAGAGGTTACAAGGATGACGGCAGACTTTTGGTATCAAGATTCTGCGGGACGACGGATAAGGAATAAATGCGAGTGGAACGATGGAGGGTGGAATGTGATGAATTGAGAATGTGGGTTGAGCAGGTAGGGAACTAGGCCTCAAGAGTATTTTAAGTGGGAGGGGGGG
Source organism: Pollachius pollachius (assembly GCF_949987615.1). Taxonomy (NCBI): domain Eukaryota; kingdom Metazoa; phylum Chordata; class Actinopteri; order Gadiformes; family Gadidae; genus Pollachius; species Pollachius pollachius. The sequence goes on along the minus strand of NC_136935.1, from coordinate 42,145,780 downwards.
ATTCAGTGCAGTCAAGTCTCGAGGTCCTAGTTTGAGGGAAGGTCGAAAGGTCTTACAAGGAGATGATGTTGACGAGGGCGGAGTTGACGAAGGGTTATGGATTTATCAGGCGTTGGTCTCCGTCGGAGATGCCGGGTAATATGCTCGAGTTAACCGGATTCCCACTGCTTTTGGGGCGTGCGGCGGGGACGAGGGAACGGCTGGAAGGAGGTGTGAACCAGTCTTCCACTTCCATCGCTCTGGAGGGAGTACCTCCTCGCCTCTGCATACCATTACGATGCTGCTACATTACCACAGAAACTCTTGGTGCTTGGGTCGGCAGAGAATGCAGCTATGTTTCTATCTGGAGTCTCGCTGCCTTCCGTACGCTTCCTGATCAGTTGTGTTTTCTTTTTACCCCCCGCCCCCCTACAAAAGACAGGAGTCATGTTTATCTTTCCTTCTCGGAAATATATCCTTAGCGTGCGTCTCCAGCACAGGAAAACTTGACACAGGAACATGCGCCCCTTCTGAGTCCTAGATGTCATGTTCTGATAAGATCACACTATTCTGATGATTGGCCAGAGTCACCACACGTGACTTGTTTACCAAAGCTATGTATTTTTGATTTGGCAAGTATCCTAACTACCTGTTTTATTTGCATTATGTATATACAAGGCAGGTACTATTAGGTGTTAACACAGCCTATACATTCTTTGTATGTCAACGTTTATGTTGTATAAATGTGTTGTGTACGTTTTAAAGGTTAGTCCTTTCAGTGCAGTCAAATTTTTTTTTTTGGTGTCATCCATATCACACAGTTTTTTTTCATGGCCATTCTTCAAAATCCAGTGAAAATTTTCTCCCATCCGACAGCCGCTCCGCTATGAATTGTAGCATCTTTTTGTTTCTGGCTGGTCACGGTATCCTAATGTAAGACCCTATGAACAAACCAAGGCCCATGGCCAATGCCGTTTGTTTTTTATGTATGCCTGCGCTTATTTTTTTGGTGTGCTTTTTTTTTTGTGCAATGTGTGCGTGCACATCTGTATTTCGAAACCCAGCCAAAGAGCCTGTTGTGCGTCCTAAATGCATAATCGTTGTCTCTCTGTGCCGTTAAATCCGTCAGTATCGGGTGTAATATTTTAACTCTAAAAATAAGTAAATATATCCTGCATCTTTTTAAAAATATCAAAACAAGGTTGTACAGTCGCTCCACTCCCAGATTAATTATCTTTAGAAAATTACCTTTCAGCCCAAAAAGACAAAAGGAGCATCCCAGGAACAGACTGCATTTCCTACACACCAGCTAATTGTAGTGAATGTATTTTTGTGTCATCCGGTGTTCATTTGTGTTGTTTTTTTGTCTCTAATGGGAGTGCATTATATTTTAATATTTTTTTTGTCTCAAAAACAGTTGGCCATGTTAAATCTGTCGTATTGTGACACACATACTGCTCAGTGTCTACAGTGTACTCAAGAAGAGCAAAGAGATTTTATATTATGGGGAATGTTCATGTCCAATTTGCCCTTGATCAATTTTTGTAAGGGAAAATATATATATGGGGGAAAAAAGACCTTGCTCCAACTCATTATGCCTTCAATATGAAATTTAAAGTTTTAGATATATATGTTTATACAAAAAAAGTAAGTTTAATAATCACCAAGCATGTTCTTTATGTGATATGTTTTCCTGATGATAAGATGATTGAATTATCTATTTTATTTTAATGTTTCTTTTGCAGGTGGCTAGGGTCCGCTGTTGGTTAATGTCATTGGATTTTTGTTTAAAAGAATGTCCTAGGACGGATGAATGAATATTATAAGAATTGTTTTTGTGATTATTATAATTACTTAAGAGATGGAAAAGCTGTCTTGTATTGTCAACTAGTGTGAAACACAGTGCCTTTTATATCATGTTACCAGTCTGGATAAGTGGAACCAATCCATGGTTTTACTGTAAGCTTTTATTTTTCAGTTTTATTTTATTTGTAGCTAGAAGCATGCTCACTCCGATCTGTTCCAGATATATCTTCTAGTACTGTAAATATGTACATTACTCATTTCATACGTGACTTTAAACCTGCACCACATGCCCATGGTGTTTCTGTTTCAGTGGTAAACGCCAAGATGTCATTGTTCTGGTTCTACTTGTACATTTCTTTTGAAAAAAGGTACTTCATAATAAAGATGTTGAATGAGCTCTTGACTTGGGACTTTTACTTTGGCATTTGTCTAGTTTTGACAAGCATGTTTTGATCACTAAACAATTAGCTCAGTCTCTAAACCTTGTATTTGAATAACTATCTACACTTCAAACACATTTAATCTCTTGAATAATTTTAGACATGAATAGTCTGTTAATCATAATAATTGCTCTAATGAGCTCTAAATATTTGATAGTCCTGATTTGAGATCCTATGGTCGAAACTAACAGTTCCTATTTATATTGAAAGACTTATTAGTGTTATTTAATGAAAGCATATGAAGTCAGACTATGATGTAACGACTTTAAATGGATGAGAAAAATATTTCAGTGCGCTGCTCATATACATTGCATCCATCGTGCGCGGATGCAACCGGGAGTTTGGCTTTCGTGCATGACGTACAACGTAAGGTCGAAGTTGAAATATGACGTAAAAACAGGAACTCTGCATTTTTGCACTTGTACACGTCTAATATCGAAGTTTTATTTCGATTAACATATGAATTCAACGTATTTCCGATGCCAAATAGAACTCGAAAAAACAATTATTGCTGATAATAATGTCCGGCTTTCAGAAGACCTTTCTGTAGTTGTTTTCGACAGTTTATTGCTCTAGTTTCAAGCTAAACAGCTAACGAAGCTATTTATTTAGCATTGCCATGCCATGGATGCACTGAGTATAGTGCATGATGAGGTCGCACTAGAAGGACTTGACGGGATAACTATTCCCTCTTTGTGGATCCGTCTTGGTTCCAGAACTCCAAGTTTTCCCCTGAAACTCGACTCGTACACAAAGGAGTTCATTTGGAGGTCCTTGATCAACAATGTCGACCTGGACTTCTATGAACTTCCAAAGGAGAGAGTGGATGTTGAGCTGCTGGACAGGTGACTTAACATTTTGTTTTTAATGACTCCGGTTGTTATGCACTATGTCTATATGATTATAGGGCTCATTTTAATTTAAATGGCAATCCAGTTTTCTTCTAATCTAGTAGATTAGCGTTATATCATCCGATGTACATCTTGAAGTGTAATTTGGATAGGCGAATCTCGGTTGCTGTTATGGTCCTTCCTTGTCCCTTAGTATTCAAGAAAGACCTATGGCACTCCACCCTAAATTCCATCCATTGAGTGGCCTTATTATGAACATATAACTCTTATCTGATTGTGTTTAATGGTGATCACTCACCGATATTGGACCTCTACGGACAGCTCGGGTCATCCTCTTTGTAACGTCATGCCTTTTGGTTTCACAAAATAAGCCTCTTTCTGTCTATTAGTCTGTGAAGTGTGCAATCAATTTACAACACTAATATTTTGTGAATATTATTTTCTTGATGGGGCACTCCACGTGCATCTACTTGCACTATACTTTGGAATTTTGTATTTATATTGTGTATATGTGTTGACAAGGGAATCGTAAAACACTCAACCCTGTGAAAACCAGACATGTACCATTTATGTTGCAGGTTTGCAGACATAAACCCTGATACAGGCATTCAGACGACCACAAGTTTTTCCAATGCAAAAAACGACGTCTACCCAGTCAATGTGGTATTAGACGACAAGGATGGAATACAAGGCTCCTGCCTCTTCTTTAAGCAGCGGAAAAACGTGACAAAAAATGTCAGAACTGAAGAACTCAAACAGTTGGTCTGCTTAGAGGAGGCTGTCAAGAGGTTGGTCAATGAATTGGTGAGAGGGTATTGGATGATAGAGTGAAGGGATGGGGTCAGTATCTGATATGGCTTTTGTTATCACTTCGGTAACGGGATATCCTTATTCTATTAGAAAAGTATTTGTGTTTCGACCAACACCCACTGCCAATAGACTTGGCAGTGGTGCCTATAAGTTAAGTAGACGATAAATGTGTTAAACAAATGGATAATAAACTATCATTATAGTATTTTTTTCAACAAAAGGCTGCCTCACTGGTTATTAGCAGCAGTGGTCAAGGTGGCCTCCTAGGTAAAGAAACACAGTAGTCTAGTTCCCAATACAATATACACCGGCCCCATTTAACAGGTCTGGTTTTTTTCCTGTGTTTTGCAGCAATTCCTTCCCTTTTATGACTTCTTACCTCTGCTTACCATCATTCAGATATGGCCGAAACCTTGTCGTGGTGGCGTCCCAGAAGATGAGGTTCCGCGTCCTTATTGGTGAAGACAGCGACCCTGACTTGAGAATAACCGACCAATCGTACTGCATATTGGAGCGGCTGGGCCGGGCCCGCTGGCAGGGAGAGCTGCAGAGGGACCTGCACTCCTCCTTCAGGTCTGACTTTCACACTTTCATTGAGTTCATTCAACGTTTCCTCCTTCACATTTCTACAGCATATTGCCCTATCCTTTAATATAATGGCATTTCTTAATGTTGTTATTTTTTTAAGTTTCTTAAATGTATGACCCTGCTGAGGAGGCCTTGAATTCATTCATTTCACTGCCATTACTGCTGCTTTGCCCTCATTTGCTCATGGCGAGAAACTTCCTAAACCTAGTGCCAAAATGCCTTTTGGGTGATAACCTTTTGGGTCTGTTTGATTTAACAAGTGGTGTTTTGATGGAACAGGACAGAGCCTGGGAAGTTGCACTACCTGAGAAGGTGTCTGGACCGACATGGCCTCATCACCATGCAGTCCCACGTCATACGCCTGCCCACCGGTCAACAGCAGCACTCCATACTCCTGCTGATCAAACGCTTCCACATCCTCAGGTGTTTAACTGCAAAACGTTAGGTTCGATAGATTAGATGTGAACCAATGTAATACAATTGTCCAATGTTAATCATGCAACACATCTTCTTGTTAAATTACACAATGTTCTCCTGCCTGATACTAATTCCAGTGTTCTAAATTAACTTTCTTGAAGAGCTTTGTGTTTTTTCCTGCTAGAGTGGACATGTATTTAAAATTGATTCATTAAAATAACACAACCTTGGTGTTAATGTAAATGTGGAACATGTCTGACAATCCCCCCCCCCCCCCCCCCCCCCCCAACTGTGTAGGAGGAGTAAGTATGACATCCTGATGGAACACCTGTCCAACACTCTGCAGGATGCTCCTGGCCAGATCGCCTCTATCATCACCCTCCGAGAACTTCTTGTGAGTTCCTTTTTTTCACTCCCAGTTACGATTCCCTCTCTCCTCTCTCCCCTCTCCTTTCTCTTTGTCTTTCACTCCAATGATATCATCTTCTTGAGGTTTGTTTGAATTCTGCCTTGCAATGAGTAGAGAGGTTGCTCTCACAAGAACGGCATCTCCGCCTTCTTAACTTATTTAACTTAACTTATTGCACGTTAACTATTCAAGCTTGAGTAGGTTATTTAGCGTTATCAGCTAGATTTTGAAAGAAATTTTGAATATTTTATTTAGAGCCACATTGTTTTTAACTTTATTTTGTCCATCTTTTGAAAAGCTTGTGCGCTTGCAAAGCTTGGGTAAAGAGAATTTCAACAAATATTACAAAAAATGCATCTAAAATGAATTGCCTTCCCTAGCTTTAGGTAAATATTTGTATGACAAGGAGTAGTATCCTTTGCTCCTGGATACCTACCCTTGAATCTTAACGTAAATATATATATCTTCATAAAATATGTTATATCTCTTTGTCATTTTTAATACTGTCCTGTACCTCCTGTGGAAAAAAAAAAAGAAGATCTCATTAAGTTTCTCTTTGTAGAACGTGCACGAGAGGACATTCAAGCATGTGTACAACTACATGCTGTCTTACAAGCTGGTCCAGCTCATCACCCTGCCCCTGGAAGACCTGAACCCCAGTGCTGGGCCCTGCAACACCAAGAAAGGTCCACCTTTTATCCATTGACTAGAGACTGCTGTTGTATGGTGATTTGATGATGTCTTTCAGTATGGGACTCAAATCTTTATGACCACCATATCCAGAATTTCATTAAATCAAGTGCTTTTTCTTGGCTTATCGGACTGATGCTGTTACCGTTAAGATCATGTCAATTGAGATGAAACGACTATGTTGAGTAACTTGAGAAAGCTTACTTGAACTTAGATTGAGTTTTCTGCTGCCAACGAATGAGGTTCTTCTGAGTCCAAGCTAATGTTGGATAAATGGTTTTAATGTGTGGCTTCTGTTTTCCAGGAACGAAAATAACGGTGCGCTGTCTTAAACTGCTAAAGCCCTACCAGAAGAAGGAGTTAATGGTCGAGGAAGATGACGAGGAAAATGAAGATGGAGTGGGAGTGAGCAGAAAAGGCCTTCCTCAACAGGATATTATCATGGAGCGAGATCTGGTTTTACAGGCCTATCACATCGGTGCGTACGATTGCTCCTCCCACTAAACCTTAGATCGGGAAAAGAAGTTAGGATGTGAGGAGAGTTTCATTTTATTGTAGTCAATTTCAAAACCATTTCCAAACAAGTTTACTCCTATGTTTCATGGTTCTAACGGTTCCCCTCTCCTTCTTGTGTTTTGGTTTGTAGTTGTGTCGTCTGGCACCAAAGGCATCTCGCAGAGTAGTTTGCAGGTGGTGATGAACGTTGGTAAGCTGGAGGCTCGGATGTTATGCCGGAGGTTGGAGAGGGACGGCATGATTAAGGTGAGCTTTGGGCCTTTTGGAATGCATAGTGAGGGTTAGCATGCAGGTTGTTCAGTTGGGATAGGAGATTAAAGTTTCAAAAAGCGCTTGTATACCTGCCATGTACCTTCATTTGTTATACCTGTTCACAAATGTAGTGCTGTTCCGTTTGGCTTCACAGGGCTTCATGGTGGACGTCGGTCGACAGAGGACCACAAAGTTTATTGGCCACATGTGGGTATCGCCTTAGAAGCTTATTTTACTTAAAATATATTTTCTGTCCTCTCACATCAAAACATCACATCAATACCCTTGGTCCGGTTCCAACCATGCAGGTCCGTCAGTGCCAGTGACCACATGCAGCAGTTTGTAAAGGAGCGAGAACGCAACCAGCTGCTGTGTAACTCTGAGCCCTTGCCCGAGGAGAACGCCGGCACAACCCCCCCCACCCCCAAAGCTCTTCCCACCAGCAAAGCTTCCTCCACCCCCAGGCCCAAAACCACCAAGGGAACCCCTAAAGCCAAGGCCAAGGACATCCAGAGAGAGGACCCTGATTTTGTAGCCAAAGGCAAGAAGCGGAGTGTGGGAGGGAGAGGCAAGAAGAAGCCGGTCCCGGAGCAGCAGGCCCTGGCAGCTTTAATCACTCCGATCAAACGTGAGCAAAGAACCTGAACCCGGGAAATGAGGGCCATATTGTTTGTGTACAATTGAAGCTCATTGAGACGAGCTTCTCCAAGGTGAACGCCTGAAAGCCAACATACCAGCAGATTGCTGTTAAAAGCTGTATCATGGCATAGCAGTACTCAAAACTTGTATCGTTATGCTGTGTGATCGTTCAGGTGAAACTCCAGAGACTTCCGTGTCCGAGCCCTCTGCGCTGGAAACTTCCTGTGCCGCAGGTAAGAGTCAGCCCTGAAGACAGGACATCTGTGTTGTGTTGTGAGAGAGGACATCGGATAACAAAGAACGTTTCTCCTATCAGAGAGTTCCCTGGAGGAGGAGGGGGACTCTGTCTTGAGGCACATGGAAGGCCTGGATGAGAGGGAGGCTCTGGACTCAGCCAGCGATGACGCCCAGAAGAGCATCAAGGTGGTGGAGGACATGCCCAGGCGGAAGGTTTGTCGGACTGCCCTATTTTCCACCAATGAGGAGGTTCTGGAAACCTGATGTAAAAGTCGCCTGCTCTGATTTGCAATAATACCTGTGTGTCACTGGGTTGGTGCAGAAGCAAGGGATCCGACTGGAGCGAAGTCATGAGACCTGTCGTCTGCTGAAGAGGAAGAACATGATCTTGGAGGTGGTGCGCAGTGTCAAGATTATCGAGGGACTCTATGCGTCAGTTTTCTTAAGATTATATTCATAAATCTTTGCAGGTTTTTTCCCGTTATTTTCTTATCATTTTTTGACCTGTATTTTCTGCTGTGACACACTCATTTCCCATCTGTGATTAAATAAGGTCTTATCTAAACCATATATATCCGTCAGGGAAAGTGAGTGATAGAGGTAAACATACAGGCTCTTAATGCAGGCTCCAGAAGATGATCAACGACAACGAGAAGCTGGACGGCTCCAGCACCAAGTGCTGCAAGAAGTCCATCCTCCGTCTCATACGCCTACTCTCCAAGGAGGGCCGGTTGAAGATGTTCAGAACCACAGTCATCCAGGATGGAGTCAGTAAGAAGGTATGCATGCACCAGGGTCTTTTCTACATGGTTGTTAGTTTTGTTTCTGAAATGGCGATAGTGTGGAGGGGATGCTTTGAAGGATTGTACTAGGAATGTTTCTAAAATATTAAATGTTGTACAATTATACCACCTTCAATACAATTATTGATTCTGATTATGCCTTTGAATCTACATGTGAAAACTTTGGTTGATTATAGTAAAACAAAGAAATAGTTTGACAACCACTGGTTAAAATCCCTTATCATTATAATATTTGTTAGTTCTTGTACTCCTTATCTGCTGGAATAGTTTTCAAATGTCTTTGTTTGAGCCAATCTCAAAGCCTCCTTTTTGAAGTAATGATATCTGAGTAAAAAAAGAATGGTTAGTAACCCTTTTGAAACTACATTTCTCTAACTCCTGGCCTCTCCCTACCTGTACTATTCCTGCTCACAGGTGGAATTTGTAGTTCATCCGTCGGTACAACCCAACGACAACATTGTGAAGAGCGCTATAGAGCAGGTCCGGTTCAGAATTTCCGGCTCCTACGCTGTTGCACGGTCAGTACAGCCTGCATGTATTGCCAATAGCAGGGGTCTGCCTTGTCTGGTTCAGATCGGTAAACACAACCTGCTACTACTGTGCGGCTTAAAGAGAAAACAAAAAGTGAAACCATATGCAAAGCAATTGCCTTCCTACTTTTGATTGATTGATTGATCGATTGATCTATAGCAGCCAAGCTTTACCCTCTTTTTAAATATCTCACACTCTGTCTGTCTCTCTGTCACTCTCTGCCCCTCTGTCTCTATTCTGTGGTCTCTCTCATTGTCTTTGTTGTCCTCTGTCTCTGTTATTTCTCTCCCTCTGTCTTTCTTGCCCTCTCTACCATCTCTTGTGTGGTGTCCATCCTCCTCATCCCTCAGTGTGCAGCAGGAGCTGGCCAAACAGGGGATGGAGTTGAGCAGCACCAGTGCCCACACCCCTAAATCAAAGAAAAACAAGGAGGACAAAAAGACAAGCCCAGAAGCACAGGATGCATTTTTACCAACAACAGGTTCTGACCTTTTTTATTATTAATTTTCTTTAAATATATTTAAACCAATATCTTGTCTTTCATGTTATCTATGTATTCATTTGTGATTCTGTTCCCAAGCTATTGTGTTTTAGAATAGCTATGGAACAGTATCACCACAGGTGGGTCACGGCATTTATACTGTGTGTGCGTCTCTCTCTCTCCCTAGTCCGAGGACTGAGCAGGACGTTGGGTTTCCAGCCCAAGATGCACCGCCTGCGTCTTGTCCACACCTTCCTCTGGTACGTGGTGTACGGCCCGTACCAGAAGGGATTCAGAGGGACGGATTCCCCTAAGCCATCACAACCGGCAGACGACAATACGACCTCCTCCTCCGCCTCCTCTTCCTCCTCCCACTCCTCCTTCAGTAAGGTCATTTCAGCGCCCGCACCAGAGAACGGACAAAACTGTGAAAGTTTGAATCCTTCCGACTGTGAAAACGCAAACGGTGCCGAAAACGCAGCGACAGCAGTAGCGCCAACGCCGCAAAAGTCTGGAGAGACGGCGCTCCCGGGAGATGAGGAATCAGTGCAGATGCTGAAACCAAGATCTTCGGAAAGCCATGCAAAGGGTGAGTGAGATGTGCCGTCCGGTACATCGTCCTGAGCCTCTTCAGGCGAGGCTTGCTGCATGGGAGGAGTGTGTAGGAGGCAGGACATCGCATTGATTTGTTCACAACACACCGGTGTCACATACAACCGAGAATCACATTGTGTCTGACTTTCGACGCCGGTGTGAAATGCCTGTTGGAGTGTTTAGGCTGTTTCTAAAATAAAGTCTCTGTTGGCGCCACCGTCCTGCAGTCTTTGCGGACGAGCTGTCTTGGAAGAGGTACCTGCCTCCGCTCCGCGTCCACAAGGAGTTTGGCTACGGCTGGACGCTGGTGAGCGACGTGGTGCTATGCATGCCTCTCTCCATCTTCGTCCAGGTCACACAGATAAACTTCAAGGTACTGTCAAACTCACGCAGAGTTTTTACCTTCTGCATCTGTGTTGCCATTCTGAATCTATTGTAGCATTCTGAATCTAAAGTAGCATTCTGTTTCTATATTAGGGTTTTGGATATATATTGGCTTTCTGAATGTATACTGTCATTCTCCAACTATATTAGAATTGTGTGTCTATATGAGCCTTCTGAATCTTTAGCAGCATTCTCAATCTATATCAGCAGCGTTCTCAAGAACACATTTTGAGCGTTTGAGGTGACAAGTCCTGTTCTTGCGAGGCAGTAGTGTTACCCACAGAGCCACCGTGCCAGTTCTTTAGCGACTGTTTTATGTTGGTCGTCTGAGGCCATATCAGGACCCAACAGTCCAACTGTGTCCTCAACAGAAGACATGAGGCTATTTTCCTATCGTGTGTCTGTTTGGTGTATGGGTGGGAGCTAATGGTCGTTATGTGTTCTGATTCCGGCACACAGATCGAGGGACTGGATGAGTACCTAAACGACCCTGTGAAGCAGCACTACCTCGTCAGAGTCCTTCCCGCACAGATCAAGAGGCAGCTGCTTTACAAACGGTCAATTTAATATGGATACATTTTACACGTATATTAAAAATGGATACCCATGCCGTGTCATGCATAACAACACACTTATTAATGTTATTTATACAATTTTATCTTTGCTTTTAGGAAGTATATTTTCGCATTCTACGAGAATTTGCAGAAGTTGGTCTACATGGGCCTGTTGCAGTTTGGTCCAATGGAGAAGTTCCAGGATAAGGACCAGGTAGGAAGTGCTTTATGACGCTACTGCTGCTGCTTCAGTCTCTGATGACTTCATATCGGATGGAAACAGGTAATAGATTGTGCACACAACGTACAGTGTCCTCAGACTCTTCTCAACACTGTGTGTGTGTGTGTGTGTGTGTGTGTGAGACAAAATCATAACAACAATATTTGTGTATTTTAAGAAAAATATACAGGTAGTCCCAGTATTTTTACGTGTTTGAATTTGACAATCCATCGCTTGAAATCCAACAATGGCAGAACACATCGTGTCCTCTTATCCGCCTGCTTCAACCACATGTCCTTCTGACCCCCTCCAGGTGTTCATCTTCATCAGGCAGCACGCCACCATCGTGGACACGACCAGCGCAGAGCCCCACTATTGGCAGGTGACCGAGAACCCAGACAAGCCCTTCGAGAGACGCCAGTACCAATTCACCAACGCCGCCGACGTGGAGAACTACTGGTTCGACCTTCTCTGCGTCTGCCTCAACACACCCCTGGGTACCACGCATGTTGTTTTAATCATGTTATTACAGATGTGTGCGTGTGTGTGTGTGTGTGTGTGAGTGAGTGGGTGAGAATATTGTTGACTTTGTGGGAAGACCCTAGCCATTGCACTGTCCTGCCCGGTTAAATGCTATCGATGGCTTTTGAGCAGTTTTACTGAGTTTTCACGAATGTGTGTGCGTGTTTTTATCAGGGCTGGTGAGGGGTAAGCGGGGAGCGGAGAAGGAGATCACTATGCCCTCTTTAGTGCTCCCGGATCGCTCCCGGTTCCTCAAACTGGCCTATCTCCTCAAGTAGGTGTTCGCCTTCAGAAAAACGATTACAATCCCCGAAAAAATCAATAGAATACAAATTCTTCCTAAGAGGAACAAATACAAACGCCTGTTTGATTGGTAAAATCCTTTGTTGAATTTTTCCTTTTAGCTTTGATTTGATTTCCTTATATTTCGCTTGTTCTGTTTAAATACAGGGGCAGGCGTGATGAGATGGATGACGGGTCGATTCCAGGGGACGGTAAAGGCGCGGGCGGCCTGGACTCTGAATTCTTTGCTCATCTGAAGCGTAACTGGCTGTGGACCAACTACCTCCTAGCTTGTAAAAAGGTGAGCGCTCCGAGCATGAGTTGTACGCATTTGTTTTTCCCGTACATATTGATATTTGTGACATTGCTTCGATCTAAATTTACATTTTCATTACCAATATTGTTGAACTCTTTTCAAAACATATGTATTTAACAAAGAAATGCTTTCTGATTTTTTGAAGTCATTATTTATACATTTTGATGTATCAGGTTTATCAATATGCGTGGTTTGTGTTGTGAATTAATTTCTTTACTCATTGTAGCTTAGGATTATACACATTATAAATAAACATTATTACATAGAAACACAAGCTTAAAAGTGTGTCTGTGTCTCTGCGTGTATGGTTTATCCAGAATTTGAGCGACGGAGAGTTGATCAACAGCAAGATGAGGCTGAAAAGCCTGCTGAGTAAGAACGCTCTCAGGCTGGCCCTCAAAGCCGGTGAGTGGCCTCCCCTTAAGATCCAAAATCAGTGTTCAAAATGTAGTAGGATGATCCACGTATAAGTCGAAGTTAATTTTATGATGTATGATACCTTCAAATGTCCAAAATATCTTCTTGTGTCCCGATTCCTATCGCTACTCTGTACTGCATTTACTTTGTAGCTATTGCAATAAAGATATTAGGCTTTAATTGTCTCTTTGGACTAAAGCATCTTCTGAATGACTGCATGCTGAATGACTGAAATGCCGATGCCTATCCTCACAGGAGAATCCACAGCACCTCGCGGCATCACCAGCAAGCGTGCCAAGGTGATGGAGTTCGCAGAGGTAGTCCACGTTGTTTTCCTCATGAAACGAAATCAAAACAAATCTTTGTAAAGAAAATATTCAAATCGATTAGTATTATGTTTATTTTTTTCACATATACATCCTGTAATATTCAAATCCCTAGCCTGGTATTGCAATTGGCAATGCTTTATTCAAAGTAGTATCAAATGCGGCCAGTCGTTTTAGATGTAACCTCTTGTGCGCGGGTGACCGTAGAGATTCTAATTCTCTATGGCCTGTTGTGTCATGTGACCAGGTGGGGGTGGAACCAGCCAGCAGGAAGCAGCAGGTGATTGGCGGGAAGAGACAGAAGAGGAAGAGGACCAGGAAGGAGGTGGTCAAGGTGCCTCGGAGGAAGAGAATAGGTAGCAATGCTATTCAAAGACTGAGGACGGATGAAGTGAAACTCAGCCATCCACTTGAATTGCCAATACCTGATATTCATTAGAGACTCAAATTATTAATATTAATTGTATTCATAATTTCATCATGTCTTGGCACATATGAAACACACCTGCATGAGCAAAAAATTGACAAAGGATGTAAATCCCTTACCTTTGTCTAGCGCTGGCCTGAGAAGTTAACACTGTAATTTCCCTGCATGACGAGCCGGACAGCCAGTGGCCGTGAGGTGACTCCGACCCTCTCCCTGTCCTGTGTGTTTGCCAGAGGCCAAGACGCGGGTTCCGGCCCACGACGAGGCGGACCACCGGGCCCTGAAGATGATGACCCGACAGAGGGTCTTCTGGTCCCTGCAAGAGGACTCCATGCTGATGCTGTGTGGCGTAGCGTCCAAGCTGCTCAACGACAAGGCAAGACGCGCTCACTCACCCCTTCACTCCTTCACTCACTCACCCCTTCACTCCTTCACTCACTCCCTCACCCCTTCACTCCTTCACTCACTCACCCCTTCACTCACTCACTCACCCCTCCACTCTTTCACTCCTTCACTCACTCCCTCACCCCTTCACTCCTTCACTCACTCACTCACCCCTTTACTTCTTCACTCACTCACCCCTCCACTCCTTCACTCACTCACTCACCCCTCCACTCCTTCACTCACTCACTCACCTCTCCACTCCTTCACTCCTTCACTCACTCCTTCACTCACTCCCTCACCCCTCCACTCCTTCACTCACTCACCCCTTCACTCCTTCACTCACTCACTCACCCCTTCACTTCTTCACTCACTCACCCCTCCACTCCTTCACTCACTCACTCACCCCTTCACTCCTTCACTCACTCCCTCACTCCTTCACTCCTTCACTCACTCCCTCGTCCCTCCACTCCTTCACTCACTCCCTCACCTCTTCACTTCTTCACTCCTTCACTCCCTCACTCACTCCTTTACTCACTCTCTCACCCCTTCACTCCATTACTCACTCACTCACTCCTTCACTCCTTCACTCACTCACCCCTTTACTCACTCACCGCTTTACTCACTCACTCACTCACTCACTCACTCACTCCTTCACTCACTCACTCACCCCTTCACTCACTCACTCACTCACTCACCCCTTCACTCACTCACTCAATCCTTCACTCCTTCACTCACTCACTCACTCACTCCTTCGCTCACTCACTCACTCACCCCTTCACTCCTTCACTCACTCCCTCGTCCCTCCACTCCTTCACTCACTCCCTCACCTCTTCACTTCTTCACTCCTTCACTCCCTCACTCACTCCTTTACTCACTCTCTCACCCCTTCACTCCATTACTCACTCACTCACTCCTTCACTCCTTCACTCACTCACCCCTTTACTCACTCACCGCTTTACTCACTCACTCACTCACTCACTCCTTCGCTCACTCACTCACTCACCCCTTCACTCCTTCACTCACTCCCTCACCCATCCACTCCTTCACTCACTCCCTCACCCATCCACTCCTTCACTCACTCCCTCACCCCTTCACTCACTCCCTCACCCCTCCACTCCTTCACTCACTCACTCACCCCTTCACTCTTTCACTCACTCCCTCACCTGTTCTACTTTAAATATTCAGCATACACTGCTTTTGATCCAATGCAGTGGATTCCGTTTTGTTGTAGTTAGTCAACTTTTTTTTAACCAGGTAGATAACCATACCTTGGCCAGGGTGAAATAGAAGGAAAAACCAACGGAACACACAACATTTGCTGAAAGAAGTCCAGACAGGAAAATGAAGTTCATAGACGTCAGTCAAAGTCTTTCAGGGGTCCTTTGATAAGCAAGTGAGACTAGATACTTCAATTGTGTGTCATTTTTGCACCTGACTCCAGGGCAATGGGGTTGAGCATAAGAAAAAGCTCATCCCTGCTGGTTCAACTCAAGGTTGTCCCCTCAGGCCTTTTCAGACCCTTTTTTATTTTTTATTATTTTTATTTTTTTTTCTCATTTAAGACCGGAGAGTGATTGATAATGACAATCAATATAATAAGACTAATTGTGATACGAATCAAAACAATGAGGTGGCCCCAGCCGGTGTGTTAACGAGTCCACGGCGGCTGTGTTGCAGCTGGCGCGTCCGTTCATCCCTCACTGCGTGGTGCGGGACATGCTGCAAGCCGAGCTTGAGAACTCCATGGACAAGACCTCTCTGGCGGTGGGCCGCCGCACCAGATACATCCTCAAGAACCCCCAGACCCTGCTCAACCACAGGTCTGGTGCCGCACCACACGTGCACACACAAGCACACGCTCATGTGCGCACATCCATACACTCACACGCACTGATGTGGACTCTGCTCGGCATTGCAGGATCTGCCTGGCTGAGGTCTACCAGGACAAGGCTGTGATGGACGAGTTGGAGCTGAAGAAACCAGCCGATCCAAACAAGCTGGAGGTCTGTTAATACCTTTTTTTTCTTTTTTTATTAATGTTATGTCGTTTTGATAACAATGCAATGTGAAGCAAAACAATTAATTGGAAATATTTGAATACTACACTACTCTGTATTATTTTTTAATTTTTATCATCCTTATATAGTGATACTATCTCTGAATAGGGATACTATCCCTGCGTTATTATGCAGAGTATCTGTATAGTGATGCTATCTCTGCATTGTTATGTATATCACCTCCATCGTGATGCATCTCTGTGTTGTTTTAGGATTGTGCACAAGCGTTCAGTGAGTACACGCGGCTACTGAGGCACAAGTTCAGCCCCTCCACCGTTTCCTGTGATGTCACTCTCCCCGAAACCAAGTCACTGCTCTTCTCTCGGTACGGAGTGCTACTGCCTTTTAGAATACACCTCGGTTTTTACCATCCTCGTCAGAATTCTCATCCCCTTCATTTACTTCCTATCCTTCTTATATTGGTCTCCCTCATACACTTCATCAACCTGTGTGTGTGTGTGTGTGTGTGTGTGTGTGTGTGTGTGTGTGTGTGTGTGTGTGTGTGTGTGTGTGTGTGTGTGACAGGTACAAGGTCTTCACGATCGACCATGAACAACAGAGGACCTTCAAAGATGATCTTTCCTGGTAAGTGGTGGGTGTTTTACTTCTGGGGAGCTTTTGACGGTCGTGAATGACTACGTTGTGCTCAACTGTGTACCGCTCAATTGAAACAAGCCGGTGTGTCGTTTCATTGTGGCCGCAGTACGGAGGACATCCACGCCATAGTACTGCACAACCTTATCCAGAGCACCCTGGTCATGTCCAACTCCCAGATGAAGTCCTCGCGCTCCTTTCAGGTCTGGTGAACCTATTCATTTGTCTGCTTTGACAAACCTTAATAACATGCATTACTACGACTCATGTCGTGTATGAGGATCAATTGTTCCCGGATATTCATGCGTTTTAGTTTTTAAATATTGTCTACATTCTTTGTCAATTTCTGTTTTGATACTGGTACTTTAATGGGGCTTCTACTGCTGGCTGAATTTCTTTTTTGGTATAAAAAAAAAGTTGATTAATTAAATGACATTTATCTTATTCTGTTCAGAAAGTTGACTTTCCCTCTACCCTATTTTAATGGTATTTAATTCTGTTTAATTCTAATTGTACCCTTTGTGGTGCAGGGTATATAACCAACAAATAGACCAACTAATAAATTTGCCTTTGTTTTCTTTTACTTATCTATTTTATTTTATTATTTCATTTTATTTCATGACGATGTTTCAATGTGAAGCACTTTGAGTGTGCCTCTTGTTTGAAAAGGGCTATAATAAAGTGGCCTTGCCTTGTATAAAAGCTCACATCCAGTGTCCCACGTCTTCCGGCTCCCCAGACCTTCCACCTGTACAGCCTGTTCAACCAGGAGGTGCTGTGCCAGGTGTTCATCCAGTGCAGGAAGCGGGGGCTGGTGAACCGCCGGCGCGTCCACAAGGCCTACGGGCCCAAGAAGAACCGCGCGCTGCCCATCCTGCCCATGTCCTACCAGCTCTCCCAGACCTACTACAAGTGAGTGGGGCCGCTCAGCGGTGGCAAGGGGGCCGGCCCATCCATTAATATCTGTGTTTGGTGTTTTACACTGCTCAATACTCTGGTAGATAGTGTTGGCTTGTTGGTTGCAAACCATTAGCAATGACATCTATGCGATTTCAATAGGACTGATTAGTGAACGACACGCTTATTTATTTATTTATTTTTTTGCGGACACATTATGTATCTAATGTTTGCAACTATGTAATGATAATCATTTGTGTTTGTATTAACTTGAATGTTGGTGCCTCTAATTCATTTGAACCACCTCACCCCGGGGCAGGTGCTTCACCTGGCGCTTCCCCACCTCCCTCTGCACCGACGCCTTCCGCTTCCTGCGAGCGCTGCGCGACAGCGGCACGGGCGACGCCCACAAGACCACAAGCTTCTACAACGAGGCCGAGAGCCGCCTGGACGTCCCTCCGGCTCCGAGCGGCCCCGTGACCAAGGAGGGGAGTCCGGCGGAGAACGCCGGGACGGAGGACCAAGGGGAGGGGGAGAGTGGCGGCCTCAAGGGAACCGACGGGGACACTGGGGCCCACAAGGGAGCCGACGGGGACACTGGGGACCTAAAGGGAACCGACGGGGACACTGGGGACCTCAAGGGAACCGACGGGGACACTGGGGACCTCAAGGGAACCGATGGGGACAGTGGGGACACTGGGGACCTCAAGGGAACTGACGGGGACACCGGGGACCTCAAGGGAACCGACGGGGGCACCGGTGAACTTAAGGTACCCGTCGGGGAGCCTGTAAGCGAGGCATTGATCCAGACGGACGGCCCAGATACGGTCAGCCCTGCTGAACCAGGAGAGACCAATCAGAGCAAACAAGGGGAGGAACCTGTGGAGATGGGAGAGGACAACGGGGAGGGAAAAGTCCCAGACGCGGACGCAAACCCACAGACCCAGCGCAGTACATCGCAGGACTCCTTCGTGGTTAACGCCGGAGCCATAGTTCCACCCCCCAGGTCTGCCGAGTCGCCCTCGGCCCAGGAAGAGCAGCCCGGGGCGGGGCCCACGGCGGGGCCCGTGGTGGACGGCCCCGGCCCGTCTTCGGAGCTCCCCCAGGATCTGTCGGACATGATGCACCTTTCCCTGGACTCCCCGGGGGGGATGTGCGCGGCGGCCCTCACCCTGATGTCCCTGGGCCTGCTGTCGGTGCACGTGTCCATCCCCAAGGAGGTGGTGCTGGTGGACAACACCGTGGCGAAGACGGACGTGGTCAAGAGGTGAGGCTTCGGGACCGGCCCGTGTGGAACGGATCGTCTGGGGAACCGGCTTTAAGCCATCACCGCAGAGACCATAGAGATCTGTGGTCGTACTGGTTTAACCAACGCACCCCTGAGGTAGTTCGTGCAACGTGGGAAAAGAAAATTGTTGGACCAACCATTTAAATTGGTCCATCATCGATCGTGGGACCAAACTGGTAAAACCCACAAACTCAGGTTGTAGATGACATGACAAATGGCAAACTGGTGAAACCGATAAATATGGGCCGTAGAGTAAATAATAAACACCTACAAATATCGGAAATATGTGCTTTGCGCCAACCATTTCCCCATCACATCTCTGTACATATAATTGGCCCATTCTACTCGTTGAATCACTGTAACCGACCGACCGGGACCGGGTCTTTCAGATTGACGGCGCTAGAGGAAGAGGATGAAGAGGATGATGCTGACGACGGTGAAGGGAAGAAGAGGCTGCCAGGGAAAGCTACAGTCTCGCACACAAGCTACCTCATGATGAAGGGATACTGCTATCCTGGCATAGGTAACTGGTACTGACTCTCTCCTGGCATAGTGCTAGTACTCCCTATGTGGTACAACCTCTCTCCTGGCATAGTGCTAGTACTCCCTATGTGGTACAACCTCTCTACTGGCATCGTACTGTTAATCACGACGCAGTACTACCTCAATCCTGGCAGACTACTGCAGTCCAGAGTACATTACGTACAAATACATATCGCCGGAAAACAAATGGAAGCATGTTTTTATTTGATAGCTGCAGTTTATCCTGTCTTATTCAATAGAGCACTTGCATATGGCACACACTCCTTTTGTACAACATTGAAAAGGCCCACCTTCAACAGAGCGACCAGTGGAGGCAGACTTGTTTTGTCCATCATTCAGTAATCACATTCCATTGTCAACATTTGTCCACCATATACGTGCCACATACATTCTGCGGAGCTTGTCTCCGTAAGGTGGGGTACCACTCCGTCCACGCGGGGGCTTAGGGGGTCATCTCAGGAAGGGGGCGGCCGCTGGGGTCTGCTGCGGGTGTGGGCTGTGAATACCAAATCAAGACCGCTCGCAGTTTCAATTTGACTTGTTTCCCGTTTCCAGTCCAACTACGTAACCTCAGCACCTGTGACAACATCGTGGTGGACCCCTGCACCTTGAGGTTCAAGCTCCGCGACACGCCCGCCCATCAGATCTTCAGTGCGCAGGGTGAGTTCAGATCACACCTTCCTCATCGTCCTTCTCCACGCTATCGTATTCACAGAAACACATCTGTGCTTCTTCATCGCTCTCACTCTCATGCCCTTCACCTACTTTGTGTCCTTCTATATTGGTCTCCCTCTTTCACTTCATCCCCCTTTCTGTCTTCATCTCTTTCCCTTATTCATCTTCGGCTCTGCGTTCGTCCCCCTCTTCATCCTCCGCCTTCTCCCATCTGTCCTCATCTTCGTCGTCGTTCAAGCTATTCAACTTCTTCTTCATCATTTCCTGTCATCTCCTTCACTTTATCCGCCTTCCTCTTCATAATCTAATTTGAATCTCCCCCTCCTCCTCCTGCTCCTCCCTCCTCCCCCTCCTCCTCCTGCCCCTCCCTCCTCCCTCCTCCCTCTCCCTCCTCGCTCCTCCTCCTCCTCCTGCTCCTCCTCCTCCTCCTGCCCCTCCCTCCTCCTCCCTCCTCCTCCTCCTCCTCTTCCCTCCTCCTCCTCCTCCCTCCCTGTCCTCCCCCCCCCCTCTCCCCCCCTCCTGCTCCTCCTCTCTCCTTCCTCCCTCCTCCTCCTCCCCCCCCTCCTGCTCCTCCTTTCTCCTTCCTCCCTCCTCCCTCCCCGTCCTCCTCCTCCTCCTCCCCCCTCCTGCTCCTCCTCTCTCCTTCCCCCCTCCTCCTCCTCCTCCTCCTCCCCCCCCTCTCTCCTTCCTCCCTCCCTCCTCCTCCTCCTCCTCCTCCTCCTCTTCCTCCTCCTCTCTCCTTCCTCCTCCTCCTCCTCTTCCTCCCCCCCCCCAGACTCCCCTCCCCTGGACCTGACCTGCTGTGGGCCGTCCCTGGTCCCGGCCGTCCTCTCCCGCAGCCTCCGCCTGCCCTCCCGCTCCTCCTCCTTGGCGGCGTCGGGGCGGGGCTGGGCCGCCCCCCTGGAGGCCTACTGGGGCTTCTCCCAGCAGGACGCCGAGGCCTGCGGGGCGCTGCGGGCCAGCCTGGACCGGGCCGGGGAGGGCGGCCTGGGGGAGGAGGAGCTCTACCGGGACCTCGCCCACCTGGAGAAGCCCCTGGAGGGACGCACCCGCGGCCTGCAGCAGTACTTGCAGGTGTGTGTGTGTGTGTGTGTGTGTGTGTGTGTGTGTGTGTGTGTGTGTGTGTGTGTCGTTGTGATACCATGACATTTTCCTCTGTTAAAGGTTAATTGCAATTAGTTTACAATTAAGTTCAGACTCGTTTCTGCCGTTAATTGATAGCCATGACACAATCACGAGTTCCTGATTGGACGATTCGTTTCAATACATTTACATTTATGTGCACATTTTATTTTGATGAAATGAAGAATAACTGCCTTTTCCTATTTGGCTCAGATTCATGATACAAACAACTAAGATATTGGTCAACATCATTAGTAGCTCTTGTACTTTTAAATTCCCCTTCAGTGGGTCTGGCTTGTGTGCTCTGGGTTATCCCACTTAACCCCTTCCTGGCGGGGGCGTGTGCAGGTGCTGGAGGAGGAGTGCCAGGTGGTCCGGGTGGGGGCTCTGGGCGTGCGCTGGGTGCTGGCGGAGCACGCCCGGCCCTGGCTGCTGACGGTGCGGCTGAGGCCGGGGCTCTCGCAGGGCTACACCAAGGGCCGCCTGAGGCCCCGCTGGCAGACCAGGCACAGCATCCCCTTCATGCGCAAGAGGGCCCCGGAGGTCTCCGCCACGGTGGTGATGAGGATAGAGGAGGACGAGGAGTCGGACGCCGAGCCGCCCAGAAAGAAGGGGCGAGGGAGTCTGGGTGAGGAGAAGGAGGAGGAGGAGGAGGTGGGGCCACCTGTGGAGGACGGGAAGACGAGGAAGGGCGGGGAGGAGGGAGAAGTCCGGGAGAACGGGCTCGAGAAGGAGTGTGAGGGAAGGGATAATGAGGAGGATTTATCCCCGCCTCCCTCCACAGCGTCATCTGGTGGCGGAGACGAGTAAGTCTGATCTGAACAGGATCGCACGGCACCACATTTACACAAGAAAACCCTTTTGCAAATATAAACACCAACTTGTTGCTGCTGTGTTTTCAGTTGTATAATACGTGTCGAATTTGAAACGGGTCCTCGATGTTTTGCGCTGAATGTATGTGTGGCTCCAGGGAGATGAGCTACATCAGCCGGCCTTGGAGGATGGTGGACGGCAGCATCAACCGGCTGGCCTGTAAGGGCATGCTCGAGGGCCTCCTGTACCACGTCATGGCCCGGCCCGGCATCACCCAGCACTGCCTGGTGGAGCACTACCAGAACACGCTGCAGCCAATGGCCGTGCTCGATCTCATCCAGGTACGTTGCACACGCACAGCACCAACGGTCTTAAGGGAGGAAGACTGTGTAGTCTGTACATGCAGAGAATGGCAATGAGGATATTAACATGTTACCTTAAACATTTGTAATCCTTTTTTACAGGCTATATTGACATTTGTAGTCCTTTTTACAACAGCCGGTGTTGAAATTTGTTGTCCTTTTCAAAACGGTCTGTTGACATTTGTAGTCCTGTTCATAACAGGCAGTGTTGACATTTGTAGCAGTCCTTTTTATAACAGGCTATGTTGACATTTGTAATCCTTTTCATAACAGGATGTGTTTTACAGCAGGCTGTGTTGACATGTGGACGTTACAACAGGCTATGTGTTTCTCTTGTCTCCAGGCGCTAATAGACATGGGCTGCGTGCGGAGGAAGTCTGTGGTGAGTCGTAAGGCCACGCTGTTCTCCCGCCACGCCGTCCCGCCCACAGAACCAGCGGCAGCAGGCTCGGGCCCCGGGGCCACGGACACGTGGTTCTACGAGCCCACCATCAGCTGCATTCTGCGGCTCGCTCAGGTCCTGCCCAACGAACCCCATTGGAACCAGTACGTCTGACCTCCATGTGATGGTCCTGGAAGGGTTCCTGGTCACCCGTGTTCATCGGTGGTTTTATCAGTATTTTTTTATATGTGTGGAGACCGGTCGCTAAGCTGCTCGTGTTACTGGGTTAAGGACGGATTGCCTCCAGTGACTGCAATGGTGATTACATTTTTCGGGATCTTGCGCGGATGCCATCAGTCAAAAAGGTTTACACCACTAGCTTTCTATATTTGGAATTCTTTAGATTTGTGGTTTGTTTTGCTTTTGATTGTTTTTTATTTTAAGTTATTTTTCTGTGTTGATTCTGTAAATAAATGTTTCGGGATTGTAAATACAAATAAATGATTTTTTTCAACGTATTTGTCAAATTAAGAGAAGTATATACATCTTAACTTTTGTTTTAGTGTTGAATATCTTAAAGGTGTAGTGTGTAGTAGATTTAGTGGCTTCTATCAGGCAAGTTAAACATTGCAACAAACTAAATATCCCAATGTCAGCACTCTAGGAAGGCAAACCTGATTCTTATTTTCATGGAATTATACACTGAATTAAACATTTGAGAATATGGGAATTTGGGAAGAGTGTATTACATTTCTGCCAATTTTGTTCTGCTGGACACACTCGATTCTACCCACTGTGTCTTGTCGGTTCTCAACTATGGTACGCCTACTGCTGATGGTGGTACGCGTCCTTTAGTATAGTTATACGGATCTGATAATCTGCTGTTGGCATGACTGCTTTACCGCAGACGGCCACCATACGTTGTTCAGTGGATTCTTTGGGATTTAGGATAATTCTGACGCCCTCTACTGGCTGTTACTTGTACACACAAGATCACTCGTGATTTTCCAACCGCAACAAAGCAATAATGTCTCTACACTATAAGGTCAACGCTCACTCTGAAATCTTTCAATGGGCACTTTATTTTCATTTGGCATCACAAATAATACAAAAAAATAACTTAGGATTCTGTACAAAATGGATTACTGATACAAACTAACACACGTTCTAAATGTAGTTAGAAACACACTAAGCTACATCTCTCCCTTGTGTAATGGACATTCCTTGTTTATATCCTTTTTAATATACAAATTGTAATGTCTTCCTAGTGAACAGTTTGACAAAAACAGACAATCTTATTCCAAGTAGTCCCGGGTAATTTAGTATATAATGAATAATTATCACTGGCCTGTATTCATTAACACCTCAACAAAGTAGCAGAATGGAAACTGGCACGAAAGAGTGGACAGTTAGCATCGAGTTTAGCTGTGAACTAGTGTGTTGTGTTAACAGACTGCAGAAAACATGCATGGACTCACAGACACGCACGTTAGACCAGGTCACGGCATTTAAAAGTGTTGTTTCACACTGAATAACAACCAAAATGTAATTATCTAAGTAGGCTCTAGCTTATTTATGAATGCTGAAATCCGTAACAGATTGCTATGTTGTGGGCATTGGTTTGTGTTGTGATATTTATAGTTGAACAAACCATGCAGAGAAATGTCTCATGCTTGGAAAAAATACCCTGTTTGTGTTGAATTTCATACAATTTAGTTTTACTAAACAGGCAAAGTGTGTGAGAGGACAGAACTATAAATATATGCTAGATAACATTGACAACAACATGGGGAGAAAGTTATTACCACATGTTGTATTATTATCGTTAGTTTTCACTCAGACATTCACCACCTTCCACCCAATACAATCACATTCAGCCCGTGATCATCAAAGATAATCTTAACTGAGTCCAGTTTTACTTCCAGTATTTACATTAAGTGGTTTATCACAGTTAATCATATAAGACCAAAAAAATACACTTTAAATTACAATTTGTTAATCGGGATTGTTGCAATGGGTGGTAAGCATCTCAGAGAGAGGGAAAAAAGAGAAGAGTGGGCTTGAATAGCACATTCACACGGTAAACTCTGAGAAGAAGATGATAATCATAGTCCTCACTTTTGTCTTCAGAGGGGGTCAGGGTTCAGTGGTCAGATGTGGCGGGTGTGTTGAAGGCCTAGCAGACTGTCAGACAGACGCACAATGATGGCGTGGTTCAAAGAAACGCAGGTGGATGATTGCAAATCCAATCATTGCTCCAAAGGTGTGTGCGTGTGTGTGTGTTTGTGGATTCCTTTGCATATATGTGGTTTTGTCTGTGCGTGTTTATAAGTATGGTGTTTATTCTGCAACATTATCAAGTATTTCTTAGAATGTGCTGTTGATGCTGTTGATTTCCCCCCCCTCTGAGTTGATGGAGGAGATGCGGGGGAGCTGGGGAGCGTCCTGGTGGGTGTGGGCGGGGCTGGTAGAGGTGTGGGCGGGGCTGGTAGAGGTGTGGGCGGGGCCGTGGGGTTGGTAGAGGTGTGGGCGGGGCTGGTAGATGAGTGGGCGGGGCCGTGGGGTTGGTAGAGGTGTGGGCGGGGCTGGTAGAGGTGTGAGCGGGGCCGTGGGGCTGGTAGAGGAGTGGGCGGGGCCGTGGGGCTGGTAGAGGTGTGGGCGGGGCCGTGGGGCTGGTAGAGGTGTGGGCGGGGCTGGTAGAGGTGTGGGCGGGGCCGTGGGGTTGGTAGAGGTGTGGGCGGGGCTGGTAGAGGTGTGGGCGGGGCCGTGGGGTTGGTAGAGGTGTGGGCGGGGCTGGTAGAGGAGTGGGCGGGGCCGTGGGGTTGGTAGAGGTGTGGGCGGGGCTGGTAGAGGTGTGGGCGGGGCCGTGGGGTTGGTAGAGCTGTGGGCGGGGCTGGTAGAGGTGTGGGCGGGGCCGTGGGGTTGGTAGAGGGGTGGGCGGGGCTGTGGGGTTGGTAGAGGTGTGGGCGGGGCCGTGGGGCTGGTAGAGGTGTGGGCGGGGCCGTGGGGTTGGTAGAGGTGTGGGCGGGGCTGGTAGAGGTGTGGGCGGGGCCGTGGGGTTGGTAGAGGAGTGGGCGGGGCCGTGGGGTTGGTAGAGGGGTGGGCGGGGCAGGTAGAGGTGGTGCCGTGGCGTTGGGGTCTGTCCTTGATGGGGTGGTGGGGATGGTCGTGGCAGGGCGGGCGGGGGTTGGTGGAGGTCGGGTGGTGGGCTGGGGGGGTAAGCTCGTGGCGGGGGGCTACTGCAGGTAGCGGTACACCTTGAAGCAGTGGTTCCCAGAGTCGGCCACCACCACGTGTCCGTCGGAGGTGAGGGCCAGGCCCTGGGGGCCGTACAGGGGGTCCGCAGACGTGTTGATGTAGGAGAGGAAGGAGCCGCTGCCGTCAAACACCTGGCAGGGAGACGGGGACATGGGGAGAGGTTTGCTGATGTCTTATTTTACATTTTGTGTAGCCAATGTAAATGTACGATTTCCCTGCATATATAGAATATATAGAGTGAGGGAGTTAGAGAGATGGAGAGAAACAGAAACACAGAGAAACAGAAGGAGAGAGAGAGAAGGTGAGGGATGGAGAGAGAGAGAGAGAGGAAGAGAGAGTAGGGTAGAGTTAGGGAGGGCAAAAGAGCCTTGTGTGGAAATCTTTATTGAAAATGCATAAACAATGAATTTAGTATAATACTGTACACTACAGTGTGTTTTGTCTTAAACTTGACCAGTCCAATCCATCCCCTTCAAACTGCAGAGGAAACAAAAACTGAATTTTTGTGTGCTTGACCTTTGACCCCCCTACCTGTATACGGCTGTTTCCCCAGTCGGCCACGATGATGTTCCCGTTAACGTCCACCGCCACGCCGGTGGGGGCGTTGAACTGGCCGTTCCCCTCGCCGTTAGAGCCGAACTTCAGCAGGAACTCTCCCTCCGAGTTGAACACCTTGTTGTTTTCCATCCCAAGATTATAATTTTTTTGAATACCAAAAACAAAAAAAGATTCAACAGTTTAAAAACATGGGGGAATTTATGAAACAGTAGGTTTGGTTTGTGATGAGATTACACAGAACATCTGTACAGAACATCTGTATCATCTCAAACTCACCTTCACGGAGTGGTTATGGAAATCTGTTACAATGATTTCATTGTTGTGGTTGACAGCAGCAAAGTGGGGACCTGTGAGGTAAATATTACACAATATTACACAAAACAATGAAGCCTAAACTATAACCACAAGTGATTAAGATTTATATTTTACCATAATAGTGAGTCTAACAGAGTAATGAATATCCAAAGCACCTTACCGTAGTACTTAAGTACACCTTTATTTGGTATTTAATTCATTAATGACCAGGTAGGGTAAGGGTATATGGCAGAATCTGGCATTGAACCCAGAGTCTTTCATCTGGGAGTCCAACAGCATAGATACCAGACTACCCTACCCCTGGTAAGGTATTCACCCGATTGGCACGTGCAGCTACACCGAACGATCTGCGCATTTACCTGCGAATTGTTTGTCTCCGTTGCCACGGGCGCCGAACTTGGTCACCAGCTTTCCGGTGGGCTGGAAGATAAATACGCAGCAGGCCTTGTTGTCCACCACGATGATGTGTCCGTTCCTGTCTGCTGACACGCCCTTAGGACCCATCAGCTTCCCTGAGCCAAGCTTAGTCTGGGAGGAGGAAGAGGATGAAGAGAGGTGGGACCGGTCCAATTGAACTGGGTTGTTGTCATGACCCATGAGTTTGATTAGGGTAAGACGTTGGTCTTTTTATATGGTTATAGTGATTGGATCTAGTAGTAAATATTACTTTTTAAGTGTAAATGGATTTGGTCACACCGCTTGATTGAGTAAGAAATATCTTTTATCAAAACAATCTTTACTGACATCCAAAGTTTAAGTTGTATTCCCTCTATTGTTATAGAGACAACCTAATAAATACAACTTGGTACAGTATTCAGGACTGCCTTGGTTTGGCCTATTTCATCATTCTGGTCTCAGCGTATAATGACCTAGATGCCAGCTAGGTATCCTAATATAATACTGATTGGCATGCCTGCTCTGCTCACCTTAAACTTCCCCTCGCTGGAGAAGATGCTGACCCACTTGTTGTCATAGTCAGCGACGATGATGTCTCCGTTGGGATGCACGGCCACGCCCGTCGGCCTCTGCATCTGGCCGGGGGTCCGCCCCCGGATGCCAAAGCGGCTCTTAAACTGCCCGTCGTTAGAGAAGATCTGGGACAAACAACAGACAATCTATAACATGCCATCCCAGAACAGGGGCCATTGTTAGAGAAAATCTAGGACAGGAAGGGACAAAACAACAGGGAATCTATAACATACAATCCCAAAACAAAGTTTAGACTGGCCATCGTTACAGAAGATCTGGGACAGAGTTATTTTTTTAATCAAGAGACTATCTTTATCATCCAATCCCAAAAACAGCTTCAAACTGCCCATTGTTAGAGAAATCTGAAATAGGATAATAACGGAATAACCAAACCCTCAACCTGCCAAAACATCTTGAGATAGAGAAGGGGGAATACACCTCTGTTAACTCTAAGGTTCTACAGAGTACACATCCGCGGATATAACACAGGTTTCGGTGCATGGTGCTCTAGGTATCGGTAAACATTAGATGGTTCTTTGTGCCCAGAGAGCCATCACTATACGAGAGGGGCTGGCGTGTTTACCTGTACACACTGGTTGTTGCTGTCTGCAATGAGCACCTTCCCCTGCGACGAGGCACTGACTCCCTGTAGATTAGTGAACTCCCCCTTGTTCCTCCCTTTGGTACCTGGAGGACAGGAAACACAACAATGAATCACCAGCGCCTGCCATTGGGAGCTGAGGACGGTAGGCTGTCTCTCATTAGCGGACTCCATACGTATCAAACCACAAAGACTACATTTTCTTCCAGATACTAATTTCCTCATTTTCACTGCAGCCATCACTTATGATGAAAATTACAAGAAATTATCTGAAGATAATCGAACAATAGATAATAATATAATTGAGCCGCAGCTTTGAGCGCTTGGCTATAGGAGTGCTTTTCATGTCACTTTCTCGTGCACTCTGCACTGGAGCTGGACTCATCCTGGGTTGTTTAAAGGCCGTGTGTGGATGTTATGAAGGAATCATTATTTTGTATCCAAAGTAGGCGCATTGAAAGAAACAGACTTTTTAAGATCAGTTCTCCTAATAAGATTATCTCTGTTATAAAGTCGTCAGTTCAAAGGCAATCCAAACTGAGACATGTTCTCCTTCTTAACAGGCGGGAACGGTTGTACAAGAGTTGTTGTCAAACCATTGCCAAAACCACCTCAGGAGGGCGCTGTTTGCTTTACACAATTTAGCAAGACGAAAGACACAGAGTGCTGGTCCACTCATAAGACATTGGCGGTTACATTGGTTGTCATTGAGTAAACAGAGAGTTGTGATGGATGTGAACATGTTGGGCCTCTCATGCAAACAGATTATCCTTTTTAAACCTAGACAGAGTCGCAATTCAAACGAAGGAGCCTAAAGTGCGAGCTACCGATCCTGTAGATGAGGTCGTCCTCGATGGGGTTCTCTTTCCTCTTGCCCGTGCTGTACATGCTGGCCGGCCTCTTGATGGCCTTCTGCTTGACATGCCCGCTGCCGGGGGACTTGAGCCTGCTCTTGGCCCCCTCCGACGAGGGCGAGATGTCTATGGCCTTCACCGCCTTGATCTTAAAGGGGCTCCCCTTGATGTGCTGGTCGTACAGCCGCAGCGACAGGGTCAGGCTGCCCTCCTTGGACGCCCGGTACGAATACTCGTACGTGCCGTTCTTGTTGTCCACGATCTCGCCCACCTCCACCCCGTCCCCCTCCGTCGCCGCCACGCCAGCGAGATCGGCGGCCAGGACGGCGTTGCCCGTCTTGCAGAGCTCGCCGTCCTTGTCCTTGGTTGTCACGGTGATGGAGGTGGCCACGCCCACGGCGCACTGCCGCAGCCCCTCGCCCGTGGCCACCGTGTGGGAGGCCACGGCGCTGGTGGTGGCGATGCTGCCCAGGTTGTGGATGGACTTGCGCAGGCCGTCCGTCTCGGCCTGGAAGTCCAGCTGGTGGTTCTCGGCGGGCCGCAGGGGCAGCTCCCGGTGGGCCAGCCCGGCCAGGCGCTCGCTCATCTGCTTGTGGACCAGCAGCACCTCGGCCTCGCTGCCGTGGCTCAGGGCCTGCTCGGTGAAGCTGCAGCTGCTGTGGATGCCCTCTTGGCCCTGCATCAGCGTGTCCAGCTGGGCCTGGAGGACCTGGAGAGGGGACACCATGGGACACACTGGTCAAACACAGTCAGACTTTTGGCGCTTTCTACGTATGTTGTTGTTTGTTTCCTCTGGGTGTTTTCCGTGTGTTTGTACAGTGTTTTGTGTGGGCAGTGTGTTTGGGACTTTCCTATGCTGCTTGGCCTTGCATGAACTGCACTATACAAACAAAAGCTGTCCTAAAGAACAATGTGTGTGTGTGTGTGTGTGTGCGTGTGCGTGTGTGTGTGTGTGTGTATGTACGTGTGTACATGTGGTTGTGTGTTTATATATAGAAAAATATAACACCCATATATTAACGTAATGACACGTAGTGTGTACGCTTAACATCAGTGCAAAATCTTAGAATCTATTTAGGTAATGACACAGATTAAAAAAATGGCATATACACTTATGTGACAACTTATATAAAAGGCCACCTTCACATCTTGAATAATGAGGAAAAACAAGGACTTGTAGATTCAACCCTGAATCCACCACTCGATACTATTTCAAAGCATCAAAGCCTCTCTGTTATGACCTCAGCCCCACAGCCACAGGGCAGTGTACGTCCGTGCTAGAATTGCTGACAAAAATACTTAAATTATACTTGAATCAAACGCAACCATTTCAACAGAGAAAGCACATGTGTTCCCTTCCAAGGACCATGCTCCTTCAGCATAGCTGAGTGCTGAGATCACCACACCCCCCATGACATCATCCTCACAGCACAGCACAGACTCACCTTCATCTCGCTGTCACACTCCTCTTCCTCGTCCCTGACCAGAGAGGCCATCCTTCTGCGATGCCTTAACCTCCCTTTCTAACTTCTTACCCTGTCCCTCACCTCTTCACGTTAACCCTGACACCTCCAGCAACAACTGTAGCGGCTGTTTGCTGATAAAAAGCAGACGTTAAAGAGCAGGCTGTGTACAGTTGGGCAGATTCCAGATGAGGAGGAGGCGGACACCGTGACTACTGTAAAACAAATCTAGCCCTCCCTGCGCACGACACACCCAGACCGTCCGGCCAGAAACCTGATTATCTGGATGGATCAAGCAAACCCTTCAGTCTGTGGCTCCATCTGGGTCCTGCTGTCTTTTCGGCTGCACCGACTAACAAAGTCCAGAGGAAAAAGAAGATAATGATGATGATAATCATACAGATAAGGCTGAGCCGGCTCCCTGACAAGCCTCCATTGAAGCCCACTGACAGCGAGAGTGTGTGAGCCTGTGTGAGCCTGTGTGAGCGTGTGTGAGTGAGTCTAGGCCAGTGAAGGGTAAATCATTAGTAGACCATGTGATCCTGGAGTCTCCTGGGAGGGGGGGCTGGGTTGGGTTCCCATAGAGTGGGGCTGAGCGATTGGTTCTACGCACTAAGCTTCCTGTCTGTCTGCCCCCACCCCCACCCCTTCTTCCTCCTCCTCCTCCTCCTCCTCCTCTACCTCCTCTAACCCCGCCCAGATTCATGATTTATTTACTCCTGGTATCAGGCAAACTGCTGCCTCTGCTGCATTTCTAAGTGTAAACCAAAGCGAAAACCACTAAATCCGTGACACACGGCATATGGCCACATCCTGAGTTCACAATTTTGTTGTCGCTGATGGAAGCACCATGATGGTTATGTCTGTCTTTAATGATATTTACAATCCATCTAGTCATGAGCAATAAGTTATTTTAGGAGACGCCTTCATCCAAACATACTTGATGCAGGTCATTAAGGTACTTACAAATAACAGTACTTATTATTCTTTCCATGATGAGGTACAACCTATATAAAGACTAGGGAGGTTCCTCTTGGGCTGATTTGAACCCTCAGGTCGTTCCTGTACTTGGTACTCTGTCCATGTCTCACCTTGTGCTTCAGACCAAAGTTCACCTCCAGCTCCATGAGGAGGACACTCTTGCGCACGTTGAGGGTCTTTTGCAGGTCGTCAAAGGTGTTGTGGATGTCATCCTCGATGGAGCTCTTCTGATTGGTCAATTTCTGCAGGATCTCAGTCAGCATCAGCAGGGCCGAGTCGATCTCTGGCAGGCTGGGAGAGAGAGAGACAGAGAGGGCGGGGGAGAGAGACAAAGAGGGATAGAGAGAGAGAGCGAGAGAGAGAGAGAAATAAATAAAGAGAAGGAGAGAGACAAAGAGAGAGAGTGGGAGGATTAGGCACTTTACAGTATTATGTAACCGAAAATAGACGAGAAGAGAAGAGAGGATTATTGAATTCTTTTCACATTCATTTCAACATAGATGACATGAGAATATGAAGAATGTTATGGTTCATCTCCTAAGAATAGAGATATTTTTATCCCAAAGGTGAAAGGAAGGTGTGTAACAGTAGCACACATCAGTAAAGAAGCAATGCTGAATAAATTTCAGATTTCAAAATGAAGATTATTGTCTATCAAAAGCTTTGATAGATGTATGGCTGTACAATAACTACAGCAACACACAACAATTAAAAAAAAAAAAATAAACATCAAATTCACTCTGAACAAGTCCTGGAGTGTTGTGGATCAGGTGCAGTTTCACAGGTAAACCCATGTTATACACAAGCGATCAAGGCGATCATCATCGGCCTATAAAGGCTTTTTAAAACCACCTCTGTTTTCCTTATCCGAACATCAACTCAGGGACTGATCTTGAGACGACCAGACCCCTAGACCCTGCCCGCTCCACTGGGTTCCCCTGTCTCACCTCTTCTTCACGGAGTCCAGCTGGTCCTGCAGCGAGGCCTTGTGCTGCTCCACCACGTCCTTCAGGGGCACGGTGGGGTGCTCGGCGTGCCCCCCGCTGGTGCACTCCTCACACATGGCCGTCTCACACGACGGGCAGTAGAACTCCATCATCTGGAGGAGGGAACACGGGGCGTCAGGGCAGGGGGACAGGAGCTTGTCCTCGCACTCATTGTTTGGACTGTTCGTTTATGTTTGTGTCTGTGTGTGTTTGGGTGTGTGTGTATGTGTGTGTGTTTTGGTTTATGTGTGTATTTGTGTATGTGTGTGTGTATGTGTGTGTGTGTTTGGGTGTATGTGTATATTGTGTGTGTGTGTGTGTGTGTGTGTGTGTGTGTGTGTGTGTGTGTGTGTGTGTGTGTGTGTGTGTGTGTGTGTGTGCGTGCGTGTGTGTGTGTGTGTGTGTGTTTGGGTGTGTGTGTGTATGTGTGTTCATTCGACCAATCCGATTTGGAAACAGAGTACACTTTGATCGCTTCATCAAATAGATGCTTCTGTGCATCTTCCCGGAATGCACAGGATGTGCAAAGAAAAGGAAAATGAGAGAGAGACGGGTCGATAAAGATATAAATTAGGCTGTCAACAAACGAGAGAGGGAGACAGGGAAAAGATGGAGAGAGAGAAAGAGAGAGGGACACACACACACATCCTTAAAGAGGAACTTTTAGAAAGAGAAAGATGGAGAGAGAGACAGAAAGAGGGAGGTAGAGAGAGAGTGATGGAGACAGAGAGAGAAAGTTAGAAAGAGAGTGTGTGTGAGAGAGAGAGAGAGAGAGAGAGAGAGAGAGAGGTGTACAGCGACAGACTGAGACACAAACAATGGAAAGGGAGAGAGAGTGAGGAAGAGCGAGAGAGAGTTAGCCTCCATACATTTCCTCCATGGTTGGGGCAGGACAGCAGCTGGCCTGTGGCCCCCACGACGGCCGGTCTGAGGTGGGGTGGGGGGGCCTCGGGGCTGCAGGCGTCCCGGGGTCTCTGCAGCACGTCCATCAGGTTGGTGATGAAGAAGTTGCCCTGCAGCGCCGACACACCCTTCTCCGGAAGGATGGAGGTCTGCCGGCACACGGGGCAGGACAGGGTCAGGCTGTGCACGGGGATGTAGTTCTGCAGGCACCTTGGAGGGAGGAGGGGGGAGAGGGGGAGGGGGATTATCATGTAGCGGCTGTAGGTTGGTGTCTTTTTTCCTGTGACGCTAGAGACAGTAAACTTGGCAGGCATACATAGAGCGGCTGGTTGAGAAAGGAAACAATGTGTTGTCAAAGCAACGCTTGGAAATGACTGCATACTGCAAGGTCACTCGACAACACTCAAACACGATGAGAACTTCTAGGAGCTGTTGAAGAGAAAGGTGTTTTCAAATACATTTAAATACTAAAATTGTATGCGGGGGACAGTCTAACGCACACACAACACAGATGTATATATGGACCTACATTTTTGCAGTTATTATAGTAAATAAATGCTCAATTTGAGTTTGACTTTGAATATATGGCCTTGGCAACTGAATAATCACAATCAGTTGCTTGTGTCTGTAATCAGAATTCAGACAGAAGAGACAGCCGAGACAGGAACAAACCTTATCTCATTGTTCTTTCAGAGACAAACAGCATCTATTGGAGCTTGTGACAGGATGACACAATAACACACACTCTTATGAAGCAGCTTCCGCACAAGCTACACTATGACTGCTACTGCCTGTTTTTGTCGCGCCTTTGAGTGATAACAAACTAGAACAGTGATATGAAATCCGTCTGCTTACAGCTGTTTACAAAACTGATCAAATATCATGTTGCAATTATGTTGATATATAGTATGTTGTGATAGCATCGCGACCTGGGACAGTTTTACAGTTTGCATTTATGTGGGCTGGGTCATTAAATATAATCACTAGGTGAAATATAGTCTCTGTGGAGAGCCGTCCTCTTGTTGAACTTTAGAGTGAAGTGATGAATCTGGGCTTAGTTGGCACATCCCAGTTCTCGTTCAATACTTTATGCTAGAAAAGTACCGTTTTATCAGTTATCAGCCAATGCAGTGCTAGTTGAAAATTGCAGTATTTTCGTCTAAAATGAACTTGATCATTAGTTTGCTTGAAGACTGAAAATGGGTAAACTGCATTGAGGAACAATATAGAAATATGGCAATCAATTGAAATTGTAATATCTCACAATCAAGATAAATAGATTGTATTGCTTATTTTACTGTGTAAGATATCTTAGATCCTTGGTCGAAAGTAGTGACCTGTGTATAAAATATTCAGCTTTCATAGACGCAGTATACTTAATCCATGCGCCGGATCCACCTACCTCTCACAGAAGGTGTGCAGGCAGGGCAGGACCTTGGGGGTCTCGTAGCGGTCCAGACATATGCTGCAGATCAGGAACTGTTTGTCAATCTGGCGCACCACAGGGCTGGGAATAGTGGAGCCGTCACTGGCCATCCTAATGCTCTGGCATAGGAGTGCTCCTTCCTCTGGCCCAGCACCCTGCAGAGAGAGACCCCAAAACTCGCATGAGAAGGGATTCAAAGGTGGCCGGAACTAGGTGTAGTCGTTGGGGTGTATGAAAGGGTTCTGGGTTCAAACCCCGGAAGTTATCCTTCAGCAAGATGCAAAACACCCGGTGAGCAAGTGTGGAGAGAGAGACAGGCAGGCGGTGATAGGTTCAAAAGGTGAACGTAACATGTATTCCTCTTACCGAGATAGGAAACACATATTGTATAGAAACAGCAAAGGAGGTCACCTTTTACTCAAACCTAGAAGCTACATCCTGGACAATGCAAACGTATGAAGAGGACCCTCAGACCTTGAGGCAACTACAATATGTCACCTTTTGTTGTCTTAATCTTGAAACAGACAAAAAACTGTAAATGTGGTGAGAGATAGAACTGGGGTAAAGGCTCAGACGAAGCGAAACTTAATGAAATCAGCTCAACTAGATTCCAAACAGGATGTTTCCTTGAACTGAAACGTAATCACTCATTGAAAAAAACAAAACAATAACATGGTTTTAGGGTGCTTTTACCAGTGTGCATCCCATTCAAGACAGGATTTCTAATCTTAAGATCTGGCTGTGCTGTTGTTTGCCACATTGCTTGATAGTGGCGGCGTTGTTGTGGTGGTACAGAGGTTTGTTTGGCTAAGGCTACGACCTTGGAGACCGGAGAAGGCAGTTTGCAAAGCCAGGTGTATTTTATGTGCAGGTAGAAGTTCTGCACAGGCAAAGCTCTGTGTGATCAAAGAGCAGTCGTCTGCACTAACCACAAAGCACTCACAGACATTCATATTTAATGGAGGAAGTGAACGCCTACTACCGCTTGTGGTTGCTCAAGCCAGTAGCTCCAGCATCAAACACACACAATTCAATTCAACCTTTACCATACGACTTTAAAACAAATCCATGATATTACCGCGGTTCAACAATGAAATGGGCGCTACATTAATGTAACATGTAACACAAGTGTAGGGGTCCTGGAGAAAGTAACCATAATAATAACATACTGTTTGTGTTAAACATGGATTACAGCTACTTTGACAGCCAAACCACTGATTTAAGAAAGAATCGTTCAAACTTTCCTGTGCTCTGGTTGATTGGGCCACTTTTCATTGATTTTGTAGTTGTATTTGTCTTCATTTATTGTCATGGCTCAAGGACTTGATTCTATTTCCATGACATGCGGCTCAATTTAAAATGCACCCATGGGTCAAATTAGTCTTAAATTAGTGGAGCGGAGATGAGAAAAGCAGTGGGTCAACAGTGAAAGTGTGTCGGTGTTCTCTGCTTCATGTTCTAGTGGGAGGAAGAAGGCCACCTCTACCGCATTAACCAAAAACAATATGCAGGGAAACAGCCCTTTCAAAGCCCCCTTTATACCTTATAGGCTCTCTTGGAGCCTCTGTGACTAAATTCTCTCCTGATTAATTTCTTTCTTTCCTGATTATTTGTCAGTCCTGAACATTTTCTTTCTTTCTTTCTTTCTTTCTTTCTTTCTTTCTTTCTTTCTTTCTTTCTTTCTTTCTTTCTTTCCTTCCTTCCTTCCTTCCTTCCTTTATCCCTTTCTCAACCTTCAAAATTGAGGCAATGTCTGACGAGGACCTAAGCAAACTTCATATTGGATAAATGGTTACGTCATTTAAACATATTTATTAATCAAAGTTAGCTGTAGGGAATCATTACCTAAGCAGCTGGGTAGCACTTCAAAGATCAACCCCAAACAAAATAAAAACAACAACAGATGACATAAACTGTACAAAAGCATGTACACAGACACAAACAACCTCCTAATTACATCAATAAGTGAAGAGCCCCATCCCGCCCAGACTAGACTAGGTAAGCAGGGGATTTAGAAATATGGATTAAACAGCTGCCCATCCTGCAGTCAGCTGCAGCTGCACAACAGAAGCCCTGTCCCGATGGCAGAGAGGACGCACCAGTCACAGACGGCTCCTCGCTTACATAACCACATCAGTGCTGGCAGAGCTCCACCGCTCCCGTTGCGCTGCTAGACCATGCACTACGCAGTATGCACTACTGCTTGGAATATCACCAAACATGACAGAGTCAAAGACGACATCACACCCAAGCTTGCTATGGGCTCTGTGTTACTTGGCTAACATTTGAAAGAGGATATAAAAACAGCCATACATGTCAACACAGCATGTTACGTAGTAAACATGACCTAGCATAAAGCCAACCAAACAATAAAGTGTCGCAACATCTCCAACGTGGGTCTGAGCACCAAGATGCCAGCCGTCATCCTTAACACCTTACGACTGAGTCACACTGGGCAGCACCGTGACTTGTGACAAGTGTGATCCTGACCTACAGTGACTACTTGTGAACCAGACAGTACCTTGCAACGAAGGCTCTCTCCTGCATCCGTCGGTCATCCAGTCACGCTACGACAGACAGACTTACTGCATGGTGCTTTCCTCTAACTCCAGTAAGAATCCATGGGAAAGGAGTGTTTGTGTGTGTGACAGAGAGAGAGAGAGCGTGCATGCAAGGAAAAGTGCAGAGGGATGATGATTTGACTGGATCTAGCCACCAGCCAATCAACTGGCCTCACATCACCCTCTTCATCCCTCCCCTCCTTTGCATTTCTAATTCTCATTTCATTTCAACTCTCTCTCTCTTTTCCATCCCTTGCTCTCTCCCTGCCTCGCTCGCTCGCTCTCTGTCTATAGTAAGTGCATTCTCACTGCAGCACTCACTGAGCGTGTGCGGCACAGTATGTGAGCCGAGTATGTGAAGAGGTATTGGCCGATCCGCCGTGATGCAACAAATAGGAAGCAGTGTGGTCGTCACGGATCCCCCATGCAGCCAATAGGGACAAAGTCAAAACACACTCTCTCTCTCTCTCTCTCTCTCTCTCTCTTTCCCTTGCGCTCTGTCTCTATCTCTCTCGCTCCCACACTCTCTCTGAATATGCCTACACTCCTACCAGAGCATTCTGTGTGTAGCAAGTCTGCTGAGTCATTGGACAGGGAAAATTTCAAAGAGAGAGTGGGAGGGAGATGGAGACAGAGAGGGGGAGGTAGAGAACAAAACAGAGAAAGAGACAGTGAGACAAGGAGACAGACAGAGAGAGAGAGAGAGAGAGAGAGCCCAACAGGGAGGGAGGAAGGGAGGCACATAGGGAAACAGAGAGGGAGACAGGAGAATCAACACAGAGACAGGGGAAAGAGAGCGAGAGAGAGACAGATAGTTAGCATCTGTACAAATAGGATGCTTATTTTACCATTGCAAACATGCAGCGGTGTGCCTGCAACAAGTGCACATGACCGCGCCGTAACACTTCTCCACGACAGCAGCAGCAGTGGCTGGCTGATCTCACGTACCCCCTTTCCCCAGCCAGCGGTGCCAGTTAAGAGCTGTGACGGTCTGTAGCCAGACAGATTACCAGGGGCATGTTGTGACACATGACCTTAGACGACATGATGCGTGTCTGGCAGCTGATTCTGGCTTGGCCTGGCATGGACCCTATCTAGGACATGTGGAAGTTGGATGAAATAGATTGCTGCTGCTGTGAGCAGCTATTTAGCTTGTAGGTTATTTAGCTGTTTGCAGGGTCCCATGACTTAACCCAGTTTAGGTTTTTTATATATATATATATATATATATATATATATATATATATATATATATATACATATACATATATATATGGGGTTTACATTTTGGCATGTGCCGTGCTGCACAACCAAGGTTATCATAGCCAACAAGTGGAGAGCAGTCTAGCTATAGGAATTAGGATGAGGAGGTTGTTTTATTTTTTTTGCATACACTTCTATGTGTGAATATCTCTTTATTGTTTTCATTTTGGATTTTGACACAGTATACCTCAATGATCTACTGTTAAGATTTTTCCAATACAAAATAGATAGTCTGAAAAGAATACCATGAAGCACAAATAGACTCAACTCTAGGGTGTTTTTGAACCAAAGTGAGCTCAGCTAAACACTCGTCACGCTCAAATCAATACAGACACCTCCTTTATTTTTAGCGTCAAAGTAAAACGCTAAACTTAAATGATCTCAATGGACACGTTCCACTTGGTGCCTCCTGGTTGTGTCTGTGAAAACAGAGCCAGTGTTCACTCCCAGGGGCTAATGCGATGACACAGAGCGAGAGGGGGAAGGTATATTGGTAAGATTGGATAGCAGGGGATCAGGGAATCCAAGGTAAATCAACAGATTTCTGAATCCCCATGAAGCACTGAATACAGCATACAGCATGAAGCACTGGTTGTATTCAGTGCATGAAGCACTGAATACAAACTGAGGGTATTCAGAGTTGTAACTTTTCCTCTGGTCCAAGTGTGAGTTCTGAGTGAAATATTTGTTCAAAAATGTTGTTTCATCTATAAGGATCTGGTAAATCGATTGAATGACATTAATTTTAACGACATACAGAATACTAAAAGGAACAGAGTTCATGTTCATGTGGGCACATATTTGAACCTCCCAGTTCCATGCGGGTGGTCGTCCATGGCAACTCAAAGGCTCTTCCAATGATCTCATCCCGGCCTTGATGAGAGCATTCTACTCTAGAGGAGGAGGAGGGGGGCGGGGGCCTTTACTGGACCACTGTAACCATGGCAGAAGAGAGAGGAAGATGGGCATTGACCAATTATTTATGCTATTTGATCAATTTGATCAAAGGACATAAAGTAAAAAAGTGTATAATATGTATTATGACACACATTATAACACTTGGAAAGCTATAATGCTAACCAGCCGAATCGGAGTGAAAAACAACAGATCTAATAGCTTATTTCCTTTTTACTAACAGCCATCAGCTTTCATGACACAGCTGACAACCTCAAACATTTTTTGGTATTCATAGACAGCTTGAATACACATAATCAATCATTATCAATTCACATTTTGAAAGCCCTATGGCACTAAAAGACAAGGAGACAGACTGTCTGAAGAGTAAAGGCGTACAGTAACCGTCTGTCTACACCAGGGCCCACAGCAGAAAGAGCCATTCTGACATGATGCTCCAATGAGTCCCCATTACTGACACAGTTTGACTGTGTTGTCATGGTGTTCTCTATTTTGCTTAGTGTTTGATTCGTTTTTTATTTGGAATGAAGATAACTTTTTTGGTCACAACAGGTTCAACCGAAAAAAGTGTTACTCTGTGTGTGTGTGTGTGTGCGTGCGTGCGTGCGTGCGTGCGTGCGTGCGTGCGTGCGTGTGTGCGTGCGTGTGTGTGTGTGTGTGTGTGCAGGCTGGTGAATGCTTTGTAATGTTTATGTTGGCATAGTGGCGGACAGATCGCAATACAAGGTTCCCCCTCCATTCTCTTCCTCTCAGCGCTTTCTAGAGTACTGACATCAGCTATTCCCTCTCTCCCACTCCCACACACTTCTCTCTCTCTCTCTGTCCAACTCTCTCCCTCCCTCTCTCCCTCCATCTCTCTCTCTCTCCAACTCTTTCCCTTCCTCTCTCTCTCTCTCTCTCTCTCTCTCTCTCTCTCTCACCCTCTCTCTCTCTCTCTCTCCCTCTCTCTCTCTCTCTCTCTCTCTCTCTCACACAGTGTACAAAATGTCATGTCATCCTGACAAATTATGATGCAGGCTAAGGGGCCAGCATCCTCCCCTGCCCCCATCCGCCCCAAACAGACTCACCCACTTTGAGAAGTAAACAAGATCCAACATGGATATTTACTTTTTACCTGAATTTTGTCTGAAGTACCTTACCGTACAGGGATTCAGGTTCACGTCTATAAGGAGCAGGCATCGTGCTCAAGGATGCTAACAAGTAGACTGCAGACACTGGGAATCTAACCCGGTAGGCTACGTTTCGGCTGGAGAACGAACACCCTAGTCACTGCCCTGCATCTCCAGACAACACTAGACACAGCGTCAAGTCATCTCAACCCCTAGCTACAGCAGCCAGACGCTTAAGAGAGGGAGTTACGAACACAGACACTGGATTTATAACTGTGTCAGACAGAGAGTACCAAGCCATACTGTCTGTACTTTCTAGCAAAAACTGAAATGTAGAGAATTATGCTTGCACAAGCTTACACTAGACCTAAAAATAGTCTGCAGGCCTGATGTGCACGTCTGTACGACTGTCGCAGCAGAATCCAGTGAAAGTTAAACATTATCATGGGTTTTCCAGTAAAGTCTACTTCCAATGTAAACAGGTTTATTAGAATACTGACCTAAGAAATAAATTTATACTGTGGCTTAAGAATCGTCGAGTGGAAACCAAAAGCAAAACAAAGCTGTCCAGAGTGAAACAAAATACATGATGTTACAGTAAAGTAAGCATTATAATTGCTCATATGGATATTAATGTAAGAAAGAGCCATGTTATCACAGCATTGATCCATTCAACAAGGTGTTATGTTTTGTTATTATAATTCTAGGAGGGATTTTGCTGTAATAAATGCAGACAGTCAACACTACGTTTTATTACCAAGATTTATGGTAACAATAAAGAACTGTTCCGCCAGCGACCCGTAGAACGGTCTAGTAACAAAGGACGGCTGAAATAACACTATTCAAATTTCAATGGACTTGTGTTATGAGTAGGGAGAAGAATGTACACTGAGGAAAATACTGTACCTGATGATAGTGATGCAGCATAAATGAATGCACGAATGACAACCAGTTTTTCTGGTATTTATACTAATTATAGTATGCCATTGAAACAATAACAAACACACACACACACACACACACACACACACACACACACACACATAAAAAATCATAAACACAAATGGTTTTAAATGACAAACATTGCACTTACTTCAACTCCATGGTTGTTCTTTCCTCAAACTCTCGTAAATTCAATAACAACAACAACAACAACAACCCACACTGGCACCTAATCCTTCTGTCACACCATCTCTGAGGCTGTGTGTTTGTGTCTCTGTGTTTGAGCTGGGGGAAGTCGGTTGTGTGTGTGTGTGTGTGTGTGTGTGTGTGTGTGTGTGTGTGTGTGTGTGTGTGTTGGAGAGAGAGAGAGATGCATTGGGTCAAGCAAGCAGAGGCATGGGGGGACGGCACTCAGTGGCAGAGGGAAGAGCTCTAGCCAATCACAGAAATATGGGGGCGGAGCTAGTGGGGTTCCCTGTATGTGCTTAGTGTTTAACCCCTCCCTTCCCTTTGCGAAGGACACAGGCCAGCATGGACGAGCAGATAGAGATAAGAGGAGCTGAGGAAGAGAGATATTACAAGAGGGAGGGGGGTAAAGACAGGGGAAATACCAGCAGTGCCCTGGGGCTTACTTCAGTGTCACTTCAGAGTGTGTGCTGCCGCATCTTGACGCTTTTCAGGCGTCTGTTCAATGGAAAATATGCATTAAACGCGCAAAGCTTGTGTTCTTTTGAAATAATGATAATTGCCCATTTGAAGAGGATGGTAGATTGCCAACTGTGGCAGGCTGACAGTAAAATGGAAACCCTTATGAATCAAATGCACAAAACATGTCCATGATTACCCATTCAAAGATAATTACAGATTGCCAACTGTCCGTCCAAACCGCTGTAAGTGGCACATTGATTCAAAATAAATGATGTCACTGTTGGGGGAAATGACTTCAGAGCCAGAAATCTGTTTCTCATAAGATGTTCATCTGCACAAGGATCCGATTTTTAAACCAACACCGCCTCTGACTCGTTCACTTTTGTGAAAGTGAACGAACATTTGTCCATTTTAACAACAATCTCCATGATAGGAAACAAAACCATCTTACACTATTCCCAGATGGGAAACCAAACCAGCACTCTCCCTGTACAAAGAGTAGACTAATCTATATCGCAGCTAGAAGGTCAAATTTTACAGATTCCAGCTTATCTCTGTCGAACTTGCCTGTTGCACTTTGGCACCTAGAAGCATCGTGAGATGGTGAGCCAACGAGAGCTGAGGACAGACCTCCCCAGACAGAAAGGGAGAAGGTGGGGGAGAGACACAGGGGAGGAAGGACCCCTCCGGGACTGGCCACGCCCCCACGAATCCATAGCCTCCAGGGTAATGGAAACCTAACCCCATCTTCCACCATCCCTCATTCTAACACAAACAGCATGAGAGTGAGGCAGCATGCCCTGGGGCTGCAAGCTGTGTCTGTACAATGTGTATCTTTCTATACTCAGGGTATATGTATTTGCCCATGTACAGGTGTTTGTGTGTGTGTGTGTGTGTGTGTGTGTGAGTGTGTTTGTATGTGTGTGTATGTGTGTGTGTCCAAACAAAATCCATGTTATTTGTCCTAGTCTGTCCAGTTTATTTGGATTCCTCCCCCCCACCAACCACCACCACCCCCCAAGTTTTAATCATATTGCTAGTCCCCAAATCGTTTTTTTGTATCGACCAGCCCAAATACATCTGTATGTATTCTGCCCAATCAGGCCTCGCCCCTTTAACCAGATTACAACATACTCAGAAAGACTCTAGCTTCCCATCGCTAACCCCACAGCGCTGGAAGGGATCAAAGGTGACCATTCCAGTCTATAGCATAGTTGAAATTCCTATTAATTTATCTAGTTAGGATAAGGGAACTTTGGCTTGGATTATGACGTTTGGATACATTTAGCATATTGGCATTCTGGGTACCTTAAAGATGGAGGGACATGACTCCCTGGGTGAGATGTAAAGAGACAACACAGAAGAAAATGGAGAGCAAGCAGAGCCGTGTTTCAGTCACATACTGACACTTGCAAACATTTCACATAGCCATTTCAATGCTTGGTACTTGATGTGATAATATTACTGAAATGCACCAATCATGATGGTTGTCATGGGAACGTTAATGGCTGGACATGGTTGGCAGTTGGAAGGCCAGCCTGAGAGTGACATAAATAGCTTGATGTTGATCATGGGACCATCCTTTTGGTTTCAGAATTAGCTGAGCAATGATCATTGTAATAACTTGATCGATTAATGATCAATAATATGAATAAGGGCAATTACTATGTATTGACAACAGTCACAAACTGTTGTTTCTTACTTGATATCCTGAAGAATATATCCTGAAGAATTGATATCCTGAAGAATATACATAGACATTTATATGCGCATATTACAAAACATCAGTGAGCCAAACCGTTTTGCCTCATGTCACAAAACGAATATTATAATTCAGTTGTTTGACAACAATATTAGTACTGTTTAGCATTTCTTTCAGTCCTTACAGTACTTTTCAGTTACTGATCCCCCCTGGTGGCCAACGCATAAAACACACTTTTATGTCAAGCTTCAAAACCAAGTTTCATTTTGGAATGCTATAACCCCCCTCACAACAACAACAACAACAACAACAACAACAACAACAACAACGACAACAACAAGAACAACCTCAACAGAGTCCACTGAGTCTGAGGCCCCACATCATCACAGAGCCAAAGTATATTGATTAAAGTGGAGGGAAACAATACCTCTGCTATTAGGTTCTACGTTCTTGGGTCA
This sequence comes from Pollachius pollachius, assembly GCF_949987615.1. Lineage (NCBI taxonomy): Eukaryota > Metazoa > Chordata > Actinopteri > Gadiformes > Gadidae > Pollachius > Pollachius pollachius. The sequence goes on along the minus strand of NC_136935.1, from coordinate 42,101,260 downwards.
AAATCAATCAAACTTTGCTGGGGCGGAATTTATGAATATATTAAGTGGATTTGATCAAATATATCCAATGTAAAAATGGCAGATTATAAAAGATACATGGCACGACAATAATTTGATCTATCGATCAGATTAGCAAAATAATGGAATGCCAAGGGAAATCAAACCTTCAACATTCCATCTAAAACTAAACGGTGACTGTTCTTAACAAAATATAAACGTATTATAATGTAATGTGTTCTACAGGCCTACTATAATAGCCTATGCTTGCATCTTCTGTAACATTTTTTGTGATTGTTACAGGCAGATTAAAGCTGGACTGCAGAACTATACTGCAGTGGTGGGCATGCTACAGGCGCAACACTGCAATGCTGCTGCTCGGAGCTTTGCTGCACTGATTTCACCAGAGAAAAGGCTCCAGGCCAGGGGAAATAAAACAAGAAGGGAATAGGAAAACATGATGACTTGTTTAAAAAAGTTTGTCTCGTTGAGTTGTACAGTATATAGCCTACTGTAAAATAAGTGGCTGTATTCCAGCAGTGTCATTATAATAGTTTGTGTTAAAATAATTAAAAATGGTGAATTATAATTAAAATGTGATGTTGGACTTAAAGCAAATGTTGATTACTATTACTACTCTTTATATTCAAGACTGTCAAATCTGTTTACTGACAGTTAACAGATCTATAAACCAGCAAAACCAAAAGACAGTAGGACGAGCCTATAATTATCTTAGTGTTCAGTCTTTCGGTGGAGGGTTTATTACGTGATGCTTTTTCGGTGAAGTGAATACAAAAATAATCTAGAATATTTTTTGAATGAATATCAAACATTTATGACACCCTTAATATCAAACATTGAATGCAGTCATTCGTTCACTCATATCTCATCATGCAAAACTGTAATACACACCCCAACTATAAGGCTCTTCCAAAGCATTGTTAACAAAGCATTGTTAGCCTGATAAATAGCTATAATTTTTCGGCCGAAATGTTAATTAAGGCAGAAGCCTATCGCGATGACACAGCAGGTTCGCAATAACTCACTCATTTTCCAATTCCCTTATTTTTCTCCAAAAAGTAGAAACATCTAATATCCGTGTAATATGCTGCGGAAGTGTAAACGCTGGCGCAAAACACGATGTGTCAATGCAAACTGTTCCGAGTAAACACATGATATGAGATGTTGCAGACGAGTCATTACAATATTGCATTACAAGGGCTGTAATGAACATGATTTTCCAAAGCATACTCACTTTTTTGTTACAGTTTCTGACTAGCTGGCTGCACTGGGTTGAGTTGACTTGTCCGGGATTAGAAACTAAATTGCATACAGGTCCAGCGAACGGAGAAGAGTTTGCAGCAGCGTCTACATCACTAGTTGGAGGGATTATGGGGTAGACCCAATGATAAGAGGGAAAGGCAATTCTGGGCGGATGCATTCAAATCTCTTTCAAAATGCAATGGCCATTAGTAATGCATTAATTTGCAAAAAATATACTTTGTACCAAATTGGTAAAAGTGTATTTTTTTTGCAATACCAATGCATTCATTTATAAAAAGAAAGCGATCAAAGTAGGATTTCCTTATATGTTACCTTGCATTGAGGTACATATTTTTGTAAGTTTATCAATAGATTGAGTATTTTTTTATCATATTTTCTTTTATCAGATTTAATATCATGCAATACATTGGATATTTTGGAGACTCTCCCACACAACCTTCACAAAACTTTACATATCCTTATCCCCACCATGCCATTTTTTTACTCAGGGAGGCTGTCGTCATGACAACACTCTGCATTATGCAGAAGGCCATGAAAGACCCTTTTCAAATTTAAGAAAAAGAAAAGAAAAAAACAAGATATTTGCATTCGGATTCCATTACTGATTTCTACACTGCTGGATACAAAAAGAAGAGTGTGTGAAGTGAATTGTCCAGCGTGTCAATGGGGTGGGTTCGCACCTTTTCTTCTTCTTACATCTTGAAGACTCATTACTAGGCCTACATAAGAAATTGTGTGTTTTATAGTTTTTCTCTTACAGAAAATACTTTGTATGCTATCCACATTCAGCGTACTCGGGTACATAAATGCATGCGCTCTCAAATGAGAAATTCTTCGAAATCCTCTTCAACACAACCTCAATTTCCCTTATATCATAAAGACCAACCTGATGTTGATATAATGTTGAATCACATCAAAACACTCAACTTGAAACTAGCATCAAGCGTTACCCAACCTTGGTGTCTTCTTATATTTAGGACACAACATATCATAATAATGTGTTACCTGATGTAGGTATACTGTGTATATTGTACACTTAAAAGAGATAATATTAAAACAACATGGCACTCATTTGTAAACATTCTTACCTTATACAATGAGAGCCAAGTGGAGAGACTGCTCTGTGAGGGGGAGCAGTGTTCTAGCTCCCCACATACAGCAGGCCCCCTCCTACACTGCTGTCTGCACCTGCCTCTGCTATTAGTGCAGTAGACTGAGCATGGCTGGATTACTCACTGGTGGTTCATATCGTGTTGCCTGGCCCGTATCTTTATATTGGCTCAACATATGGTTAGGAACTGGCCAGGCAATTTCATAAAACTGTTTATTTTTTCAAGTTTGTCAGTAAGTATCAGTTTCAACTTTTGTTCAAATACACCATGTAGATTGAAACGATGATTATGTAGTGCTATTGATGGATCAAGTGCTTTAGGAAAGTAGAGCTGTATTATCTTTGAAAATATAGACCAGCGGACTGACGGACACACTGTTTTCGCTAGAGGTCAGCTCAACATTTACTCATAATTCAGCCATTTTGGTTGGGGAGGATTTTACAGTATCATTGTTTATGCTATACTTATTGTAAGAGTAGAAACACATAATGGAACAGTAGCGAAATAACAAATTGCATCTAATTAAGGTGTTTATGGTTATCATTTGACAAACATTTATAACAAAATTAAAAAACATGCAAAGAAATGATATATCCACATACTCACCTCATGATTGCTGCTGTTTTTTCCCTCGCTATTATCTCAGTGTTTGCTATGTTCTGTTTATACTGTTGTCTTGGGCACTGGACTCTTATGACCTGCGGGAAAATATGTAAACATTCACTTCACTAAGAGTAAAAGCAAACATTTAGGAATCAGAGTGGCAACATTTATGGTCCAAATATATAATGGTCAGGTGATGATCATTTATAACATTGCTTTTTAACACACTGATTAAGCACACACAAACATACACATGCAAACACACACACACACACACACACATACACACACGCACACACACATACACACACACACGCACACACACACATACACATAGACACACATGCCCACACACACATGCCACGCCCCCACGCACACACACACACACACACACACAAACGCAAACACACACACACACACACGCACACACACACACACACACACACGCACACACACACACACACACACAACACACACGTGTACAGACTATAGAAGAACAGAATGTTGCAAAATGACGTGAAAATGTACAGACTGTACAATGTTGTATAAGTGTGCTTATATGACCTTATAAATATGTAGTGTTGCTATATATCATTCATTCTCTGTTCAATAATCAGTCCAAGAGTTCCTGATGTGCCATGAGATGGCCCATGATCCGACTTACTTTGCCCCATACGGTTGTCTGGGAGACCCCTCTCCTCCTACTGTCCTGTGGTTCTTGTGAGACTCAACTTATAGACATACATCCATCTTCAAGGACCTGGTCAACGCTCAAACAAAGACAAGAGCCACCGTCCTAGGTTTCTTTTCATTTGTTATATTCCATTGGCTGATGTTTTTCATTGGTAGTAGTTCCTGGTGAGGAGTCACTGCTGAGTGAAAGACAGAGTGTCAGAGGAGGGAAAGTGAGGACTGTTGTGACCAGGTGTCCTCCTGAGCTGGTGGATAAGGAGGGATTGTGAAGCTCCTAATCCCAGCACATGATGGGCTCATGCGTCGACTTTAATGCCGTGCGAAACGTGCCATCACTAGTGCTGACACTGCACGCGATAGAGTTTGCTTCCACATGTAGTGACTGCAGCTTCACCTTTAAAATAGCATTACATCGCATTAGCTCAGCAGCGTAGGCCCAGACACCCTTAATAGGACAGGGTCAAAGACACACACACACACACACACACACACACACACACACACACACACACACACACACACACACACACACACACACACCTACACACACACACACACACACACACACACACACAAACCCCATTGGACATTGCACATTGGATCTGTCATTATGGCAGGTCTATTAATCCCCCAAAACATATATATATATATATATATAGTGTATCTCTAGAATTGTATGAATATTCGTCCACCATAGCATAATATGTTTTGTGTTATTTACTTTACTACTAATTTATGCATGTTGCATAGTAAACCAATCGTAGATGTGTTCAGGTTGTTTAATGGGGTATTACTGGCAGACAGTAAAATCCGTTTCACAATATGCAGATATTTGGGTATGTAAACCTTCACTGCCTTCTAGTGGTCGATTATTTAATTAAACACTACTACTATGAATACCACAACTAACGTTTCCTGTTCTACATATAGGCCTACCCCGACAAACGCTTTTAATTATAAAGTATAGTTTACACAAATGTTCTAATAGGGGAACATAATTACTAGCTTTCTATGCTATAATTATACATGTCAGATTGACAGGATAAAAGCAGAAGCTGACCGGTTAGCTGGAGGGAGCCACCAGGAGGCGGTAGAGTATTGGATAATGTGGGCCACGTGTTATCATTGTAGGCGGGCTTGGACCAAGAGTGAGTGCAGGAAGATCGAGACACATGGGAAAGAATATAGGACATGAGCTTTACACAGCAATATCGATTTTTATTGTTGATTCCTTTGATTATCATAAATATAAACTGTGATAGACAGTTACAGTAAATTATGCAGCTCCTTGGTGAATAGTGATCATGCAAGATCATGTCCACCATCATGTTTCACCTTACCAGTGCAGAACTGGGTTAATACAATAATGTCCACCTGACAAAGTTTAGATTATGCTGCAAATAGTCAAGGGTTTACAATTGAAAACAACTTAAGTGACGGATGACACCTTCGGTTGTAATGGTAGCATCTATAACGACTACAATTCAGTGACATACAACCCTGACTATTGTCTTGTGGTTAAGGCCAGGGCTTGTATTGACTCTAGTTTGAGAGGGCCGCTCGTCTGCCGTTTTAGTCGACGTGATATTGTGTTTCCATGCAACCTCTCTGAGGCCTTTAGTGATCCAACCGCCTCCCCTTCATCCAAGTCGCTATGGTAACCTGCGTGTAACAAGGCAGCAGCATAAGGGTGAGTAGGCATTCAGTTTGACCACTTGCCGGCCGTCAGATGCAATGTAAAGCCCATTGTACTGGGCCACCACGAAGTTAACAGCATGAGCCACCACCAAGTTAACAGCATGAGCCACGACAAGGCATGAACAATTTGGTAAACTGATATGGTTTAAAGGTACAGACTAAATTGCTGAAGGAGAAATAGCATATTGTTTCAGTCTACAGTCAGGTGTATGCCTTTTTGTTTTTCTAGAAGACAATTCCAGTCCAAATCCCTGAAAACGTAAGGATGAGTGTGAAACACTTCTGAGAGGGCATGTAGGCCTATAGATAGGCCTAATAATAATGTTTTTCTTAAAATCAATTTAAAATAAGGTAGACATTCTGTAATGCTGCCTATATTTCAACATCATTTTATTTTAATTTAAACAAATTGGAAAATGCGATGCATGTAAGCAAATTATGTGACTCAATTCAGACAGTAGAACAACAAAACTCAAGGAACATGGTGAATTAGAGATTGTAAAGTTGCTTTTAATGGTAACTATGAACATAGACACTAGTGCATCAACTAACTAATTGATCAACATGGATGATTTGCTTCCCTCTAGCTGCTCCTTCTCCATCTGTAAAGCTTATTCCTGTGTGTTCATGTGTATGACAAACCGTTTCTTGTGTGCTATGCAAAATACATGGTGATTAGGCGTGCTCTTTATTGTGTACCTTATTTCAGACTAACCCAGAGATGGAACATGTACGGGGAAATCCTTCTCTTTTTTAGTGCTCACTTTATACATTGTTGTATACATTGTATGCCGTGTATGCAACCATAATCCAAAAACATATTTAATCTTTGCATTATTTACAAAAATATCTATTGGTGTCTTTTAATTATATATATATATATGGTGAAAAGTGTGGAAGATGACCCTCTTAATCCTAACTACAATCACCTTCCATTTCTGCTAGTGATGAAAGGGCTACATCTAGCTTAAGGCAATGTTGTGTGTGTGTGTGTGTGTGTGTGTGTGTGTGTGTGTGTGTGTGTGTGTGTGTGTGTGTGTGTGTGTGTGTGTGTGTGTGTGTGTGTGTGTGTTTATCTGTGTGTGTGCGTGTGCGTGTCACCTTTGAGACTATAGGTGCAACGATCGTCTCTATTTAAAAAAGTTACGCTAAGGCATACAGCTACACTGAGCATGACTAAGTGACATTCACCATTGAACAATCCTAGCAAATCGAAGTCAATATAAATACGATGATCTTGGTAACGTGGTTTCAGTGTATTCGTTCAAACATGAGGCATTGCAAATGCTCTTCTCTTTAATAGCATCTGTGTTTAGCTAAACTATTGAGAAAAGAAAATGTTTCTTATGTGCATTTCTACTCCATGACAGTATGGAGGGGTCTAGAACAGAAAACAAATACAAGTACAGTATAAAAGGCCTCTGCTGAACTAATCTGATTGGAGGAGCTCAGGGTTGTATGCCAAGGCCGTGGTTTGATAACAGTGCGGATAAAACCAGATAATCATGTTTCTTTCATTCCAGGCCTATTTTTCTGAGGTATCAAGCGATAATTAACTAACAAAACGTTAAAACGTCCACGAGAAAAGAGAAAAGGACAGCAGCAAGGCAAGGTTATCACAAGGCTTAAAACCTTCAATTAGAGACACTGAAACTCATATATTGTCGAAGCTTATTAGCAGCATTACAGTGTTAGGCTGTACCTACATATACATCAACCGTCATTATGAACAGTAGTATAGCATCCGGAGTAGGAGACTGCTAAGCAGGCAACAAAGGCTCTTTTGCAAAAGTGGAATTTTGCCATTTGTCAGTTAAGTTTCTTTCGCAATATATAATTTGAAAATATAACAAGAAATACAATGAAAAAATAAATCCTCTCTATGAATAAATGTCTCTTGTAACAGTACTTTGCATCTTGCTCTTCACTCAACCTCATTCATCAAGTTAATACAAAGATGGCCGATGGAACTTACGTCGATGAGGTATGGATATTTTTAACCAGATTCCAGGCGTCTTTAATTATATATAGGAAGTCTACAGCGCCATTGGTGAACCAGACCCAAATTGAGTTTGCATCTCAGGAAAAATGGGGGCTCTTTGTCTTTCTGTTTCTCCAGTTACATTTCAATAGACCATAGCTTCACTTCCAGGTTGGCTTCGACCCTCTGGTGGTCGCTACCACTTCTCTGGATTGGATGCTCTTGTCAGAAAAGCTGTTGGCCTTGCGGACCTCTTCCCGGAGTGTAGGTGGCGGAGGCGTACCGCTTCGATATGCGCTTCGACTGGTGGCCCTCACACTCTGCACTCTCCGCACAGTGGCCCCCTGGGTTGGCTCCTCCCCTGGGGAAGCAGCCTGCCTGCTGACGGCAGCGTTCTGCACAGGAGAGGGCATCCTGGTCGGTATTGCCGAGGCCGTTCGACCCAGGAGTGATGGGCTCCGCGATGGGGTGGACGGAACGGATGTGGGTACTAGCTCCTTAATCTTTCTGGATGTGGAAGCTACGGTATTGCGAGCAAAGCGAGGAACCCCCGAGGCGGTTTTGGGCCCGAGGGCCTGTGAGCTGCTGGCCTCGGACGAGGCCCCGACCTGGGCTTGAGCCAGGGCTTCGGCCGCGGCCTGGGCCTGGGCAAGGGCCCTCATGGTGGAGCGACACATCTTCTCCTCTGGCGGAGCCTTGGGGATGTTCCTCAGGGGTTTGGGGCTGGGCTTGTGGAAAGAGGACTTCTTCGGGGTGTTATCCCGGGCCCATCTGGACAGGGTGCTGGCCAAGCTGGTTCCCCTCTGGGCCTTGGCCTCGTCGGGGGGCATGCTAGAGTGTCGCGGGGTCCGGGTGGTCTTGTCACTCCTCCCTCTGGCCGGGGTGCTCTGGTCACGGAGCGGACGCCGGGGCTCACTGCTGTCCTGGACCGACGGCCTCTCTGCTCGCTTGTTGCTCACCGACCTGGTGTGCCTGGTTAGGGGAACCACTTTACGCATGCCCTGGTTCTCACTGTTGGTCAGTGTCCTAACACCGAGACATCCGAGGCCCTTGACTGCTTTGGTAACCTTGCTCTTTGCCTGCGGTAGTTTTGTGGTGCTGGTTACAGATGATACCTTCCCCGTTTTTTTCCCCTCTGCCGTGTCACAGCTGTCTGTGTCCCAGTCTTCTGTGGTTGCTGATGGCGTGATGGAGGACGCGTCGGTGGATTTTCGTGCCGAGAGCTCGTTGGTTGAGGTGGAGGCCGACTTCTCATTGGGAGAGATTGTGTTTTGCTTGATCTCCTGGCCGTTTTTCCTGTTCAGAGTTTTTAGGTCCAACCCTTCCCTCAATATCGGCAAGCTGTCTATCTCGGAATAATCCAACGCAACAGAGCAGTCGGCTTCGGTGCAGTCCAGAATGTTAAACATTGGCTTCTTATTGGACACTGAGGAGTCTAGTGGGAGGGGCGTATCGCAGGTGGTTGATGAAAGGCTGCTGTTGTCCTCTTCTTCTATGTCTTTGTGAAGCCAATCTCCAGACTGAGTTATCCCCGCTTTACCCAAATCCTTGGGATCTGTGTCGCTTTCTAAAATGTTACTAAGCGGAGTGATGTCCAAAACAAGGTTTATCGGAGAGGCCTCTCTCTGTCCCTCCTCGTATGTCCCAAAATCCCCCTGTTGGACAAAGTGTGTGTGATTGCTGTTATTGTTCGGGCTAGCTAAGTCAAAGGTTTGAGGTCCTTGGACTAGTGTGTGTTTCTCAACACTTATGTTCATATGCCTTGTAATTGTTGGTTTGGGGAGTTGCGCTGGGCTTCGGAAGATGTAACAGGAGCTGGGCAGAGCACTGCCCTCGGACACAGAGCGGTAATTATTGTTGTTGCAATAGGGGTCCTCATTAGCATTAAACCCTGGGGAAGAGAACCTGGCCAGGGGACTAATGGGCTCTGTTTCTGGACTCGGAGACAGCGCCGTGGGCTGTCTGTCCCGCCCCAGCTCGGGGCTGCTGTCCAGGTCGGACAGGATCCAGGGAGTGGTCCTCCGATGATGGGTGCGGCCCGCCCGAGGTAGGCTGTTGAACCTGGAGAAGTCGGTGGGAGCCCCGGGCTCGGGGCTCAGGTACCCATGGAGCTCGCGGTCGGCTGCGGAGTTGACGGTGTGGCGGTGGCGACGGGCGCTGGCCGAGCGCGACATGGGGCTGCCCGGACTCTGGGATCGCTGCTGGAAGAAGCCCAGCAGGCCTTCCTTGGTGAGCATCTCCACGTCATTCTCGCTGGAGCTCCGACCGAAGCCCCCAGTGCTCTGGTCAGCGCCCGTCCAGGCGTAGCGCTTCTCCTCCAGCTCCCTCAGCCGCCGATGTCTGGCCTCCTCCTTCAGTTCCCGGTCCTGGTTGTCCTGAGAGGGAAGGGAAGGGAGAGGAGATAGAAAACAAAAGGAATATAGAGGAAACAAGTGATATAAATGACTCCAGCTAAATTTGGAGAAGAAGCTAAGAATTTGGTTTAAAGCTTGATCTTCTGAAACGTACTCTGTTGAAAACTTACCTTGACGGCTTTCTTGAACTTAATACAGAAATCTTGAAAGATGCGGAAGCCTTCATCCAGCTTAAAGGTTTCCTTGTCCTCGCAGAAGAAGTCGATCAAGGCGTTCCCTTCCTTGCGCAGATCTAGCCGGCGTCTTTTCAGGTCCTGAAGGGTCTGTCCCGAACTCTGAAACCCCAGGAATATTTTGGTTAGCTAACGTTGCTACAGCTCATTGACACATAAGTCCTCCTTATCGTATTAAGAACAGCATAATGTGTGCAGAAAATGGTTGAACGTAGATGTACATTCATCGCTGCCTCACCTGGAGGAAAGGCTCCAGCTGCAGATGGAGCTCCTGGTCCTCCTGCACCTTCTCCTCCAGGGTCTTGGTCCGGACGTACAGGGAGGTGAACTCCGACTCAATGCTCTCCACTGAGATTCTGCCACAGTCAAACATCCACAACAACCTCAACGTCAACATTCAGCAGGCATTGTGTTGTGAAAGTGAACTGTGCCTGGTGTTTGTTATTCTCGTGTGTTGGTCGTATGTTGTGTTGCCCTGCGGCCGGTGCAGTGAACCGATGTGCAGGTTCCGAGACAACAACAGGCTACTGAGGTGACATACTGTACTGCTGCACCAGAATACATGAGAGAGAGGAGGGCGGCGGCGTGTTATCCCCAGGGATAAAAACTAATCTAGGCTCTTGTTCAGGAGATGTATTATGCTATGCCGACACAAAAGCTGGAGGCCCACGGCATACATAGGCAGAGCATCCTTGAACACTTTCTTATGAGAGAATCGCAAGTTATGGCATCGTGGAACAATACGACATTGCCGCCTTTTTTCTTACTGTATGGGGATTTTACTGTGTGTGAAAGATACGGTACCAAAAACAAAATGGTGGACCCGTAAAAACTAGATACGAATTTTGGAAAAATACTATAATTCGAAAGAAATGCAATGACACACAATGCAAGTCAAGGATCTAAGTGATGAAATACCTTGCAGCACTTTGGACATCTTGAAGTTTTTCTGGAAACTTGAGCAGCATCTCATCTTTCTTCTTTGCCTCCTGAATAGGCAGAGTGTACATTTTCAATACACACAGATGGATAGGCAGACAGATATAAAAACAGGTATATAGAAATGCAGGCATACAGACAGATATACAGAGAGGCAAGTAGACGACGATTCACAAATGCACTTCTTGCAGGTTGTTTTGAAAATAGTTTTGGTATCAGTACATCAGTATATATCGAGACAAACCTCATTGTGAAAATAAATAAAAATTGAGTGACTTTATGTGAGAAGTGTGTATGACTCTTACACATATGCTATCTATGCATATATGCATATACATAAATATCAACATCTCGAACTGTAGTGGAAAACAATGGTTACCAGAGCAACAAAGTGCAGCAGGTTCATCCCGGGCTTGTTGGCCTTAGTGTCAGCCAATGAGAGGAGAGACGAGAGCTTGAATCCCACAGCGTTTCCGGCGTATCCACCCTGGAGACCACAGGGAGGAGAACGTGAGCAACACAGCTCAGAAAACAGTTGGCATGAGTACGTATGTTGAAAAATAGCAGGGGGAAAAAGTGCACTGAAGGTTAGACTAATAGAAAGGAAGGGAGAATGTATGGTGATGTGTTAACATTACAGTCACGGCATCTAAGACTTACAGCGTTCATGATGTTCCCAGCCTGGAGCACTAAGTGCAGGATTGCATGGAGCTCTTCGCAGTTCATTAGCTCTACAGCACAGGATCAATACAAACAGACACCACACAGTAACACACTGTTTAACAACCATTTGCTGTCAGCTATCTATCTTACTACCATGACTTTCACAAAGCAAATCAGTCGTTTTTTAAAGTCATGTCAAGAATCAGGAAAAAGGAAGTTACTAACAAAGATTAACACAACAATATGAATGTATGCAAAAATCCACTATCAAATCCACTATCACTAGAGAATAGATTCACTGTTCTACGTATCATTCTATCATCATGCTCTGAGCCATCATCAGCCTTTTATATTTATTTAACCAACATCAGCTAATTAAAGAACAATGTTCAAAACCCCAACACAGCTTCATATCACTGGACCGATTTCGTAGTGAGGATTAAAAAATCTCTAAGTCTTTCAATACCTATAATTTTCTGAAGGGGGCTACATACAACTGGTAAGTGAACCTTTTCACCACGTATTGGTTGTTCACAATTTATATGATCAAAACCACCTTTATTTTAGGCACATGCAAAACATCATGCTGTTAAACCGAACAGATGTATCTTTTATGCATTCTTGACCCCTCTGCAGAGTATTTTGCTGTCTCACCTCAGGTAAGTTGTAGCGATGGTTTTCCACTGATGATGGCTCATATATCTAGGTCAGGCCTGCGTGTGTGTGTGTGTCCGTGTGTGTGTGCCAGTTTGTGTGCACGTGCTTGTGCATGTGCGTCCAGCAGAAGCTTGCCATTACCTTTAGTGGCCACACGAATGACATCGATCTCACGGCTCATCACAGCACAGGAAGCAGAGAACTCTGCACAGAGCACCATCGCCTCGATCCGAACCTCGAACCTTTCAGAAGGAAAGCAGTAATATATGATAACAGTGTTTGAATCGTGCAGATCGACACACCGCTGAAATCTCTCTGTGATGATTTTAGACATTGATGCACAATCTGTGAAAAACAATCTGGTCTGAAATGCTTTTTGAAATTCTATCTGAAAAGGGAGACGAGAGCCATGACATCATCATGTCCTCTCTGCCAGGTGGTGCAGAGGAAACAGATTAGGTCAGAAGGGAGGGGAGGATAGGTAGTGAAAGAGTAGTACCACTATAAAGCCGTCCTTTGTGAGAGCAGGAAACATGAATGCACTAAATGTTCTGAACTGCATTACTGTGGTTTATTTTTTTTTATATGGCTCGTTTGCATGTTCTGGGAAAACCCATCACTGAATAGATTTCAATTAATAAAGACAACATTAACGCGGATGGCGTTTCCAGGAGATGTGGTCATGAGTCAAGACGGACAGTCTTATCCCTTGACCCTTAAGAATATTAAATATTGCTTGTGCTATCCCTGTTTGCGTATTCTACAGTACTGTACTATAGGGGTATACTATAGTACACCTAAGGCCATGGGGGACATCCTTACCGTGGTACTTGGATCAACAGGAACATAAAGGAATCAACAAGTGTCAGCTTGCTTGGGTCCCCCTTAAAGGACTGGAGCTTCTTGATCTATGGAAGGAAACACAAAAGAGATCAGAGGCTGTAGACAAATGTGTACAATTATTGCTAAGTATGTATACATACACACATACGTATTACATAGGCACAGGCACACACTCGTGCACACACCTCCTCTGCATCAGGCAGCAGCTTGAGAAGGTCTTTTAGTAGCTCTGCTCCATAGATCTGGCCTTCTCCCTGTCGTATGTCTTCCACGATGGAATGGTTGGACCTAGAGAACATAGTGGAGGTAAAGTTTAGTTCCTAAACACATTTAGCTATAATGTAGCTCTGCGCTATCAGCTCTGCGCTTGATTGCTGTTATCATCGAAACACATTTAGGTACAGTTTAGTTCAGGGTCAATATATGTAGGTCTCATTAAACCCTGAGTCACATTAGAACCCCAGGGTGATGAGAAAGACAACACTATATACTTTAGGTCTATAGGGCTTGCACATCAGAATCATCATGTGATTTTGTGTTCGGGATACTCCGCCATATTCAGAGGATTTAAAAGAGTTGTAGTTCTATAATATCCAAAATGAACGTAAATATACCGCAACCTGGGATTTTTAAAATGTTTTTTGCCAAATCTCGCAATGAAGTTATGTGGCAGTTTCAAGCACAATGAGCAACAATTTTGCAGTTTCAATCACAATGCTTGTCCATAATGACAAATAATCGAACAATTTATTACTAAACAATTACCAAAATATTGACAACATAATAACTAACACTCTGACTCTCCTATGCTTCCACGATGGAGGCTGTCATTGCGATTTGAAGTCGAGATGATCACAAGCCCTTTATTAATCAATTAGCTAGCAACACAGTTTAGTAACACTCAAACTACTTTACACACACCCCAAGTACAAAATAATAAAGGTTTAGTTCTAAGGTAAACACTTTGAACTGAATGAGAGCAGAGGCGATGACTAGTATACTGACAGTCCTCTCATACATTGGCGAAGGAGTCAAATGGCATGGAAATGTTGCACAGAGCAATGCAAAATAAGCAGCCATGCAAATAAATGCTTGATTGTGCTGCAGTGAGAAATATATCACATCGAGCTAGCCACTCTGTGCTACGCATGGAACACAACGGAGAGCTTGGTTCTGCAACACAGAGTAAGACTTTTTTTGTCTGCTAAGTATGTAGACTGTTTCCCTGGCCAGTCCTTTGAGATTAATGAGCTCTATCAAGCCTATTCGGAAACAAGTCTCAAAAACTGTGACCCCAATCCCCAAATAGTTTGATTATTTTTAAGGAACCACACAGACAACACTATTTCCTAGTTAAAAAGGGACATCAAAGAAACTGGCCAGTCAACATACCTTTTTTTTTTCTAAATGTTAGACAGTTTGTTGTGGTCAAATGTAACATTCAGTGGGTGTTGAATCTGTGTTTCAACCCAATGCATAAATAAGTTTTTGCCTCCGTCTCTCAGACTTTGCCCCATAAGTCAGATTCTGTCTGTAACTATAACTACTGTACTGAATGCTGTTCTCAATCAACCCGCTCACTAGGGCACATCTGCTTGGCCATGTACTGAATACAAGGAGGGAGTGTGAGGTGTAACCTTCTTAGCTAGGATTGATCAAATCCGAATTATTATTATTATTACTATGGTCAAAACTGCAGACCTAATTATTTAGGCCTCAAAGTTTTGGTTGTTCTGAACTTTGGGCCCCTCTTCTTAAAACCTAATCCAGTTATACAAGCGCATTAGGTGTCACACGGGGCAGTTCACTATTTCCCCACATTGATCAATGGAACAGACTCGCACTCCACTGGCTTTGTGTAAGCCAGTCACGTACAGAGCACTTACTTCTTAAACTGCTTCAGGAAAATTCCCACATTCATTCCTCTTTTGGAGTCCAGGATGCTGATCTGTAAAAATAAAAAAAAGATTTAGAATTTCTATCAACGTTATATTATTCTAAGCAGTAACACAGGATCGTTTTGGGGGTAATGTGGTCGGCTCCCAGCTGAAAAAGTACTAGATCTTAAGTAAAATACCTGAAAACGTCAACTTCATGCATAAACCTTGGTTAAATGTTTTGCCTACCAGCCTTTTGTGTGTAACGATGTACATTTAAAAACCAAAACTCAATTGACGTAACCTTTAATCTGAAAGGGTCACCCCCCCAACAGAAAATGAAACTCTACCTGGGCTTTCACCTAGGCTATAGCATCCATTCAAACAATGGCAATTGTTGGCTTGCGTTGTCTTCCTATTAATGGTGAGGGGACATTAAGTTCCCCAACAGGATTCCTGGCAGATTAATTATAGCATTTAAACACAGCTGACTGAAACTTCAGTGCGTGATGGTGTATGTGTGTGTGTGTGTGTGTGTGTGTGTGAGTGTGTGTGTGTGTGTGTTTGTGTTTGTGTGTCTGTGTTTTAAGTGTGGATGTGTTGAGTGTGGATGTGCATGAGCGCATGGTGTGTGAGGCGATAAAAGAAGTGATGGCAAATCTGATATATTGTTAGCCTTATATGTCATGTGGTTAGCAGTAAATGACTTGCAATTATTCTGCACTAGGAATATGAACCACTTCTAACATGGCTCTCAATGAAACTTGATAACTTTGACTTGTAATAAATGAAACGATGAAACGAAATGATATTCATTTCATGACTATAGCAGCCGAACGTGTGTGTGTGTGTGTGTGTGTGTGTGTCTGTCTGTGTCTGTCTGTGTCTGTGCTTGCATTTGACACCCTCATAGCGTAGCTTTTGTAACCACTGAATATTCCCTAAAGGCTTGTTAAGCGTTTGACGATCTATAAACCTGACTCACGAAGGTTGAGGTTAGTCTGAACCTGATTTAAATCCCTCTTCTCTCTCTCTTGTGGGTATTGCCTTACACTTCATGCAGGTTGCTGCAAGCAAGCTTTTGTGTTTATTGTGTATGCAGACATTTTCAATGCGATAAAGGAAACGGGTCATTCAGCACCTTATATTTTTTACCTGGTATGCCCCAGCAGGAGGGAAAAACAAAAAGCTCCTCAAAATGTTCAGGTGCAAGTATGAACGATGTCATCTTGTATTCTTTCATTATATCCTCACATTACTCTCTAACACTCTGGGATTGTCGTAGTTTAAATGAAGTTTAAATTCTGCTTCAAGAACTATATTTTCCTCCTACTAAACAATGGTCTTGTATGGGTCCCGTTTCAGGGATGGCTTGGTTGTGGAAAACATTAAGAACCAGCTAAACTAATTATATTGATCCATTTAAATCCTAAAGACCCACTGTATTCAAAACCCGAAGTTCTCTAAATACCACGTAAAACATTTTCGATTTTGGAACCCTTTATAACATTCCTTGAATCTATTGAGTGTCGATTTTAGAGTGTAGAAGTTTGTTGTGTAGCCCTGAGCTTTGCGGTGAATATAATGGCTCTCCATGGACAACACAACAGCCAACCACTGCGCCCTATTGTATCGACTCTCATAGGGCTCTGCAGGAAGACAACAAAAGATGCCCACCATCCTTATCCTCACCCTTATCATCCTCCTAGCCATCTTATGGACACCACCAGCCTCAGCCTGCAGCTGAACCCCCTCACCTCATCCTTGCTGCTCTCCTTGAAGGAGCGAGTCCGTCCGACCCCCGCCTGCTGTTCCGAGGCCGGCGTCTTGTCCCGCCGGTGGGCCACGCCGCCCCCGCCGCCGCCCTCTTCGCGCTGTCCGAACAGCTCCTCCACGGAGCGCACGTCGATCTGGTACTGCTGCTGGCGCACGGCCATGGTCCATATGTTGGGCTTCCCGCGCACCTTCTCCTCCGGGATAGTCTTCCAGAAGAAGCTCCGCACGCGACGCTTCTTCCGCACCCCGCCGTGGCCGCCGGTGTCGGGCGGAGGTGGAGGTAGTGGGGGTGGAGGTGGTGGTGGAGGAGGAGGGGGCGCTCCCAGGGGTGGGGTCGGTAGGGGCTCTTGGGATTGGTCGCGAGGCGAGGGGGACTGGGGCTGGGTCTGGGCCAAGGAGGAGACGGAGGACAGGGAGGCCAGGCCGGAGGAGCTGGAGGTGGAGGCGTCGTCGGCGGTGCAGCTGATGCTCTCGCTGCTGCTACCGCCGCCGCCGCCGACGACTCCGCCCTCTGCGTCGTCGGTCGCGGAAGGGAGACTCATGGCACGCATCACAGCTCCGCCTGGAGGGCGGCGAGCGATCCGAGACGGAACCGGCCGCCGCAGGAGGCCTGCGGAAACTCAAGGCCGTGCGGTGACGCTGTCTCGTTCCAAAAACCTCAACGAATCAGCTCTCTCTTCATTTATCTCTTCATCCCGTTGTTCTGCGAAACACGTCCAGACAGAAGTGTCATTATAACACCAAAGAGATGTTGCGACGGTAGGGGTCAACGCCACCCCCCTCCCCTCCTCCCCCCACTCCTGCCCAACCCCACCCCTCCCCCCCTTCTCCTCCCTTGTTAGAAGACGGCAGGTGCCCCTTCATCTAGTTTACAGCGAGTCGAGCATCGCCTTTGATGGTGTCCATCTCTATCACTGAGCTGGTCATCCATGGCGCTGCGGCGCCGTCCCTTTTGAAGGAGCCCTCCTGGGGAAGGGGGGAGGCAGAGGGGGGAAGCGCAGCGGTAATGGCCATGGAGCTGTGGGAGAGAACACACAGAGCAACACAGGTCCGGATTACACGGAGGTAGTCAAGCATGTCGCGCTGCGCAATCTGAAATTAGGGGACATTAAGGCGAGCAGTAGATGAAAAAGGAGGCCCCCCCGTTCAAAGGCGGGTTGACGTTAAGGGGGAAATGAGAAAATCCTATTGTTTGTTTTCAGTGTCTTTGAAGTCACGCTCTGGGGTATAAAATGGTCAGTGACACTTAATAATGCCACTGCTACACAGGTCCGATGAAGAGAATTGGTTTTAAAACAGTTCGGTGTCGTTGTCATCGGTGTCCATGATGTATTGAGGCCGCAATCCTTTAAAATGTAAGCAAATTGAATTCTTACTGGATGAAAAAACACCAATTTACATATTAATAGCTGGCCTGGCCTTACAATGGAAGAGCCAATGGATGTTTTGCTATTTCCTATTTGCTACGTTTTTTTCAAACTACACACCAAGGTAACTAGAACAACAAAAATCATTCAGTAGGAATCTGCCTCTTTGCATAAAGGCGATCCATGAACGACTACTTCCCTAAAAGCCACAAAAGTTGAAAGCGTGGGTTGAAATGAAGATTTTTCAAGACCCAAATCTAGGCTATTCAAAAAAAAAATGGTTACGTGAGCTTACGGCTTAGCCCTACAACTTAGCTTGGGTCTTAGTGGAGGACATTAGCTGGAACTTTAGTCTACCCGATACCCATGGGGCTGCTTTACTAATTAATATTGCAGACGTCAGGGCCAGCTTCATGTTGCCGCCATGGCCAAAAACACACTCATCTTGTCCCGTCCCCAGCAGCGCACTGCATCATCTCTCATGTCTAATTCATATGGACATGTGGGGTGGGACTGACCACTCTGACTCACCTCCACCGGGCACCGGCCGACAGAGCTGTGACGCCACGAATGAAGAGCACTATAGGCAAAAGGAAAAATAGTACTGTTTGCTGTTGTGTGTGTGTGGGGGGGTTGTTTGTCTGTTGGGGGGGGGAGCAGAAGGTGTGTGGTCCGTTACTTTGGTAATTATCGTTACCGCTGCCTGTGTGTGTGGTCGTCTGTTATTTGAAAGGTGATTTTTATCTGTGTTTTATAAGATATAGGATTTTCTCATCATACTGAATCACTCACTGATTTACCAACCAAACAACTAACAACCAACTAACTCATTTACTAGTTTGCAAAAACCTATCGATATACTTTGTTTTGTAATGGTGTTTCAAATCAAAATGCTGGGACCACACTACAACTATTAGCTGTGGCATAAGTGATACAGGCGGGGAGAAGAGTGGAGGAGAGAACAACCCGGAGCACAGTGTAACTCTATGAGGAAGCGCCCGAGGGGAGAGAGAGGGCCGGCCAACAGGGAAACCAATTCAACCCAATGTCCCGGGTTGTCCACCTGTCAACCGTGAACGGACACAGATAGATTATCAGGGGGTCTCACTCCAATAGACCACCTGCTTCCGACCCCGAGGCATTAACCTTCGCTCATCAGTCCTCCTTTGTGACAAGGACTGCCACACCCAAAAGGATCATGCCCAGTAAGTGTCAGAGTGCCATGTATTGAAAAGGATAAGGGTTGCCATGTTGGGGAAATGGCTTTGTGGCCTTTGACCGAAACTGAAGATTGAATGTTGCTCGTTTTGACTCTTAAACACTTAAGATACATTTATTTTTATATATTTGTATATTTGTTTTATAAATGATGGCTAGCAACAGATGCCAAAAAAAATACCAAACAAATTACATAACACATTTACCCACATCTAACATGCTTATGTCTCTTCCAGGTTGGGCTATAATCCCCTGTCACTAACTTCCAGTTCAATTTCCTGAGCGCTGGTTAACCCCCATAGAGCGCAGGTCTTTCACTCACGCTGCTAGGGCAAAGAACCTGTGTTCACAAGGGATTTAGCCATTCCTCATCAACCCTCATTTCCACGGAAACCCTTGTTAGCGAGGGCTAAAGTTGTTAAATAGCACTACGGTAGGGCCACAGTGGCAATCAGCTGCTGTCATCAGTGATGATGGATTATTTCTTGCCAAATACCTGAAGAAATGTGTTACATAATTGACTATACTTTAATATGCTGTGGCATAAAACCATCACTACAACTATAAGTATATAATAAGGCTCCTCAATGAGTCAGATCCTCCGATCACCTATAGGTTTCTATAGACAATCAAGCTTGCTACACACAGAAATCTTTGTTGAGGTGAGCCCATCCATAGCCTGTATAACTTTACCTAAGCCAACAAGGGAAGCTGTAAACCTTCAACCGTTTGAAGGATACAGCTACAGCTAGTTATTTTGTAAAAGTAAAAGAGAACTGGCAACCATTCTACATTCAACCATTTAACAAACAGAGGATATTGACTTTGACAACTGCACTGTTAGCACGGTTATAACTCTGTTTTGTTGAATGAATCACAGATTTGTTTTATAACCAAGAATCTGCAATTTGTCCAAAACAAAAACTGAACTTTAGTCTGTTAAAAATATGGAGGTGGCACTTTTCCAGCTCCCTTTATAAGAAAGTTTTATAAGAAAAATTAAACTAAGTACCAATCACCAGTACCAGCAAGCCAAGACCTCACAAACTATTCCATGATTTGGATGAATGAGCCTGTATGAAGGATTAACATCAGCAAAATAACTCAACGGTTTCACAATTCTGCAAATCTGCTTTCAACACATGAATACAGTGTGGTTTTGCTTCAGAGAAGAAGAATGAGCATTGGGACGTTACAATGCACTGCACAATAAAGAGCCTAACCCCTCAGTTTAGACTGGATTGGATCTTTTCAATCTCTGGTTGTCTCCTAATGACCACGTATGTATCTCTGTTTACTGAAGCGTTTAGCGGTGCATAGTTGTAATCATATACCAAACATTTGGTTTAGACAACATTGGATTTGCAAGAGGCACAACATACATATAATTATCTCTGGATATCACGAATGCCAGGCATAAGGCTAGGATCTGCAGTACAACATTATGATTATAAGATCTACGGTGTCGTGTTTGATCAAAATACTAATCAAGAGGAGAAAGTGGGCAATAACTCCCTTTGATTTTGTCTCTATGATTGATTGTAGTAATTGATTAGACCAAATAACATCCCTTTGTGGGTCACTGGTAACCCTTCTAAGGACACTGGCTAGAAGTCACAGCGATGACTCATCATGTCTCATAGCCAGGTTGTAGGCCCTCATAGATCACCAGGACCAGGACCTCTAACTTTGTGAAATATATATTATTATTATTATTATATATATATTGAAGGAAAGATGTATATATATATATATGTACATATATATATTGAAGGAAAGATGTATGTGCCTCACACAGCAGCATACAATTGAGTGTTATGCTGCTGTGGCTTCCTTTGGGGTGCAATTATTTCATGAAACACTTGAGAATATAATAAACAAGAGAAGGGAAGATAAATCCCAGTTTTGAGCAGTGGAAGCTTAGATCTTTCGTAGTTTTTTTCTATTTCAGAAATACAGTGGTACAGAAGAAATTAAGAATGACTTTAATAGCTACTATAATGAATGGGCAGCCGCATATATTGCAGCAGTGTGTGCGTTTTCAGTAGTCTGCTTCTCCACATAGTTTTAAATGATCCATGCCCTGTGAACTGGTTGTCTTTCTAATGCTTTTAACCAAGAGATTGACAAAAGAGTTAATTCATTCTCACTTGTCGGCTCAGCCAAGAGTTGAGTTGAGCGGATCAATAGACTACATCAACAAGACACCTCAGCCATACAGATAGACGCAATGACATGAATGCAAATTAAATAGATCTAATTTAATCAATCAACAAAACTATGCATCCATCCTCCTAACTCTATTTATTTTATACACATTCAAATTATATATACCTTCCTCATGAATAAACGCTAACTTGTTTTCCTATAAATCTCCTACAGAAAGTAAGGATTTAGGAGTCAAAAAGCAACAAATAGGGAAAGACTCATTATTTTAGATACTAAATCTACGTTGAAATGTGTCAGACAGTTCAATTTATAGTGTCATGAAGCCCCTGAAATCAAACAAGCATCAGCTGGTCTTGCAGAGATGGGAGCCTGAGAGAGAGGGTGTAAGGGGGGAGTCAGCCACACAGCCCAACAAAGCCTAGAATACTTTCCTGTTTGTTCTATTGTTCAGGCGTTCTCCGTGTCTAGCCTGCAGCAGAAAATGGGTTCTATTAAACATCTGGCAAAGGAACCCAACCATGGGTTTTGGTTTGAGGCAATTCGATCCATAAAGCTGCCGAAAGCATCTTCTATTTTTTAGGGAACTTGGTTTTACATTTTGAAGTAGGCTTATACATTGCTACTTTTTCAAGTTTGGTCATTAAATAATTTAGTACATATGAAAGCTTACAGATTATAGAACATGTACGCCAAATGGCGAACAGCGGTGCAGTATGTGCAACAGAATCAAACACAGATTGAGGCAGGTGTTAGGGGTTGCTATGAGACAACAGGTGGGAGACAAAGAGTGAATACAAACATGTTTTCATGGCAGTGGGGAGGGGACGACTAGGCCCAGGGGCATAGACAAATACAAAAAGCAGTGAAAGTATAGCAGTTGTTACCTATGAACCACCGATCTTCGCAGCTTCAGACATCGCATACAGTTTTCCAATGCCCAGGTCTCTCATCCAAAGACTATAGATCCTAATAGACAGCTTCCACTAAAAAACGATTCATAGGATAAGAAACCAAAGAAGGTGATTCTGTTACTGAGTCCTAGTAGCAGTAGTAGTAGTAATAATAGTAGTAGTAGTAGTAAACAAAACTGAGACTGTCACAGACCGAGTTGACAACTATACGACACAGTGTCCCTCCTTGCTCCCACACCAATAAATCAAGTGTCCCAACTGTGCTCCTGCCGGTGCTGACGTCAGAGCAGTGAGTTTTCCATGTTGGTCTCGGCCACCACAGCAACCAGGGGGCTGGAAGCATCCCTCCCCCCCTGACCTGACCCTTGGAGATACTTTTTTCTAGCCCTTGGGGTATTGTTCCCACCACACTTGAATGGGTCTCCCTCTAATTCATCCCAGCATGTGGAATGGCTCACAAAGGCCCAGAGAGCCAGGGTTTGGCTTTAGAACAAAACTAACTACCTAGACACTGTTACAAAGCCATACGTGTAAAACCAGGGGGCTGGCGGGGGTCTCCGGACTGGACCACTACCAACACTTTGGTGTCATGCTGAAACCAAAGTTGTAGTGGACACAAAAATGTATATCAATATTATTGTACTTCTATCATCACTAGTGATGATGGTGATGTCTATAATAGTGATACTATTAATATTAATAAGGGTAATAAAGTAAGTGAGTAAAATAGTTTTAGTACAGTAACCTTACATGACTTGTCTGCTGCCACAATAATACTACCTGAAACAAATACTATGCTATTGTCTTTCAGTGTCAGTGGAATACGACTAGACTCTTAAAGCCTGCTCATCAAATTGTCAACAGTGCATTGACCAAAATGTCTTAAGTTTATCGTTATATATATATATATATATATAAATAAACAATTTATCATATTTATGCAATGTTGCACTATTACTGCATTGCAGGCTATTGCCGGACACAAAAAAACAGATACACGGTGACATTGTACCAGATAACAAACGATGCAAATGAAGATCAACCCCATCCCCAAACTTGCATTCTGATAACTTTACAGCATAGTCGTTGGTCACCGTGCAATCGCAATCGCATAAACCACGTCTGTACATTTGATGAAAAAAATCCCTGCATGACTTACCAGAGGATGAAGAGGAGTTTTCATGGAACGTATGCTAATCCAGCATTGGGTTAAGGGTTTTAAACTAGCAATTAAAAAAAAAGAGTCAGAGGCGAAAACACCTGCTGTTGTCAAGACGTTAGATGGTTAGAGAGCCGTTAGGAGTCGATGCGATCCCGTCCTTCGACCCCGCGTTGAACACTGAAGGGCGGCCAGGGAAGACAGCAGCAGCAGCAACAGCCAAGCAGGCTGGCTTCTGCACTCGCTCGTACGTGATTGGGCCAGGTGGAGCAGACAGGCCCGGCCCACCCCTTCCCCGCACGCACCCTTTACAGTGGCCGGCGATGACCGCAGGTGCAATGCCTCCTGCTGCCAGAGCAGAAGAATTTGAGAGGGAAATAAATAGATGCACCCTCTTGTTACCTTACCTCTATGGGGAATGACATTCTTCAGTCAATTTCGTTTTTGTCGCTCGATGACAATAATAGTCAATGCCCTATAAGCAAGTCATCAGGAGGTAGGCCAAAAGGTCCAGTCTAGATATGTAGATCACCAGAGGTAGATGAGGAGGCGAGGCTCTTATAAATATCGGTCTAATAGAGCTTTGCCTAGCTACGATGTAGAGTTTGGAGAAGTTCCAATGAGGTAACGTAAGGACGTTGTGTCTCCTTTCTGAGGGCATTTTTAAAGTTGGTGTGGTGTGTAGGCTATCATTTCTCTTTGTTAAATGGGCCTTAACTCAGACAATCGTGTTGCTATAGATGCCAAGCCATTAAACAAAATAAACACAAAAGCATTCACGGAGGCCCTAATTGGGCGGTGATCTCTTGTCATGTTTGATTAAAGTGAACAACGGGAAAACAGTGGTTTTACGGAGCAGCATAACCTTATTCAGAAAAAGATTACACAATGGCATATTTTTATAAATATAAATAAATAAATATAGCCTATATATATTTTAGGTATGACACATTGATTCTTTAATTTTAAACATAAGGTGGAAGGTGTATTTTAAGAACTTATTTAGCAAGCCCTTTCCATCATTCTGTAGTGTTGTGTAAATAAAGATTGCTTAAATGCCATCTAGTCATGAAATCATTTGTTTTCCTACATCGTTTTTAAATATATCCATGGAAAAAAAAACGTTTAATCATCCAGCCTCTTTCAAATGTAACATTTGTAGTTTGTTTCTATGTGAACAAAATGCAAATATTAGTTTATACTGGTGCTGGTGTTTGGAAGTTTTCACAAAAAAATAACAGGAGAAATGTCAGCATTAATTTTATTGAGCAAAAGATGCAATAGAGGAAACTACAAATATATATTCTTCTGGAAAATGCTTTAAAGAGAACACCTGTTTGATTCACAACAAAGTCCTCATCTGCTTTCCACCAAAAGTCATACAACTGGTACAAAACAGAGTTAAGATGACATACCTCTTTCAGAAACTACTTTCACAAAATATTTACTTCTGTTTCATTTAATCATCGTTGAAGAGTTAGCAGCTGAGGAGGAAAAGGTTCAGGATGGTCTTTTGTCCCAATAGACATTCATTTGGTTTTTCATCTTGTACACATCGTACAAATCAAAAAGGTTCTCATGATTGGTCCCGAATGCATAAATGCCCAGTATGTATGACGTATTAAACATTAATTATTTTAAAAGGCATTTAGGTATCTGGGGGTACACCAATTTCTTGTGCAGTAGTCCACCTTGCTGTAGTTGTACTTTGTGCATGTATGTGTGCGTTTGTGCACAATTTTGGTCCATTTCCTCTGTTTAACAGTGAGATTGTAAAAGGCAGGAACAGAGGCAGTGCTTGGGTTTGGAGTCCCAGAACAGGGGAGTATTAACAATATACACCAATCAAGGCACAGTGGAACTAATCATGAGGCTGGTCCTTCAAAAGTGTTAAATAATTTATATATATAATCCAGTCAAATCTCTTCATATAAATGTTATAGAAAATCGGAAAACCGTGAGAGCATGTGATTGTGAATTCTGTACAGTCAAATCAGGATTCATGTTTTTCCTCTGCCAAATTCTATTGACTATAACCAAGATAATGAAGTTGAAAAATGAATATAATGATGCCAGGACAATAAGATAACAGTTGAACCGCATGAAATGAATGAAGCATATATATATTGAAATAAACCTGGTCTGGCTACCACTTAGAGGCACATCTAGAAACTATAGGCTTCCCTAGGCATCGCCCTCCCCATACAAAAGTGCATTTCCCATGATTTGAAAGAATTGCAGAACTGACAAGTGAAGCAAAAGTATTCAGAATAATATAAGCAGTCCAACAACCTTAAGCATTTACATTTTTGTTGCCCTCTAGAAGGGTTTACAGCCTAGATAGACAGAAAAATAAACAGGGAGTGATAAACAAAAGCAAAAACTAGGAGGTGTCCCTGTTTTGTGGAGATTTGGGGGAACCGTCCATTCCCCGTCAAAGAACTACGATTTGAGTCGTAATGGCCGCCACGTCGGAGTGACTAGTTCCCTTCGAGCCAAGATGGAGTGTCGCCACCTGGCAGTTTCAGCTTAATGTGGAACTGCTTGAGTGTCTGTTCCAGCTGCTGCTGGTTCCCCGCGTAGTATGCAGCGATGGCGTTGTGGAACAGCATGAGCTGGTTGTGCAATACCTTCACCTGTTGAGGAAAAAAAAACAATGATCAGAGAACATGCCCAACAAAAAAAACAAAAAAAGAATCACCTGAAACCTAATCCCCCAGACATCCAGTAAAGGGACACGAGTGTAGCATTGGCCCAAAGCCTTTACCTTGTTCTCCTCCAGAAACCTAAGCTTGATGGAGACGTCGTTGCGCATTCTCTCGTACTTCTCGCGGTGGGCCTGAAAGTGCTGCTGGGAGAGCTCTATCTTGGGCATGGTGGAGGCGTCGCGAGGGCCCAGGTTCAGCTCCTCCAGGTCGGTGCGGTAGGCGTCGTACTCGATCCTAGGAGCGGGGAACCAGTTCAGTCAAAGGATAGAGACCCAAAAATATGCATGTGTCCCTAACAATTACAAATGCATAGTATTTTACGACCTGAATTCATTTACCATTTAGTGATTTATTTAGTTTTTAGATGCATGTCATTCGGGGGGGGGGGGGTGGTTAGGCATCTTGCTCAGGGAGATGGCAGACTTTCTGTTTGGAGTCGTACACCCTAGTCAGTAGACACTTAAACAATGCAGCCCCTGAGGAGTGGGAATAGAGCCTGTCACAACCATAGAGTGAACACGGTACCTTGCGGCTTCATATTGCTTGATGTTGATCAGGGTGTCCTCGATGGTTTTATCTACAAGCGTGTTGACACTGGCGATGAAGAAGTTGATGGCACTCAGAAGTGTCTCTGCGTTTTTGGATAAAAGCCTTTGGGTTTCAGCGTTGTAGCCAAACTCCTCCTACAGGTGGCAAAGAGGAAGTATATTCCTTCACATCAGTGAATCCAAACAATGGATCCAATTTCAGGGAACGTTTTGATCCAGACAACAATGGCATATGGTTTGAATACATAAATAGCTGAGACAATTCACTCTGAAACATCAGCATCATTCATTAGATTCATTAGGATGAAGCATTTTGAAAAAAAACAACACTATGTTGCATTCCTCATATCAGAACTTCAAGCCAGTACACCTCTCCAATCGTTACGTTCAACTTGGGAGAGCTTTTTCTGTATGCAAGGATTACATTTAACATAGATAGACATGTTCATTTTTAATTGTTACGCTTAGCTGGGGTTAGAGATGGTTAGGCATTACATAAAAATCAGGCATTAGATTAGACCTGGTAAAGTCGGTGTAGTTTAGAGATTACTGTGAAAGTAAAAAGGTAAGGATCTGAGCAGTGTTTCAGGCATGTCAGCAGGATGTCACTGCCAGCACCTTAAGAGATGGAAGGTCTTAAACATTAACGAGACATTAATTAAACAGGGATTGCGGCTATGTAGCAAGCTAGGGTGAGTCAGTGGAACACACCACATATAAGTGTTCAATCCAAAGCCCATGAAGCACAGATTTTTGGTTAACATTTGAAGCGCCACCAAAAATAGAAAATAGCTTTGTATTGTTTTAACGGAGAGCGAATGTAGCGGGGCTGTAGTTTACACAATCGGTTCGAATAAGACTCAAGCCTATTTGGGATTCAACTATTCTTAAAAGTTAGTTTGGGTCCGTCCCAACACAGCTGTGTGCTTTTGGGGGAAGAAAATAAAAATGGTTGGAATGTGTGAATGAGTGCTGAACTGACATGGAGCTCTGGGGACTTGAGGCTAAGGTCGGCGAAGGCGTCCCCCAGTGCCTTCTGGGTGAGCATCATCTGGGCCAGCTGGGTGGAGAGGGTCTGGGCCAGCTTGACCACCTGCTCGTAGCGCCGCTTGTTGTCGCGGAGCACCTCGATCTGGCTCTCCAGCTCCAGGTCCACCGTCTTGGATCCCCGGCCCATCTTCTCAGACAGGATCTGCCGGGTGCACTGTGTGGGGGGGGGGGGGGGTCAGAACTTGAACCATAACCAGGGTCTGGTAGGAAGAGGGAGGAGCTCCACAAGAGCCTGTGTTTATAGTGAGGGGTTTTGTCATATAAAGGTAATGGTTAAAAGAGAGATGCAGAGAGATGTGGGACAGATATGCCATCTAGGATTAGAACAATGTTCTCTACAGTAGAAATGAGTTCAGAGAATGTTCCCTCACTTTAATTGAAGAAAGGAGCTACTAAGGGAGCTTTAGAGTACAAAGAGGTTGTAATTTAATTTCATCAGCCAAAAAAGAACATCAAAAAACAAAATGGGTCAAACCAATAAAAAGATTACTTTGTACGTATTGATGCTCCACTTTCGTACTAGGTCCAGTTTCTCCATGGCGGGGTTCTTCAAGTCATCCGCGAGAACCACGGCCCCGCTCGTCTGCTGGCCTGGGTAAAGGAACGTACTTTAGAGCCGTAGACTGAGCTTTTTCTGCACTGGGTTGTAACGAAGGTCGGAGTTTACGCGCTACTAACTTTTAAGGGTGGCACCAGGGAAATGAGTTCTGACGTAGGCATAAGTTACAACTTACACCTAGCCCCTAGTACGTTTAAAGTCCTTTGTAAAATGGCGGTTCATCATGGTGCATCGTTTGGCGGAGGTGGGATAATTTGGGAGGATGAGGAGAAGAGAATTAAACCGACTGCTTGGTGTCGGCTAAATGCACCGTGACAGATTAAACCCTCTGGAAATTAGCCCATAGCCTCTTCGCTGTTGCTGAGAATGTTCAAAGACTTATTAAGAGGCAACCACTGATAAGCACTACAATAGTTATTTTCGCAGTTTAAGCACAGGAGGTGAAAACGTAATGTTCTGCCACAATGTTTCAGTTAGTGTGGACTTAACGCCAGAGTAGTCAATATAGTACATATAGCTGGTGCAACAGGCTGCTCGAGAGGACGTCAAACGGCACATTTGAATTATTATAGAGGAAAGACATTGATAGAGGAAAATAGCAAGTGCAGAAAGAGGTTCTAGGGGATGTCTTCTCAAAGATCACAGGAAGCAAGCAGAAATACTCGAAGACAGGATTTTCTAGCAAAGCAGCTTTCTTCCAGAGAAAATGTACCCATCCGTTATCACCTCAAGCGGTTTAGGTGAAGTCAGGAATTTGGACGAGTTTTGATTGTCAAAGCAGGGAACTACCTCCACAAGTGACAGATCACTTGGGTTAAAAAAAAAAAAGCACAGGAGAGGGAAAAGAAGTGAGGGTTTCACTTTGAATGGGAAACGACCCTTAAGGACAAAGAGAGGAGGGACGAAACAAGCTCAGGAAGGACAGATTGATGCACATGCGGAGATAGATTTGCTGGCGCATAATCCCTGAGCCTCAAGCCGTGCCTGTGCTTTACCTGTCTCAGGCTGACTAGCACTGGCAGAGCGGGCCAGACGGCCGCCCACTGCCATACTGGGAGCTACTGGTGTTGCTGGGGACGTGGGCAGGCTGGCTGACCCTGGGAGATATTCACAGTGGCGATTCATTAGAAGTAGGTCTGTTTCCAGTGTGAAGCGAGAGGCTATTGAATATCGAGTGATGACATACATCACAGGGTAGAAGTGACTCATCACACTTTCCATAAAAGATCTTCAATCTGGAGTTCATTCATTCATTCCATGGTCTGGTTTGGCCAATTAACCTAAACATTAAACTCTGCCTTTAGAAATCTAAAAATAGGGTAGCAGACGTGTAGTCTTATTGAATGATAAAAGTGGTAAAGCGAGCCAGAGTCTCATAGGGAAGCATATATGCATTTGAATTTGTGAAGGCACAATAATAAAGAGGAAATCAGGGAACAAAATGGAGGTCAGAAGCAACTCATTAAATCACACTTAGACTGTCAGCTATACAAATTCAAATTTTAGCCTGACCTATTTATCAAAGATTGCTGCCATATCTGTAAGCACACAGAGAATTATCATGTAACAGTGTGTGCAGTCATAGCAGTAAGCGGTATATAAAAATGGTTCACTTCAAATTTAAGATTGAATAATAAGAAAGAACAAATATTGTATATTAAGAAAATGGAGAAAATAAATAAACATTAAAAATCTAACGACACAGATTCAAATATAATGCAAACTGGTTTGTACCTCTGTATGGCCCTGATTCAATGATGCCCTCTGTTGTTGAAGAGTAGTTACTGGAGTGTACATGGGCCTCTGAGAGGTGTAGTCCACTGGGAGGACTGGGAGAAGAAGAGTCCTGGAGGAGGAGACCATTGTGCTTGAATAAAAAGATTATACTTTCAAACAGGTTTGAATGCAAATGCACACAGCATGTGTTCCCATGGGACCTCTTTTGTACGGCAACGCAATTCAGTTTAGACATCCTCCCGTATCAAATCAATTAATATCCCTCTAGTCATGTATTCCTTTATGTGAAAACACAAACATACACATCACATTGTTTTGGGTGTGTGGAATTATTCTTGGACAACTTTACGCAAGTTAATATTGATATACTTTTACTTGTGTAAAATATAGGAAAAAAAATACACTTTGGTTAAATGGGTTCACTAAAGTTTGAAATCGTGATAAAGATGTAGATCTATAGTTTCAACTGTGGATACCAAATAAGTATTTAAATTTGCAACTAAACAACCAGAGCTTTGGAGATGGAGTACAGTACAGTTTCTGTACTTCTGTGACTTTCTAACACAAAAGCTTGACCCTACTTGGTACCTTTTCGGAGCTCGGGTCCATCTCGCCGTTGCTGGTGATGGGGATCTCTGCAGCGGAACTTCTATGGGAATCCTCAGCCATCGGGGTTTCCTGTCATTAAAACCAGTTCATATAAAAGACTGATAGATATTAGTCCATAGATATTGTAGCCCTTCACCAGCCTAGCCTATGGGGTAGCCTTAACAACAGCATTCTGCATGCATCAACACATTTGGAAAAATACAAGACACACCATTGTAATCACAACCCTACTTCCCATGTTACTGCTACCCAACCATTAGCAGCAACATTATTCTTCATTTCAGTTTTTTCCTCTTGATTTACTTATAACAGTGTTCAAACTATTTAAGTCTTTTTAAACTGACCTTTCTTATGCCTATATTTTTTTTTATGCTCTCACTTATCACAACTTGTTGACAAAGCAAACTGCTCACAGTAGAACAGTAAGCATTTTACATAGGCCTATCTTCTACCTCCAAATCCTCCTTTGCAAAATAACAAAGTAAGAGTGGTGTTACTATGATAAGCCTCATACAATCCTCTTATTATACACTATTCCACCATGTCTTGGAGGACTCCATAAGAGATTTTTATAATATGCAACACATCAGCATACTGCAAATAGTACGACTTCTAGCAAGTCCTAAAGACGTGGCAAGTCAGTAAAACTAAGGTGGACTTTGGTTGAAAGTGAAGCAGTTACACATTTATTGATCTTGCCATTGAGATGAATGTACTCTGGCCTTTTGTTGAAGGCCTAGTATTAAGAGAACAGGGATGTCCCACTGGGAGAGAAAATCTAGCACTGATAGCAGTTTTACAATGCCACCGTAAATTCAATTTGACTGTGGTAGGGACAACACTTGGCATAGTGTAGTGCCGTTGAAGAAGACCATCTCAACAAAATTCCAATCTCATCTTTCAAATAAGAGGCTTCTCTTCATATCAAGACTGAACGAAACCAGTTCATATTGTAACTAGTTACAAAAAGAATAAACTCAGATATGGAATGCAGAGAAAATATAAAATAATTGTATGCACATTGTTAAAGCATGTGCCCTCAAAGTTACATTACACTAGCAAGCCCTTTGATAATTTAAAGTGTTGAGATGCGCCAACGAATAAGTGGACAACACAATCTGTTTAAAGAAATTTCAAAAATCATTTTGATTATCATTCAGCCGTGTTGCATATGGTTTTTACAAGTCAAGATGGACAAAAAACATTGCCACAAGCTAGCCATCAAGTTCAAAATAATAATATGATTTATATTGATTATGTAATTACATTTTCCATAATATCATCCAAATGTATCAAGAGGAAGCAATTATTTTACAAGTTGAGACATAGGCCTATATCCTTTTATATCATGACCCAACCCAAGACAAGTGCTGTAAACAGATTTCTGTAGACTGTAGTCTGTTCCATTGGGGTCATGTAACACAGCATAAATGCTTAAAGGCCATATGACACCCATGTCCAAGCAGACAACAGACACATAGCACGTGGAAGTTTTCCCGTCTAACGGCTTAGATAACGACATGTCGCTCTCCCTGAAGAAAAGCTGGACAAATTCAATCCAGTGGTCAGGAGCTTTCCCACAGGAATACCACATTATGGGTTACACTAGCCATGTCAGTGTTTTGGGGCATGTCAAACAAAAGGATCAAATATCTCACAGGGCTTTGGCCAACGCTGTCCAATAAATTAGTTTATGATGGGTCATTAACAAGATTTCATGTTACATACTAGATAATTCACTTTGTTCAGGAATTTGATATTGATGTATTCTTTTTTTAAGGTCGATCCTATTTGCGTTAGCACGTGTATTTTCTGTGTGAGTAAATATGCACTGGGTTGGACAGCTCAATGTCAGTACTTTCTTTGGTGCCATATTTGAATACTCAAATGCAGTTGCTTAAGAATGTGAAACAGAACACATATCCTGTATTCATTGATAAATAGCACTGTGAAATTAATGTAATTCCAGGGATTAATCACATGTACTCTCTCAACATTTGAAAACACAGAGCCAACAATGAACAAGCTGCAGAGGTGACAATAGTACTCAGATTAATCCATCTGCCAGGGATTATGGCGGCCAGCACAAAACACTAGCTTTTATGTGTTTTGCAATTTCCTTGTTCTGCAATTTAGGTTCCAAGTCATTATCACAAACTAATGTGCAATGTTTTAATGATAGGGAAACACAGAAGATCAATTGTATACAGTATATTATGAGCAAGATACCTATGTAGCACAGGGAAGTGCCCCAACACCCAATCACAACATGTTCAGCAACTTCAAGAAACCAGTTTGCAGCCTCATATACTGTCCTGATTAATGTACCACTGAAAACGCCCAACAGAGAACCAAAGAAACAATGAGAGCCCCAGCCACCAAAAGCATGTGAGACACAGGCGCAACAAGCATGTGAGCCAAAAGGCCAAACAAATATGCAAGCCAAGGACGAGTTCATGACTGAAAAGAGGCGATTGGAAAAGGCGGATATCACCTGAGTTTGAGGGCAAGTTTCTCCATTTGCTTCTGGTGTTTCTGAAGTGTTAGTGTGGTGATTTGTTACGTGCTGCTCCTCATCATCTGCACTGCCCTTCGTGATTACAGCATCTCCGCTGTTCTCAACATCTGTGTCACTGCATGAACCCTTACAGACACTCTGAACATCTGTATCTAACTGTGGGTTCACCTCCTGAAACCCGCTTTCCACATGATGGGCATCAGTGGGGGAATGGTCTTTGTCAAGGTCTACACTTTCATAATTGTCGTCATTCTCATCATTTCGCAAAGAATGCTCTGTTTTAAGATCCTCCTTATAATCCACTTGCAGGTCCGTGGTTATGGTCTCCGATTCAGCTTCAAGACTAACTTCAGACATACCTGAAAAAAGATATGGATAGACCAAGTACATTTGAGACAGCAGATTATTCTTAGCGTCCACCCTCTGCAAATATGTGAACGGAGTAGCCTATTGGTAAATACGGCAAATAAGTGTATGCTGTTTTATTCATTACTAGCCATTTGCCATTTGGGGAATAGGTAAGGAGCAACATTCTTGATCATTAGCTTGGCTATTTTAGATATACGTAGTTTATTAAACCCAGATGGGAATTAAGGGTGTCAAAGTACAGTATATTCAGCCCTCTAAACTTGATGATCTTCAACAAATGTCAATTTGTAACCAACACAATGACCTAACACTAGATTGTTTATTTAACAATGTAACAGTTAGTAGCTAGGGACTACAACTTCCTGTAATGTTTTCTTTTGCTGACCTTTGCAGTATCACAGTTTTGAATTGGCATGAACCCAATTTAAAAGACACTGCGGTCGATATTACAAAGTCATATCCACACAGACATAGTAAAAAGTTCATTGAGGCTTATATCTCTGACACGAAGATGCTTAGGCCAGCAATGGCTAGTTAGGCGAGGCACTGTTGCACACCATACAACATGGCTAGCTCACGATTACTGTCAGTGGACCGCATATGTTCTGCGAGGACCTTTTCCTTCAAAAACCACGGTCAAAAAACAAAACCCTTTAGTTCTAAGTTACTAGTCGACAAGCGTCCCCATACTAGTAGATCTATGGCGCTGGAAGCTACTGTCAACGTTAGCAACACACACTAAACAGACAGTTCACTCGTCGCAAGTTAATCTGCATAGTAACAATATAGTTTGGGCAGCCCAACAAGGCGGTCTAAATACCCGCATTGTGGTTAAATGTCTGTAAATTAGTAGATATATTAAGGTAATAAACAAGATTGAAGATTATCAAGCGAGGGGTTTTGTAATGGAGAAAAACTTTATCTTACCTGTCTGCGACCGTGGCTAACTGTTAGTTAGCTATCGCTTAACAAACGTTTGGTGGCGTTTCTAACGACGCAACAACTACTCCCAATCACGAAAAGTGCAGAAATCCACCGTATCTATTTAATGATCTGTGCTTCAGGCTGCGGCTATATCTGCAGTTGGGATCCCGGAAAACCAAATCGAATGGTTCATCTACTGCCATCATCCGCAAAAACTTTGCTGCATGCGACCCCCCCCTGCTGTTGGTCTCCGCTGTGCTGTCACGTCAGCAGACGTGGGTGACAGTTTATGGTCACGTATTTATCACAAATATCAACCGGGAGAGTAAGGTACATTTGACCATCGGCGTTGACTTTATTTCTATTTTCAAGCGTTTATACTGTCTCTTATCATCGGTGTCTATAATTCTGCCAGTGATCGTAATAAAACACAATTTCCCAGAAGTACCAGCGGCACGTTTCGTACGTAGGAACGCAAACTCCAGCCCGACGAGGCCAACCAGAGGCCATATTGGAATCTAGTCGGCTTACACTTGGATGGCACTGAGTGTCTGCCGTTCTGGTAGTCTCTAAAAATTCATCTTCCAAACTTATATCGGAGTATTCTTACACGACATTCCCCTCAAGAGCCTGCCAGTTCTGAAAGGCACGTTGTCTCCGTGTTGTTGTGGAAAGAATGAGTCCAACCGATGCTAAACGAGGAGCTAAACGTAGGAAGAACAAGCGGGGCGGTGGCAGTAGCTGCAGTACTGTCTGCAACAGCAGCAGTGGCAAGGCCGGGGTTGTCTCGGCCCTATGTTCTCAAGGAACGAC
This sequence comes from Pollachius pollachius, assembly GCF_949987615.1. NCBI lineage: Eukaryota > Metazoa > Chordata > Actinopteri > Gadiformes > Gadidae > Pollachius > Pollachius pollachius. The sequence continues at coordinate 42,065,891 of NC_136935.1, read as the reverse complement.
AACACCTGTCCCTGCAGTAAGTTTTTTGACATCCGATTGCAGTGGAAATGGGAATATAGCGTCAATGGCTGGTCTGAATGGAGAGGTGAGTGTGTCACGATATCCAGTTTGTGGCAAAGCCAGGGTCGCTGTCCACATATCAGCGACACATCTGAATTTGGGCCTGACATGGCAGGCGAGGAAGGAAGCTAATGAACCTCTTGGCAGCTAGACAGTATTCAAATTGGCTTAGTACACATAATAAGGTTTATGTACGTTGCGTTCATATGGTACATACATAGTTAACGATATGCACGATGTGGTACTGACCTCGTTTTGTTATTCTGGTGTAAGAAGGTGGCCCAGTGTTGTCTTATTTCATTAGCTGGGGCTAGCCTTAAACAACCATAACATGGACACTAAGTGAGCGCTATTTAGGTATATTAAAACGTATGTTTAGTTGTTCCACGCCTGTGACATCTACTGAACCTATTGAATAGTGACTTGTCGTTCAGTGTGGGCGATGTGCATTGCTATTTACACAAACATTGGCACATAGGAGTTGCTAACGTGAAGTTAAGTCCTACTGGGCCTTGTTTGAACTTGGGTATTTTTTTATGGACTAGACGAACATCTTTTTGCGTCTAATATTAAGCATATGATTGCACATTTGGTGGATAAGAACATTTATTGCAGATTGTTTGGAAATCTATGACGTTGCGTTGTTTGGATATAGCTAGATATAACACTAGGTTAGCATGTTCCATGCTCCTTAGCTGTTGTACATGTGTACATACACATCCCAACCTGTGACGATGTTGTCAAAGTTTCTGTCTGACACACGCCCAGCAGAACCTTCTTTCGTTTCACACGAAGATAAGTACATAATAGACATACGGTGGTTGGAATAAATACTTTCATAGTTAAAAGGAAATGGAATAGGTGTACTTGTAAATAGACGCACGTTAAATGGAGCCACAGTTCGCCTACATTGCTGGGAGACATGTTATTGCCATGATTTCCCCAAACAATATCGGTACCATTAGGCTATGCTGTTATTTTGTATTTAATGACTTTCTCAATGTATTCTCCTTAGTCTTCCTCAATCAGTTTAAGATTTACCTATGTGCCCCCACACTCTCATGTCAAGAGTTGATTTGATGTGTAAACAAATGTTGATATCTACCAAGCATTGTGATCCTTTTTCCAATATGTGTATGTTGATGCCAAAGACTGACAGCTGGCAGATGTGTTATAATACAGTTCATAAGGTGCAATTGAGTGTTCATGTTGGGGTATTTGTTTTCCCCTAGGTTCCAATGAACAATAGTCTCACACCACAGTTCACAGAGGGGCCAGTCAATGCTGACTTCTCAGGAGTCCTTCAGGTAAATTACTTGATGAGAAAATTCAACAAAAAACGTCCACGATAAGATGGCTGTTTACTCTGCTTTGAACCCCACAGATTTTTAGTGTGTGTGGTTTTGAAAACATGGAAGACGTCTGCCAGGATATAGTTATCAGATTTCAAACTTCAGTAAATAGCCAAGATTATTTATAATTAAAATAAATATTTTTTCTTTACTGTTTGACCCTAAGATGTGCTTGGTTTTAAGGTTGTATAATAAGCTGGCCCGTATGTAGACATGATTCCAGACTGTACATGTTGATTCTGTTACAAGTTTGCGTTACAGACAGAGTTACGCTTTCATTTAAACAGTGACTACCTGAAGTTAAAGCTAAGATGGTTGTGTATTGTTTCTACCATCATTTCATCAACCCTCCCCTCCCCGACCCATAACAGACCCCGTTCACCTTCGGTCTGAACCAGCGGGCACCCTACACGTCCGGTGACCGATGCCTCTTGTGCCGCTGTGAACGCAAAGAAAGTGTCTTACAGTCTGAGACGGAGGGCTGCGGCCAGAATGGTAGTGACCAGCCCACAAAGAACCCCAGTGCCCTACAGCTGCCCCTGTGGGTCTGCCCTGACTGCAGGCGCACGGTGGAGAAGGAGGACCGACAAACCGCTCTGGAGCAATCGCTTGGGGTGAGTCGCGACTCCTTATAAGTCTGATATAGAGTGGTTGCTTTTCTTTGCTCCTCTTTGCCTCTTCATCCTGAATGTAGTTTGATTTAGATATGAAATGCTACTCTGTTTGAAGGTTAGCTATGTTTAGCTATGTCTTGAGTTCAATTGTTGTTTTTGTGGGTTCTTTGTGCTTTAATGTGTCCAGAAGTGTCGAACTTCATCTTTTTGTTTCATGTGTGTGAATGTGAAAGTTATCATATCACCATTTATCATACCTAGGGATGTAACGGTTAACGGTGTAACATTAAACCCCGATAAAAATGTTGTCAATAACAATTACCGTTTTCATTTCAAATAAAACTATTATCTCGTGGATAACCGCGCCCGCGATGTGGAAACTGTGCGCTTAACTCCTTCCCAGCGCTACATCCGAGTCTCCAGAAGTTGCCGCCGCGCAGGCGTACTGTGTAGCCTACAACATAATGTTTTTAAGTTTCTTGAAGATGTAATCATGGCGGAAGGAGGAGACGACAGCGCTCAAGACATCCATCAGCCTTCTAATAGGGATGTGCATTTCTGGCAAAAATACTATTCAATATTCGCTGAGAAGTATTTGAATAATATTCGAAAATCGGTCAATCAAGAACCCCCCACGGCGCACGCAACTCGTATACACGCACACACAATGACACAGGGAGAGGCTTTTATGATTTGTATGAAATCAATCCGTTTATTTCAACAACTGCGCCATCAACATTCAACATCAAAATTATTTCAACGTGGGCTTAGGCAGATAGGCCTACATGCGCCGGAAACAGATCGCTATTTATTTTACTGAAGACAGCCTGCATGACGGTGAACTAGACACGTCTAAAGCATATGGAAACTATGGCCAAAAAAAAACTTCACACGGTGTGTCTTTTTACAATTTATTTGTAACCAGCATTGGTAGTGTTGATCAGCAGAGAAATAGTCTGCCAAAGACGTTGACGTCGCTTAGCAACCGAGGATGCTGGGGTTTCAAAAAAGAAATCCCCTTTCCTTGACAGTGGTCATTATATGCTTAGCAACGGTGAATTATCAAAACATTATTCACCACCAGAAGTTAACCCTTGTTCCTTTTATGTTAAAAGTTGCACCTTTGATAATATAATATATAAATAAATATAATAAACACTGTTACACTTTTTTAAACTATTTCAGTTTGCGTAGGCCTATCAGTGCTTTCTGAACATATTGAACACACTTAAAAAACCCGCAATAATACCGAAAACCGGGATAATTTTGGTCACAATAACCGTGAGGTAAATTTTTCATACCGTTACATCCCTAATCATACCACTGTGTTTTTCTAATAAGCTGTGCTGTAAAAATCATAATTGTAGGACATGGCAGTTTGTCTTGTTGCAGATTTAAAATAAACAAAGATGTAATGAAAGGGTTGATAATTATTATAAATGTCTTAACATGTTTGTGCAATAAAAAATATTTGTATAGATACAGGCATTTCCCTACACCAATATGAGACCCAACTCACATTCATTATATAATTATCATATTCATGTACTATGTTACTGGGTCACAGAACATACCAGCTTAGATATGGACATGCTTGCTTATCTTCAAAGACTTTCAAACCTGGAAGTTAAAAGGTCAAACATAAAGTTTGCATTTTACCTCCCAGTTTTTCATAGGATCACTGTGTCCCTGTAATGTTGTATATTACAGTGTTCGGTCTCATATGGGCTGCATTTCCTATTTCTTAACTGGCATGTCAGAGCCTTTCTTACACTTGAGCACTTGTTTTCAAAGTCTTAATAACCACCACAGGTACATGCCAGCTCTAACACATACATATATTTTATATTGCCTACCAAAAATGGGTTCAAACCCTACAACTCCTTCAACATAAAAAGGGTCTTCTCGAACATACACAAGATAAATAAACCTCACCTCTTCTCATATTTCCCCCTTGCTCAGAGTCAGGACTTCCTTTTACACATGCCTGTGGGCAATGGAGGCCTGGTGCAGGAGCCCGCCCCAGCGGACAGACTGACCACTGCAGTGCCCACCCTACCCATGCTCCCGGCCCCCGACCTCACCACGCCAATGACTGCAGACACTGTGTGCAGCTGTGAAGCCTGCAACGAAAGACGGTCCGTTTCAAGCCATTCCCCGTCTCCCCTTTAATTAACCTTATGTTTTTTTTTATCAGACCATGACTTATAAATCTTAGTGTTTTAGATATTCCTTGGTTAGCATTTTATTGGAATCCAATAAAACTTGAAGTTAATCCTTAGACACATGTCAGTCAGGAGCAGGTGAGGGTTAAGCTTGTTAGAATCTCGCACAGGGCTGCGTACAGGTCGACTGCGAACCCCGGGCATTCGGGTTGAGATGAAACCACCCAAGTCTCCTATCTGCCTTTATTAATCCATTTTGGAAACAGCCGAATCAAACCCCCTCTGCTTCGGCCCTTTGCAGGGAGATCTCGGCCGAGTCGGAGAGGGAGTCCCAGCAGCTGCAGAACCACTGGTCGGAGGTGAGGTACCTGGTGCGCTGCATCTACCGGCAGACGGGAACCCCTCTGGGAGAGGACCACGACCAGCCGCTGGACAGAGACAAGGAGGGCATGAAGGAGCTTGTGGATAGGTAGGACACAGCCCCCCATCATCCTAACCCTTCCCCGAAACGTCCGTCCTCTGAAAGCCTATGAACACAACAAGGCCACAAGGAGAGAATATGTGATAGTACTGCATAAATGTAATGTTGTCTCAGACTAACTTTAGTTGCCATGGGTGTAATGGCCACCATTGAACAAGAAAGTGATTCCGGCTGTTGCATGGATGATTTTTACATTTGTTTATAAGGGATGGTCTTTATGGTTTTCCAAAAGTTTTTCAACTGAGCAATATTTTTGACTGAATAATCAAATTGGAGCCACATGTTATTATTTTATTTTTTTAAACTGCACTTTGCACTAGTTTGGTGAGATAGGAAGTGGTCAGTTTGGCATATTGCTTGGTCAGCTCATTTGGGGACTCCAAACACAGTGACACAGTGACCTGGATGTGTTGGGTGTAGTTCACTGAATGCCAGCTTGACTTGTCAAAATGGGGCCAGATTGAAACATGCTGAGTAGAAACCTAGACGAAAAATTTACCAAAAATATTTTAGGATTCTTGCGCAGACTAATTTCAGCAACTCTCCTGTCAGGCGATAAGTAAGTCACAATGATTTTTATTATTAAAAGCATTTTAAAATATTTTTTATATAGAAATTAGTTCTGTCAGTTTAACGCGTTATTAACGGCGTTAACGCAAACCACATTTAACAGCGTTTATTTTTTTAACGCGCGATTAACGCTCTTTTGGCTTGGCAAACGTTGTCGTGTTTTCACCTGCTGTCTAGCAACAACTAGTCACGTTAGATAAACTACAACACCACACCGGATCTAGCTACACCGGAAACAAAACAACAAGCACGCCGCACAAACTTGTTGGGGCAAGCAAGGATACGGAGCGGATGAAAAACTTCTTAAAAGTGTGTGTGTGTTTGTGTGTCACTCTGTTCGAGCCTGCACGAGAGTTCAATGTTGTCATTAGCTGTTACGTCTTTCTGACCAATCGCAGTTCAAGGCCCACCTGGGCTGTACCACTTCGGGAGGGGCCGCTCAGTTACTCCCCTCTAGACAAAATCGACTTGGTTGCAACGTTGACAGTTTGTGAGTGTTGCGTCTGTTGAGTGAGTGAGAGGTTGCGGGCGCACAGCTCAGGCTGCCGGACGGCGCTGCAACTTTTATAAACGCAATATTGTTATCACGCAGTAATCAGCCCGACAGCCCCGAAACGTTAACGGCCCACTTGAATGCTGGGCATCTGGGGCCTCGCTGTATACAGAGAATATATATACAAACAACAGATCAGTAAGCATGACTGGGACTCCAGTCTGATGCACGAGGCAGCGAGCCTACTCCATCTTCAAGTGCAACAAAAATGTAGAGGAAGGACTGCTATGTATGCATGTCTCCGTCACAATTCTGTCATACTCTTCTACTAACCGCAACCTACTTACTCACTGCCAGGCTTGTATATGGCTAGGAAAGGGCTGATGTATGGAAGAGAACTTGTTATCAGTTAGTATGTTCTGGATTTAAAGAGTTGATAACCTTGTTGATTAGTCACCCTATGCCAGCCCAGCCTTCTGTTAGGGCTCCCAGGCAAGCCCAAAGTCCCCTCTCACCAGGGGAGAGGATACACTGTCACAGCAGGGCTGTTTGTTTTATATCCATCAATGGGTAGGCCATATCCCAATGTAGTATGTTGTATATGGGGCCAGGTCATTAAAGTAAGGCTAAGCAATAAGAAGGAACGTATACACTATAAACAAACTAGTTAACCAAACTCTGCTTAAGGATGTCTTAGTCATTGTAAACTATCATTTTTGTTCACCTCTCTGATGATTGATGAGACTAACTTCCAGTTGTTTTTTTGTTATCACTGGGGTTAGTCAGTGTCATGGGCAGAACAAAACATAAAGTTATAATATGAGGTCATCATCTACAATTAATTTAAATAAGCTACAGCTACTTGCAGATTCACTTGAACAGAATAGAAAACATGTTTATAAACGACTAGCCGTGTGTATTACTATAAATAGAGTTAGGAACAGGGCAATGAGGAGACACTGAACACGTAATTCCTGGAGGGAGAAAGTTCAGAATCGTCCATTGCTGCAACATTAGTCAGAAAAGGACAATTTTGAGCATGCCGGTTGTAGTGGAAGTTCTGCGGAGCACAACAAATATTGCAACATATGTTGTGTCATGTTGTTTGTTTGCAATCAGTATTGCGTATTGATTGATTGATAAGAGATAATTTTGGACACACGCCAAATGTCTGATCACAAACGGGGCAATATTTGAATCAAGACAATTTTACCTGAGATCAGCGTTCAGCCGACGGATCCTTTTGAACTGGATGGCGTGTTTCAAACAGACTGAGGAGGATTGTATTCTGTGTGGCCGTGGATGGACCTCAATGTGTTCTAGTCTGAACGTCAACTATTGTTCTCTCAGGCTGTGTGAGAAGGACCCCTACCAGCTCTACCAGCGGCTGGAGCAGCAGGCGCGGGAGTACGTCCTGGAGATGAAGGTGCGGCTGCTGAAGCACCTGTCTGCTGGCTCCAAGGCCGGGGGTGCGGTGGCGGGGTCCGGGGGTACAGCAGCAGCCCAGGGCGCCCCCCAGGCCCACCAGTTCGTCTCCCTGCTCCTGGACGAGTACAATGCTCTCTGCCAGGCCGCACGCAGCATCAGCAGCTTCCTGCTCACCCTGGTCAGTTGGATATTATTCCCATGCCAGTGAGGCTTTTAAATATGTGTACACAAAGGGAATGTGTTTGATGTCTGAAGTTAATTGAAAGTGTTTTTTTTATTATTTGTTGTGCCACTTTCATCGGCCCATAGTCCCCCATAACTCACCTTGGCATGTTTGTAGTAATCTCACCATGCCAGAATTTGGCTCCCAACTCGGTTTAAGGTCTCGTAAAAGCTCAACAAAATGGAAAGGTAATCAGTAGACGGTGCAATGCGATATCACTCGCAGTACGCTTTTCTAAACTAAGTTCCACGGTTTCCCATCAAATGTCATTGTTCCTCCCCTTCTCGAGGCAGGTATTCCCCAATCCCCGGAAACTAGTTAAATGTCTGCCTCAGTCTCTTTAACCAGCTCTTCTTAGAGCGACTTTTGTAGATGCCTTATCTGGGCCTTCATTCCAATGTCTTATTTTGTTTCAGGAGAATGAACACCTCCAGAAGTTCCAGGTGACATGGGAGCTGCACAACAAGCACCTTTTTGAGAACCTGGTGTTCTCTGAGCCAATCTTGCACAGCAGTTTACCTGCACTGGTTGCACAGCTGAAGTAAGTCATTGTTTAACTATGGCTCACGTCCTCTAAGGTGTTCAGTTCCCAAGAGGAACGTTGCGGTGTCGAGATTTGTTTTCTCTTTTTGGCCTAGAGATGTATTTAAGAGTTGCATCACTTGCCAAATTCTGCTTCGGACAGCGGTAAAAGGGATCAACTGTATAAAGCAACCAGGCCCAAATGATACGGCTCACTGATGTTATGAGAGTAAATCTTTAACTTGCTATAGCGTCAACCCATTTAAATGATTAATTATCAAGTTTCATCAAGGGTTTGGTTCTATAATCTCCAAAAATTAACTTTTCATATATTCCTTTTGAGCTAGTGTAGGCAATTTTGAGAAACCAGCAAGAGTAAGCAACATTTTAAAATGATCCAACTGAAAAATCCCACACCTCCCTTCAGGCCTCCCTAAAACCACTCCTGCAGAACACAGGACTAGCTCGCTAGCTTTAGCAATTGCTCTGCCTTGCTCGGTGGATGAATCTGGTGGGCAATGAGTGCACAGGTAGAAGATTTCGTTTTTTATGTCAAGAGCATTTGATTTATTGAGTTCCATCTCAATGTGAAGGTAATTTCAACAAAATACGCTTCTAAAATATATTTCCTACCCTAGCTTTAAAGTAGAAAAGCGAGGCTCATCTCTTTTTGGTGAAAGTGATCGGTTTAATTAGGTAATTCTCGGGAATGTACGAAGATGACACGCATGGAGCAGATCCCAAGGATATCAAGTGACACATTTCAAGCAAAAATAGAACATTTTGTAAAATAGACACTAGTGTGAACTGCACGTCGACAAAGATTTGTAGTATCTTGTATTATTCCTTTTTTTAACCTGTGATACTTGTGAAACGTTATATATAGGAAGCAAAAAATAAACAATCCAAACGTCTCTCATTTCAACGCCATTTTGAGTCTAGTGAAGATGTGACCTCATCAAACCGCTGCTGACTCTGTGTCCCAGACCCAAAGCCTGTGTACACACCAGCTTCCTGATTGTGCCCCGTGTCTCAGCCCCGTCTCTGCTTCCAGACAGGGCTCGTCCTCACATGACTCATACAGTGAGGACATGTACGGCGCCCTGCTGGAGAGCTACCAGCAGCTGCAGCAGGACATGGCCGCGGTGGCAGCCAAGTGGCAGGAGTGCGAGAGGAGGATCGATGACTATGTGGACGAGCAGGTAGGCGCCTCTCTATACCCCTCACTTCTTGTGATGACCAATTTCTTCCTGTGGCGACGGAAACAAAAACATATCAACCCGTATTTTTTGCTGACATTGGTGCACTGAGTAAATCCGCTTGTGATAATCTAATTAGTGTCATTGTGATATTTGTTGTGGAGGTGATTGAGGTGTTAGTTCAGGATGTCAACATGTGAGATGTCTTGCAGCTGCTTTTTAAGGTGGAGGGTCAGAATCTAACCAATCAACGAACAGAGCCACACAAGTCTTTGATTAGTAAAAACGTAAGATTATAACCTTTCCATGTTTTATTGTTGTACCCTAGATTGAAATGGTAGCTCCTGTAGTCAAGAGTGTGAGGTAGTTGTTGATTTGCTTCCAATGTTTCTTTCCATATGATTTTGACCTCACCAGCAATGCTATATGTTTAGCTTTATGGCTTAAGTAATATGAAACGTTGCATGTAATAGACGTTTAAGATAACACACTTCACTTCTGCTTCTTCTTCAACACAACGCACAACAACGCCACAAACAAGAAAAATAATGTCCTCCTTATAATTCTTTTGGATTTCCAGACACTGAAAACAAAACAGCAGATGCTTAAAGAAGATTGGGAGTTTTTTAAACAAAGAAGATTCATAGAAGAGCAGGTATAATATGCAAACATAATATTAGGAAGCTGGTGTGACAAAATCATAGGAAACATCCCATAGTGAACGTGCACGGCTCATAGTTCCTGCTTTGTGTTCCTTTCTTTAGTTAACGAACAGTAAAAAGTCTACTCCGGGGGATAACTTCGAAGACACAATGAGAATGCTCTCCTCTCGGCTCAGCATCCCAGATTGTCCAAACTGCAATTACCGAAGAAGGTTAGTACTTAGGAACCACTGCCATTTCAAAATCAATAATGTAATCAAAATCCTTGATAGCCCATTCAGGTTATTTGGTGTATTGACATGTTTGAACATAAGCAATAGCAGAGCGGACATGTCCGATTTCAGTGTAGTACCTGTTTTACAGATTGGATACGTTTCCATCTTCCCACCTGCGGTACACGTTCTGCTGATATTCATCCTAACCAGCCTTCCTTACAGCCCCCACCGTGCGCAACTAACACTGCCCCCTCCGCCCAGGTGCACATGTGACGACTGTAGCCTCTCCCACATCCTCACCTGCGGCATCATGGACTCCCCGATGGCCGAGGACCTCCACATCAAGCTGCCCATGCACGGGGAGCCGCCCCGGGGCTACCTGGCCGAGGTGCACCCCCCCAGCCTGTCCTCCGGTAGTTCGGCCTCGGGCTCCAACTCCAGCTCCCCGGTCACCATCCAGCAGCACCCCCGCCTCATGCTGCCCCAGGGAGACACGCACAGCTTGTGAGTCCCTCTGGCCCCGCCCCACTACCCTCCAGGCCGCGTCGTCGAACAGGGATGCTAAGAATAATAATAATAATACATTTAATTTAGAGGCGCCTTTCAAGTTACCCCAGGATTTGGTGCAGATGGGTCGGATTGCACCGTGAGCCGCGTGAGCCCAGTTGCATTGTGAGGGGAGCGTGCTGCAGTGGGCTGCACAGTGCGCAGTACTGCAAGGATTCCAAAAACTGTTTAGCAGACGTTTTAGTTTTTCTTATTGTTGCATCATGGTTCAGTGTGTCATTTTCACACGCCTTGTACCTGAAATGTTAAGTTATTTAGGTGTTATTGTCACATCTAAAGCGTGAACTAGTTGATCAGTTGTTCATTATTTACACAGTGACACCTTATTAAATACATGGCTGTCCTTCTTTTATTTGGTCATCACGTTTTTATTTATTTTTTCTTTGAGGAGGGTTTACAAAGTTAATCCTCCAACAATTATCGTGCTCAGAGACCCATAATCCCCCCCATCCACCCACCTTCCCCGCCCACAACCCACAACTCTCATGTTTTTATTTCCTGGTTTGTGCCGACAGCATCAGCGACGACGACGAAGGCCCGCCGATGTCTGCCAAGTTCGGGGACGTGTACGCCATGAGTGCCTACGAGGACCACAGCGTCGCCACGGGCGCCGTGAACGGCCTGCACGCCGACCTGAACGGGGGAGGAGAGAGCGCAGAGCTGAAGGTGAGGGCGGTGAAGGTTCACACTCTGTGTTCACAACCTATTTCATGCTGCCGGGACAGCACCATGCAGGGAACACGTTAAACAGAGAAACATGCTTTTGGAACAGCAAACCTGGTTTAAAAATTAGGTTGGATGATGATAATGAAGATACTAAGGGGGAAAAGTAAGAAAATGATAGGACTGTAAGAAGCTGATTATAGCAAGTCAATTAAATACGAAAACCACTCCTCTGAATAAACCGTCCTCTTCGTCCTCTTCCTCAGGGTCTGAGCAGCAGCAGCAGCTCCTCGGAGGGCGAGGAGGAGGAAGAGGAGGAGGCTGACGGAGGGGGCGCCGGCGAGCCCCCCGGGCGTCCAATGGACCACCCCTCTGGGACGGGCAACAGCCCCCCTCCCTCCTACAACCACCAGCTGGTACGGCCGATCGCATCGCACCGCATCACCTTAGACCCGGGATGCCTTTCTTGCTTTGTGAGAGCTGGGAAGAAAAATAAGCAGGCGTTGTTTAGAATGTTCAATGTCTCATCCTGCCTCCACTCACATTGCACATTATGTTTTAATATCATTAACGGTTCCCGTTTCATTTTATTACGTTTTGTCACGAGCGAAGCTCCTCCCCCTGTCTCTCTGTTCATTTGTATGTGTGTGTGTGTGTGTGTGTGTACACTCCGGACAGCACCGCCGGTAGCCACGCCCTCCCATTACGTTACTCCATCGCTCAACGCATTCAAACCTGCCCAGTGGGACGCACACCGTTGCTGTGTGTCTTCGGGCCAATCAGTGAGCCCGCTGTGGTCTGTGTTTGCGGCCGCAGGTAGAGCAGGCCCAGCACGCCTGCCAGTGCCACGTCTGCAGCCAGGAGCCCGGCTCCACCTCCTCCTCCACCGTCTCCTCCTCCTCCTCCTCCCTGCCCTCCAGCCGCCTCCAGACCCCCGCCCCCCCGCCCGCGTTTGGACAGCAGTTCTTCGCGGACACCAAGGCCCCCTCCGCCCACCCCGCCCTCCACCTCTACCCGCACATCCACGGCCACCTGCCCCTGCACAACCTGTCCCACCTGCCCCGGCCGCTGCTCCACCCCACCCTCTACCCCCCCAGCTCGCCCCTCACACACAACAAGGTCAGTGTGTGTGTGTGTGTGTGTGTGTGTGATGTACCTTTTTGGTAATTTTTTCAAGGGAACATTTCAATTCGAAAAACGTTATATTCTCTTATCAGTCGTGTCTTAGGTTTTCTCCCAATCTGGTTTGATCTTCCTCTTCAAACTATTTCCATTTTTACATCTGTGCATTTGTACTGCTCTTCCCTGTGTCGATCCTTCTTTCCGCCACAAGGGGTCACCCTCGGCCTAAAATGGACTCGTTTGTTATCATCAGACCAGTATTGTCTTCACCTGATGAAAGGAGCCCACCCTTAAGCCATCCACTGACCCCTGAACCCCACACCTTCCTTCCAGCCCCTCCCTCCGGCCCCCTCATCGAACCACTCTGCGGCCAAGCAGCCGGCCTTCAGCCCCTCCCTCCCGGACCACGTGTACCAGAACTGCTTCGGTGCGGCGGGGGGCGGCACCGGGGACTGGAACAGCTCGCTGCAGTGCCTCTCGCTCAAGTTCGAGAACCTGTGGGACGCCGCAGTGATGAAAAGCCTCAACACCTCCATGCTGCTGCCAGAGTCCCTTCCCGGTGAGTCCGGCGCAGCGGTGCACCACCAGGGGGCCCCAGTCACCACGTTTTTGGATTAATTAGATTCAAATATGAATCTACAAAGTGCCTAATTCTGCCTACCAATGCATTGCCTTGTTTAAAATAGCGTGTCAAGAGCCACATTCATTCACTGGGACTTTGATATTACCTGCCGACGTTGATCGGGCTAAATCCGATGGATGTTAGAAGTTGGGGGGAAAATAATGCATCTCGTGCTTGCGTCTCAAATGCTGGTCTAGACCTGGCACGTGTATTCAAAAGCCACCTCAGAAAGCTAAACCCCTCTTGGCTGAGACTAAACCCGTTAAATGAACGCTCTGCCTGACGTCTCTCTGACCTCCATGTGACCCATGAACCCTGCCTGTTCTCCCCCCCCCCCTACACAGGTGACATGCTCAGGCCCCCCCTCCCCGACGTACCCCTCCCCCAGCCCACCTACATCGGCGCCCACCGGGACGGCCTCTCGCTGGCCGCTCCTCTACCTCCTCCCTCGTGCTCGTCCTCCTCCTCGTCCTCCTCCTGCTCCACCTCCTCCATGATGGAGGCAAAGGAGCAGAAGAAGAGCGGCGCCAAGAAGAAGTGTCTGTACAACTTCCAGGACGCCTTCCTGGAGTCGCACCGCGTGGCCATGGCCACCTCGGGCTCCACGGCCTCCGTGTCCTGCACCGCCACCACTGTGCAGTCAAGTAATAACCCCACCCTCCACCTCTCATCCAAAAGACCCAACTCTTTAGGTAACACAGGGGCGCGGTCAGGGCAGGGGCTACTGTAGGTTGGTTACCTCAAGCTTATAAGGCTTTGAAGGGCTGCTCTTTGGTTTTGGTTGAGATTTTTTTCCCTTGGTACCCGCAGTCACAGTCTCAGGGAGATTCCGATGTTTATTTTAGCTTTTGTTTGCTTGCATATTTCAAAGGTCTGTTTTGCTTATTTTGTACCTCCCGTTATTAATCAGATTGCGTTTCTTGGTGTGTTCATGTTTATCTTGTTTTAAGTACACGGCCCATTTGGTTTCATCCACTGTGACATTAACCACATGGTCGTCTAGCTGTTAACTATAGTTAACGCTTTTCATCATCTCCTAACACCACCACCGTCCACCGCCTTCCTATTGCCCTGACACTGCGATCATGACCCTGGGTCTCCGTCTGTCCATCCATCCCCCCCCCCAGACGACGTGTTCCACAGTCTAGGCAAAGAGGACCACCGGCTACCCAGCCCGGCAGCCCCCAGGAACAGCCCCACGGGCCTGGCCTCCCTCCCCCTGCTCTCAGGTCCCAGCCTGCCCACGGCGCCCACCACCCACCTGCCCACCATGGGCTCACAGCCCTTCCCGAGGATGCCCACCCCCGCCCCCGGGTTCCTGGAGGCCCACCACCAGGGCCTGTGCCTCTCGCCCGCCGAGCCCCCCGCCCCGTCCATCGACGGTCCCGTCAGCGCGCCGCCCAGCGTATGCAGGTCAGTCTGCTGCCCGCCTATGATCAAGTCTGTATTTATTATACGCTGCTGCCCGCCTATGTTTTAGTCTGTATTTATTATACACTGCTGCCCTCCTATGTTTCAGTCTGTATTTATTATACACTGCTTCCCTGCTATGTTTCAGACTGTATTTATTATACGCTGCTGCCCTCCTATGTTTCAGTCTGTATTTATTATACAGTTCTGCCCTCCTATGTTTCAGACTGTATTTATTATACACTGCTGCCCTCCTATGTTTCAGTCTGTATTTATTATACGCTGCTTCCCTGCTATGTTCAGTCTGTATTTATTATACAGTTCTGCCCTCCTATGTTTCAGTCTGTATTATTATACAGTTCTGCCCTCCTATGTTTCAGACTGTATTTATTATACACTGCTGCCCTCCTATGTTTCAGTCTGTATTTATTATACGCTGCTTCCCTGCTATGTTCAGTCTGTATTTATTATACAGTTCTGCCCTGCTATGATTCAGTCAGTATTTATTATACACTGCTGCCCTCCTATGTTTCAGTCAGTATTTATTATACAGTGCTTCCCTGCTATGTTTCAGTCAGTAAAGGAAAGCAATCCACGGTTAATAACAGGGCTGGGTAATTAACTACACACCACAGCAATCTAGAAGCAATAAGACAAAGAAAATGAAACTTAAGATTACACTGCTTAGCCAGAGATCTGCTTGCCCCCCCCCCCCCAGTGATCCGGACTGCGAGGGCCATCGGTGCGAGGGCAACGGGGCCTACGAGCACCAGCCCTACGACGGGGAGGAGAGCCAGGACGAGGACAGCTGCTCCGAGCACAGCTCCTCCACCTCCACCTCCACCAATCAGAAGGAGGGGAAGTACTGTGACTGCTGCTACTGCGAGTTCTTTGGTCACGGAGGGGTAAGAACGCCAGCTCCTTTTTATGTGACCTCAGGAGAGTTTGTGTCAGCCAATCAAACATCTCCGGTTTATTTTAAATAGTGGTAGTATTGCATATCAATATTAGTGTTTTGCTTTTCTTTTTCCCGTATGATTCTTATCAATCCATACGCGAGATCAACAACGTTTAATAATTAAATAACCGCCTATTTGTGTACATTTTTTGTTTCATAAATATAAATAACGGTCAATAGTAACACGCGGAAACCGAGGGAAATGATCTACACTGCCGACGGGTCATTTACCGCTCCCTGGCTGACCTCTGACCTGTGCCTAGCCCCCGGCGGCGCCCACCAGCCGTAACTACGCCGAGATGCGGGAGAAGCTGCGCCTGCGCCTCACCAAGCGGAAGGAGGAGCAGCCCAAGCGGGAGGAGCAGCAGCCGGTGGTGGAGCGGGACGGGGGCGTGGAGGACCACCGGCGGGTGGAGGACCTGCTGCAGTTCATCAACAGCGCCGACAGCAAGCCCACCTCCAGCTCCAAGGCGGCCAAGAGGGCCCGGCACAAACAGAAGAAGGTGGGGGTGGTGGTTTTTGTTTTTAACCGTTTGCCCGATCGACCTCTCGCGCGTCGCGCATTTGTTTTTAAACGCTGCCTCTACCGTTTGCTACGTGTTTACTGTTTACTTGTTTACTGTTCATCACCGCTGACTAGATTCCTATGTTTACTTTCTTATTTTGCACATTTGTATTCATTTCCGCATTTGTCCTTAATTGAGCTTTTTGCGTTTTGTAAAGGACCCACAAAATGGGCTTACAAAGTAGCTCTGTCAAAAGCACCTCCTAACGGTTCTTGCCCTCTGTGACCCGTTGCGTGCCAGCTGGAGGAGAAGGCCCGGCAGGAGGTGGAGGCCCGCGAGCGCGAGCAGCAGCTCCTGGAGGAGGAGCGGCGGCGGCGGCAGCAGCAGGAGGAGGAGGAGGCGGCGCTCCAGCGGGAGCTCCTCCGGCTGCAGGAGCTGCAGCACCTGCGCGCCGCCAAGAAGAAGCGGCGGGAGCGCGCCAAGGAGAACACGGCGCCGCCGCAGAACAGCCCGCAGCCCCTGAAGCAGACGGCGCAGAACGTCCTGGAGAACCTCCACAACGGCAAGTCGCAGCTCCTCCACGGCCTCATCCGCCTGCCCGGCCACAAGGAGCCCCGCTTCGAGGCCACGCCCACGCCGCCGCCGCCGCCGCCGCCGCCGCCGCAGCTCCACAAGCAGCACATCCCAAAGAGCCACCGGGAGAAGGCCACGCCTCCGGCCCAAGCCTCCCTCGCCCCAGGCTCCCTGCCCTCCTCCCCGCTCCTCAACGGCACCTCCCCGGCGCCGCACCCGGAGCTCCACGGCAAGGCTCAGGTCCGCTCGGCCTCCCGGACAGCGTGCTGCGAGGCGGCGGTCAGGAAGACGCCGGAGAAGCCCCGGGGCTGTGACGCGGCCGGGCCGCTGACCAACGGCACGGCGCCCGCCTCCGCCGCCGCGCCCCACACCAAAGCAACGCAACCCAGGGCTGCCGCGGAGGCCCTGACCCCCCTCCCAACCGCGGCCCAGCCCGGAAGAGAGGACCCGCAGCAACTCCACCACCAACACCACCACCTCCTCCACCACCACCGGGTCGGCAGCGGGAAGAGGCAGCACCAGAGCCACGCCTCCCCTGCGCCTCCTCCTCCTCCTCCTCCTCCTCCTCCTCCTCATCAGCCCCATTACCCCCAGGGGAGGGAGGAGAGAAGGAGCCCACCTGTGTTGAACCACCACCACCACCACTCATCATCCTCCTCTTCGTCACCCCCGCTGCCGCCGCCACCGCCGCCGGCCGGCCAATCGGAGCAGCCCCAGCAGAACGGCAAGCCCCCCAAGGCGGAGTCGCCCCAGCCCAAGGGCAAGGCCAAGAAGAACAAGAAGAAGAAGGGGGACAAGATGAACAGCTCCATTGGTGGGTGTACTCACTGCCTGGTTTGGGTTCCCTGCCTGTTTTTTGTATTACTTCAGACAGGCGGTATAGGGTCTTGCTTGCTTGTTTTGTATTACTTCAGACAGGCGGTATAGGGTCTTGCTTGCTTGTTTTGTATTACTTCAGACAGGCGGTATAGGGTCTTGCTTGCTTGTTTTGTATTACTTCAGACAGGCGGTATAGGGTCTTGCTTGCTTGTTTTGTATTACTTCAGACAGGCGGTATAGGGTCTTGCTTGCTTGTTTTGTAGTACTTTGGGTCGGTCGGTCTAAGTCTCTTTTTTTGCTTGAATATGTCATTGATCGTAAGATCAGAGATAAAGTTCAAGAAGTTAGACTCTCCCCTTTTAAACTTTATTCCAGTTACACCATAGCCGGGAATCACAAATTAAGACCTCAAGGCTAATCCATTTATCCGTTTTGATTGTTTTGTTGTCGTGATTAACAGTAATCAGCTGTTCAGACATTTTAAATAATGAAGGAATTTAATGATTTGAGGATATTATTTATTTTTACCAATTTATTGTTAATCCATTGAGACAGTGGGTTTAGATCCTTTCCTGGTAGCTTTTTTTCTGTTTACTGGGCTAGCTCCTTATACTCGTACAGTACAGTTATCCTAGCAATGTGAAGTTTGGCAGTTCAATTAGTCTGTTTGTATCTCATTGTGTGGCACATTATCTCGTTCCAGACGACGTATTCCTGCCAAAAGACATCGATCTGGATAGCACTGAAATGGATGAGACTGAGAGAGAGGTTGAGTATTTCAAAAGGTATGTTTGGCAAAATGCTTCCTCGTCATTCGAAACGTAATGGTGATCTGAAAGTCGCCAGAGTTAACCGCAGACAGAGAAATGTGATCACTGCCAGGAGAGTTCATAATGTTTTATTTCAACCGAAAGAGTATGCGGAAGATTGACCAAAACTAAAGGCTAAGCTAAAAAACAATGCAAGGAAATGAAAGTACATGATGTTAGTTATGTGGAACAGCGGACAGTCAAGTATTTGAGGGAGAATGATCTAATAGATAAAATAAGAGTGAGATTTGGAAACTTATGAGGAGTCTGGTTCATATACCGTCATAGCTGGTATAACGTTGGAAAAATAGAAGCTAAGACGTCCATCATGATGAGGGCGCAAGTGCCTAAGAAGAAGAGGAATGCTTCGACATCCCATTCCTATCCCTCCTGCCTGTGTATGCGGCGGTTCTGACCTCTCTGTCTCCCCCATCAGGTTCTGCTTGGACTCTGCCCGTCAGACCCGCCAACGGCTTTCAATCAACTGGTCCAACTTTAGCCTAAAGAAAGCAACGTTCGCCGCACACTGAGGACGTCTGTGAGTGACTTATGGCTGAGTGACGTTATCAGCGCCCCCCCCCACCCCATGGCCGGGCTCGCAACCCCAACCCCACCTCTTGTACCCCCAGACACCACACCCCACACCATTCTGGCCCACCTGTCGTGCCCTGACCTTCCCTTCTGCTGTGCCCAGATCACACACACACACACGCTGCCTTGCTTTGTTCCCGTCGCTGCTTCGTGGGCCAGCCACAACCTCCATCGGATTGATCTTGAAAAGAAAAAAAAATACACAAAAATTATGCGATAAGAAAACGATTATTATCGACACACAAAAAAAAAACATGAAAAATCTGCTACCTTCTGATGAATTTTCCTTGCGTGCTTGTGTGCTTTTCAGTCCAAATAGGGGGGCGGTGTATCTCTCTCTTGCTCTCTATCTCTCTATCTCTCTCTCTCTCTTGACCGAAAAGCCATGTTCTGAAAGTTATCGTTTCTGACATTGGCTGATCTGTAGTCAAAAGTGCTAACTATGTTTGGATGGAATCCTTCCAAAATAAAAGAGACACAGACAAATTGTTGTAATAATTAAAAATATGAATATATGTGTATATATATATATATTTGTGTATATATATATATATGTGTATATATATATATATATATATATATATGTGTATATATATATATATATGTGTATGTGTATATATATATATATATATATATATGTATATGTATATATATATATATATATATATATATTTATATATATATATATATATAAAAATGATACTTGATTTGTTGTGGCTCACTACCCTATTGTTTCCAAATGTTTCTAGCATGGCATCTCCTTTGACAAGGGAATGGGCTGGTTCGCTGGTCCCCTCTACCTGCCTCCCAGCCAGCTTAACTTAAGAGAGAGGCGGAAGACTCAATACTTGACTGTTTTTTTTTTTTTCTTGGTTCACTTGACAAACTGTTCAGTTAATGTACCAGTTACAAAAATGATTTAAATTTTTATTTGTTTTGTTTTATTTGTTTTTGGATTATTATTATTATTATTATTATTATTATTATTATAGCCAGCTTGTATCAGAATACTTTCAGAATGGAATTCACGCTATCAATCTGTTATAGAGTGTATATTGTATTAACACTGAGGCCAGACTGGCTACCTTTTAACATATTGTTAAGTAATATTAAATCTTGTCTTTCTTTTTTGAAAGATGGAATACAAGTAGTATAGCAGGATACGTGTCTTGTGTCAAACCTTATTTCCAGCACACGTTGACAATAAAAGGCATGTGCACCTTAAAGAGCGCTCATATTGAGACGGTGACGAGCTGTTGATACTGCACACAGGGCCCACTTCACTTTAGCTCCTTTTCTCGGGTTCATTGCTGTTGATGAGGGAATCGGGCTTTAAAGTTCGATGTTAGTAAAGCACACATTTGTTGTCCGACCGCAGCACTGCTCACACCTCATTTGGTCATGTATATGTGTGTACCGGTGGCTCCTATGATATATTAAAGTAGTATATACTGTAGATGCCACCCTTACCCACATGTATAAAACATATGATCCTCATATGTCAAGTTTTAATTTTTTGGGATTAGTAACGCATTCAATTACAGTACAATTTCTTATTGGTAACCTGATTTGTTGAAACGATAACGTTACAATGACACAGCATCCTTCTCTAGGAGTGACTCAGGTGTTTTAAAGTTTTTCCCTTTTGTTTCCAGCAGCCCTTTAAGAAGGGAATTTCACCAAGAAACTACCAGACTTAATTAATTAGAGGAAATGGTGGAACACACAATGCTCTCGGAACAAAAGGTTTTGGTCTTGTAAGAACACACAGTGTGAGTCATGGTTAAGATCAGGTGTGTGACAATCATTCACTTGGGTCACACGTTTTACAATGGTGCTGCCAAATTCATTTTTAGAGCTCGGGTTGATAAGCGGGTCACGAGGTCAGATCGTTTTGAACGGCTATGATTTATATAAATCATAGAAATTATCCTTCAAGATTTATTTATATCTTATAAATTACATCATGTATCATTTTGCTGTGTTATTTCGAAATTTTGACATCTGTTTTGGTAGAAAAACACATTATGGCGCAATAGACCAACATCATTTTCAGTCTTGGCAGACTGTCAATGTTACAGGGAATGATACGGCATGATTGTACAGGGTACAATGTCCTCTAGTTTTATAGAACAATTTGGAGGGGGGTTTTGTATCTGAGCTATTCAATTGAAGGGTTCTACCATATAAGTACTTTTGGACTTCCCATGGCTGTCGCAAGCTTGTAATTAGCAATGGGAACTTTTTGATTGTCGGTACCCTGAAGCATTTCAGGATCATATGTCCAACCATCGTGGAACCCCTCCCCCCTTACTGTCCTTCCTGGTATTTGCCAAGAATGTATACAACCAAAGTCTACATCCATAGACTACATCAGTTTACAACCAGCGTCAGCCATTGAAGTTGGACGGCTGCTTTAGGGAATTCCCTGGTGATTACAATGTTGAAGCACAACAGTCCCCTTTTGTGGTGCTTGTAAGTCTACAGTCAGCTACAGGAACTGATTTTACCACCAGTCATCTGACTTATATTTATAACTTTCAGAAAGGTCCCACAGCACCAGAGTGGAAATGTGTGACCCACTTTATTTCCATGGCTGTTGGGGAAGGTGAGTGAATGAGTCCCGGTGGGTGGGCTTTTGTGTGTGTGTGTCTGCTTGTGGGGGGCGGGGGGAGAATCCCGGGCAGCCTCGTGATATGTTAATCTTTTGGGTATTAATTAAAGTCAGTTGTGTGGGGTAAATTGTGTGGTAAGCATGCATAGTACGGTGCTCAATGTTGGGATAGGGGTTCATCCAGCAATGCGAAAGCAAGGGTCATGATGCATATAATAAAATCAGTTGACTCTTCCTCGGAGATACTGATGAGTGCGTTTGCTCGAGTTGCCATTTGTCATTTCGTGGGAGGGCTGAGCTCAACATGCTACCGCGACAGTTCTGATTTGCTACTGGCTGCAGTAAATAATAACCGGCCGTTGTGTTATATCAACATACAAAGAAAGAATAAAAGGGGTGGTTTGTCTTTAAGAAAGTTTTAAGTGCACTCTTAGTAGCTACTTCCTTTTTTTTTCTTTAGGGGATGTCCGTGTTTCCTGTGTACACGCCAAACGAACCTAACCTATTCACCACCGACTAATCCATGTGTATTTGTTCAACTTTGAACGTAACCTGATCTATTATTTATTTTTCTCTGTCGGTGTGTGTGTGTGTGTGTGTGTGTGCGTGTGTGCGTGTGTGTGTGTGTGTATGCATGCAGTTTACTCCCTCTGCGATTCACTATATCCACACAACAGCTGGGAATCTGTGTCCTGCTCCTGCTGCTACACAGCTTGTCTGTTCAGGGCCAGGCGGGCCGTATGATGTGATGGGGGGTTTCCGCGCAGGCGGGGAACTACACACACGCACACAGCGTCTTGCACAACGATATTGTGTGGTGAGCTATTGTTGTGTGTTGTTAAAAGATCCTTAGACAAAATCTCCAAATTAAAGCCCCTCACCGAACACAAATGAACGTGATGCAAAATACACGAGAGACTGTTTTATTTGTTTAAAAATAATATATAACTATAGCTGAAGAATATATTACGAATATTTTCCAGATACAAATATTACATAATTTAGTATATAAAACTAATAATATTCTGTCAGAAAAAACTCAAGCTAAATATTACATAATAAAAATAGCACCATGGTATCAATAACCATCTCAACAGCTTATACATTACATGTTCCTATATGGTAATCCTTTAAATGATTTTAAGATAAGTCAGAAAAGTGCAAAAATGTTTTCAATTACAAATTTGAGGTATATCGCATTGCGTTAACATCTGTTTATCTCACGTTTGATATAGTTTGATATACAGTATATAAATAAATACAAATAAAATATATATACACATACATGCATATATATACACACATATATAAATATATACATATACACATTTATATACACACACAAAAAGGGTCTTAAACAGGCCTTATGATAACTTCATATGAACCCCGTCCAAGGACAATGGAGCTGTAGTAGAAACGTTTGAAGCTCCCCCACATGTATCATGAACAAAAATAAATACGAAATTTCTCCGGTATGTAGTGTTCAGTGGTTTTCAGTGCCAGTGTGGCGTGGCCATATATGGTCATAGGTTGGCACACTCCTGGCAGTGGTTCAGATACTCCACGGCGTCCGCGTCGCTGTACCTGCTCTGACAGCGCGGGCACAAAAGTTCTCCTTGGCCCTGGCTATGCCCCCCCCACACCATGCTGGGCATTGCCATGGCGACTGCAGGTGGTTGCTGCAGCTGCAGCTGCTGCTGCTGCTGTTGTGACGGTTCAGCGGCGGACCGTACCAACTGTTGCCCGTGACGCCTCAGGGAGATTCGTTGCTCGGTGTGCACCATGCGGCGCAAGGGTGCCACTTCAAGGCTCTCATCCTCTGGCTCCTGAAGAGAAATAATGGTGTGAGTCCACACAATGGTGTTTATTTATGTGGGTGTGTGGGTGTGTATTCTGTGGGCGTCTGACTGGAGATCTATGTGATTGGCTTTCACGCGGGTTTACCTGTATGTGGAGCTCTTGCTGCAGGCGGGCGAGCTGGTCCTGCAGGCTCTGGATCCTCTCCTGAGCTCTCTCCCGGTCGGCCCGTTCCCACCTGAAGTCCTCCGTGTAGATCAGCACCTGAGGACGAGGGGGGGTGTCTCCCACGTCAACATGCCATTCATGGACTTTAAATGGCTTTTCATTACGTATCGTATACCCCAGGCGGCCATACATCCTGCATGAAAGGCCTGATTCAAAGCTATACTAGGTTGAGGCGGAGGTGGATGCCGTACCGACATACAGCCATACGGATCAGATTCAAACACAAGAGATGGAGCCCTGACCTGCTGCTCCAGGGTCTGTATCCGCTCCTTGTTCCGTCTCCTGGTCTCCTCTATCTCCCGGCCCAGCCTGTCAATGTTGTCCATCTTGTCTGCCAGTAGGCCGTTGAGTCTGGTGACCTCCTGCTGGAGCAGCACTAGGCCGGCGCCTGCGGCTCTGCCGGTGGGGTTGCTGTTGTTGCTGCCGGTGGGGTTGCTGCTCTTGCTGGTGCTGGTGCTGGTGGTGTTGCTGCTGGTGCTGGTGCTGGTGGTGGTGGCAGAGACCTGGGCGCTGCAGTCTCTCAGCCTGTGACACAACACTCTGACGTACTCCTCCCTGCTCGTGTCGTACCTCTGCCATTTGGCGTTCAGATTCTCCACCTGAAAAATAAATGGCGTCCGTTACATTTGATGGCGTTTTCAGACACGTGGCGCGTTTTTCGTTGTGCATGTACGAGGTATTCGAAAAAAACATTTGATAACAAGCTACAGTGTTATTTAGCAGCATGGTGGGGGTTTACACGCCAGCCCGTTATTAGCATAAGGAGGACTTAATTTCCGATAAAGAGTTTGATCTTTGTGACAGGTGCCGGGGGCGTACCCCCTGGCTGCTTACTGGGACCTTGTGGTTCTCAGGGTCTACAAGCATCGCTAAACCCCCACAGTTTCAGCCCCGGTTACGAATATTTACAATGAACCAGTGGCCAAAACGACTTAAAAGAATCGCTCGTAAACAGTATTTTTTCTTACATGTGCCACTCGCTGTTTAAGCAGTCTATTATCCTCCTTAAGTTGACATACCACAGCGATATCACTCATCAAGCTGGAGGCCTCCGTCGTCTTGGAGAGAAACAGAAACAGAAACAGAGAGAGAAAGATGACACCTAAGTACTTGAAATGACTTGCATTGAGCCCAACGGAGAAATGAAAGGTTGAACGTCCAAAGGTTGAACTCCAACACCAATAATTCAGGTCCAATAATTACAGCGCCACAAACAGAAACCCCACCTCTTCTGGTTTCTGCTGGGAGGGGGTCTCCTCTGCTCTTCCCCCTCCGGCCTTCCCCCCCTCCAGCCGGGCCATCAGCTCCTGGCAGGTCCGGATAGTGAGGCCCAGCTGGAGCTGGAGCTGCTCAGCCTCCTCCGCCAGCGAGCTGCACAGCACGGCCCGCGTGGCCCCGTCCCGCTCCTGCTCCACCAGGCGGGCCCGCAGCCGGTGGATCTCCTGGTCCTTGCGGTGCTCGGGCTGGGCCCGGAGACGCTCCAGCTCCCGCTCGCTCTCCACCAGACGGCCCCGTAGACCCTGGATCTCCTGGAAGAACAGAGGGATGATGTTGAATGTAAAAACGTATATTTATATATATATATATATATATATATATATATATATATATATAGGACAAGGGAGTGTTCTGTTAATATCCTACGTGTGTGTTTTTGTGTGTGTGTCTCTCTGTGTGTTTTAAATTAAATCCATATAAATATTTAGCATAATATTACATAAACCATGCTCAACAAAACACACAAATACAGACATCAGGTTGAAACATACAGATTCAACCTGTTGGATGGGAAACACTTCAGACATTGGGTCAGACATTTAGACGAGCAGGCTAGCTAGTGCAATACCACTGTTTGGTTTGTTGATAGTTCAGCTGTTCAAAAGAGCAGTTTCCCCAAAACAAAACTTGACTGAAGGTCCAATATGTTGCCTCTTCAGAGGCAATGACATACCAGTCCCCAGCATAAGGCCACATGCATTGCAAATGAGCAGAAAGTACTACAACTCACTTGTTGCGATGCGTCTGCCTGTCTGTCAGCTTTTACCTCCAACTCATTTTTTCTTTTTTTCAATTTGCAGATTTCCTGGCACAAGCTTTCGATCAATGATTTGGAAGGTCCAACGAGGACAGGTTCATTTTCATCAACATGAATAGAGATCCGTTCGTATTTCCCCAGCTTCGCTTTTAATTCGCCAATGACATTGTCCCGTATGCACAGCTGCGTGTTTAAATTCACGATATCTTGTTGCGTTTCGTGATAAAGCGTATTTAAAGCGTTATAACTCCGTATCTTCACCTCACTGACCATATCAACACTGGCGTTTTCCATCGCAAACCGAGATGTTGCCTACTTCTTCTTCGTATGCAGCCCTCGATATTCAAACATGTGCTTGTTGCTGAAGAGATCTGCGCTCAAAGAGAACAACGGCGAAATTGTGTGAGAGATGTGGCGATAATATTCCGTCAGCGTACGGGGATTTCCTCGCGGGGGGACTTCCCTGTAACGGGATTTTTGAAACGTCGTAAACCCGAGTTTTGCGATTGCCTACAATTTAGCAAATCGTACGATAGTCGTTGATCGTACATGCGAACAAAACTATCCCCACCGCAAATTTGTAATTAAATTCGTTAAAATTATTTTATTTTGAATGGTCCGGGACAGTAAACGAAACTTAAGGACTTTTGGGGAGGTTTAGCCCACACGCCCCAAGGCCAATTCATGGCTGAACAAGGTTATTCGGGGCCGAACAAATTCAACTGAATTGTTGGTTTTTCATTGTGTGCTTATTTGAGTTGGGACAGTCACCAAATTTAAGTTCATATCGCCTATAGTGGCTAACTTTCCCTGGTTGTGGTGAGACACAGAGAGTCACTGCTTCCTCAAAGGCAGACTGAAAACTGCGCACTGAACTGAATACCACGCCCATTGTAGAAGCCACGCCCCACGCCCCTCATCAGAAAACCGCGGCCCTGGTACAAGGCAGAAGGGTTGGGTAGAATCACGTACACAACAATGTTTTGGAATGAATATTGTCACATTTTTTGCTAGAGTTTAAGAGAAGATTAAATCCGTACTGATTCTGATGATATGTCAATCACACGTGAAACAATGACAGGGTTCCACGGAGAGAGGATTAGTATGCCTAGGCCAAAAACTAGTCTGGTTTCTGAAGATATGCCTCCATTTCTTTACAGCTCAATGTTGTTTCTTAGCATTCCACCACTGTAACCGAGCCTCTAACATGAGCCCAATCTATTCTAACCGCGGTGAAGTATTTAGGCCTATACCCCATTACCTTTTTAATCGTTCATTGGAACACATCACAAGGACTGTGTTTAAAAAGAAGAACCAAGGAGGAAAACAACCACAGCTGTATCTCATAATAGCTTATTCGTTTATCTCCACCAGATGGCGCTGTTGACTCAATTACTATTTTCTCCTTTGCAGAGCAGGGTAGGTTTTATTTTCAACGCTGCATGCCTTCATGTTTAAGCAAACGAATTAAATTGAATTTTGTAGAAATTTTCATCTTTATTTTGCACCAGTTGAACAGTATTTGCTATTTACAGAGTACCTATGCCTAATAGGCTACTTTAACAAAAACAGTAAACATAAAGGTAGAATATGGTTGCTATGCGCTCAAGTATAATTGCAATTTACTTAATCTTAACTGAACCACGAATATCAAACCTACCTTTGAATGAATACGTGGAGTTGAAATGTTTTTAATAACGAAACATGAAGACAAACCGCAAAATCAAGAGCAAAAAGTAAGTAGAAAAATAACCCATTCAATCACATTTTCATCGAAAAGCATAGGCCTACAAACACGCAGAGAATATAGCCCGCTATCTCTCATTTTGCTTGAGAAATGGATAGGTACAAAATGACAAAACATCCTTAATTTGTAGACCTATATGTCCCACCAATCAGAATCACCCAATTCAATTTATAAGCTATACCTATTCAGCACCTAGGCCTGCTTTTATTATAAGCCTACCCAACACTGCATCAACTCATTGTACAGGCCTAGGCCTGTTCAACCCCATCCCACCAAAGAGTCATTATTCCAGACACCTGCTGCTGATGTGCAGCATTAAATTAATGAACACATCACGTTTAAACGGACAAAAGGGGCCCTTTTTCTTAGTCTGTTTTAACACGTGAACACTTTTAACACTGCAGCTTGCGGATGCTGCGGGAGATCCGTTTGAACTCCCGCTGGCCCCTCTGCCAGCGCTTCAGGGAGGTGATGACCAGGTGTCCGTCCAGCTTCTGGCCCATAACCAGGTACGCGGCGTTGATGTCGTTCATCTCCTCGCATACGCACTGCAGCCCGTCCTTGAGCCACAGCACGGTTTTCCGCAGGTCCCGGTCCGTCACGCCGTTCAGCTTGTAGATTGTCTTGCTCTTTGTCTCCGGCACTATCTTTGTGTCGCCGTTGATGTACGAGATCTCCTTCACCTTGATCTTCAGAGCTGCGGCGTCGCGCGGGAGGAGAAGATGGATAGACCCACGTGTTATTGCTATAACCTATTCATTTTATGTTTTGTTGTATGCATCATTTGAATAAGTAAACAATATAACATTTTATAAATTGATCAATTTATTTATTATGGGTATTACCAAAATCATTCTTGCATAAGTTGTCGACGATTTCATTGTCATTCTCCTCTCTTTCTTTGCAGGCCTCACACACTCTGGGCACTGGAACAACAACAACAACAACATGCCAGTGCAACAGGTGATGTCAAGGGTTATGTTGCACACATTTGAAAAGGTGCTATTTGTCGCTCGGCGGATTCCGGAGTTCTTCTCTGCGGCCGAAACGGTAAAAGGCATTTATAAGCACATATACCATGGCTAATTATTAACATTAACTATTCAGTGTAGCCCAAAAAAAAACAGGATATTTGGAAAAAATAAAATGTATAGCCTATTGTCGAATGTAAAATGCATATTTTAAAAGGTTAATCTGATCTGGGTTTGAAAAAGTTCAATCAAAGTTCAATTAATCAATTACATCAACGTCCGACGGAACTTAGCCTACCTTCTTTAGTAACCGGGACGAAGTTGTCCATGCCCGCAGGGGGGATGCACAGGTCGTTGTCGGCGGGGAACCGAGTGCAGTCCAGCATATCGGGCCATGGGAACCCGAAGGCGTTCATCACCGGCGCGCAGCCGTTCTTAACGCTCTCACAGAGCGACCTGCACGGCTGGATCGGTTCGTCCAGGTCATCGAGACAAACGGGGGCGAAAAGGGAGCAGAGGAACTTTCTGGTGTCGGGGTGGCACTGCTTCTGCACCAGCGGGGTCCAGGAGGACGCCTGCTGCAGGACCTCGTTCATGGTCTCGTGGCCCAGGAGGTTGGGCAGGCGCATCTCCGTGTATTCAATATCGTGGCACAGATGCAGATTCTCTGGTATGGGTTTGCAGTTGTTCTTCTTTTGATGAAAGAATTCAGGTTGGCCAAAATTGTATAATCCGTGGATAGCCTCCATGCACGAAGGTAACGACACCACCCATAGCAGTGTGAGAATGAAGCGCCTCATGATGTCGATGTAAACTAAACGTATGGGCTTAAGCGTCCACCAGCGCAGAAAGAGAAGGGGGGAGAGACTTGTCTGGGACCGGTGCTGCTGTATCTTCAGGTTTTCTTCTCTTGACATTTGGGAGGAGTCTCCATTATAGCCCCCCTTCAGACCCCAGGATTCTTCCTATCAGGTGAAACCGAGTAAAATGTGGATTAAGTATACATGTCAACATTTGGATGGGCTTACCACTTGCAATTTTCTATATTTTTAGACTGTTCCATCGCTCAAATTGGGCATATTGTCATGCAATATAATGTAGACTTAGGTCTTCAGATCTCCAGGGGCCTGTTACCCCATATCGTTGGACTGACAATTCCCAAAGCGACGGAAACCTATCCAAGAACAAAACCATGAATTGACTTTACTTTCAGACAAAAAGCGGTGCGAATTCATTTTTTCACGCTCTCCAAAGAGGCCCTCACTCATGTCCGTCACGCACTCATTCATCATCATTAGCAAGGGTGAGATCCTCCGTGTCCCTCGCTCGGTCTAGACCCTGCAGAAACGCTGTTTCCCTGGTGTTAGAAGCAGACTTCCATTCACTATACCCAGGGGTGAAAACGAGCCTCACTTGTGCAATACAGTCGTTCATATTCCCATTTAATGTCCCTCGAGTTGGTCTGCTTCATCGGCGGTATAGAATGGTGTTTCTCACTTTTGACATTGCCCGATTCCACCCCCCTCCCCGCTCTTTACATTAAAAACGTATTTACACTTACTTATACTTTAAATACACAACTCTATGGAAATATGAATGCTTTATGGTAATTAGAAGGTGGATACTACGTCTGCAGAACGACGTGATGTATATCCATTTGTGTGGAAAAAAGTCACCATCTCATAAGACAATTTTCGCTCTAAACTGTTTCCATTTTTAAGTATTAGTCCACTTTATTGCTTAAAAAAACAGTTTTCAAAAACTACAGCCTGCTTCTGTACTGCAATCATCTCACCAAAACCTTGACCCTTTAATCATTTTTAACCAATCGTCAAAGTTGTTCCACCTAAGCTGCTGATCAAAATGTCATGTTGTCCTTATTATGAACATTGTATGCTGTGTATCACCGATAGATGACAAACATTTAAGTTTACAGCTATTGCATTACACGAGCAGTTTGATAGCAAGTGGCTGTGGTTACATTCTTCCCAATTAGTAAATGCAGAAATGTATATAAATTTTGGTAGAATTAAAGACATTAACTGAACTGAACTGAATCAAAAGTAGCTTTTAAAACCAATCCCTTGTGAAAGAGATTTTCATTTCGAAAGGTACAGATAACTTATTTTTATTTATTACTTTATTTTGATTACTTTTTTAAT
The DNA here is from genome assembly GCF_949987615.1 of Pollachius pollachius. Classification (NCBI taxonomy): domain Eukaryota; kingdom Metazoa; phylum Chordata; class Actinopteri; order Gadiformes; family Gadidae; genus Pollachius; species Pollachius pollachius. The sequence goes on along the minus strand of NC_136935.1, from coordinate 42,035,713 downwards.
AATGTTTTGGGATAACCTTTTTAGGACCCCAGAACTTTTTTGGGAAACTTTTGTAGGAATACCTTTTTGGAACACTTTTTTGGATTACATTTTAAATTATATCCTTTGATTAAAAAAATGATACATTTATTTTTAGAAAAAATAGCATATAGAAATAAGAGAATAAGAGGGAGAATAGAATTTTTATGGAGGACAACATAATTCCATGGTCGTATTCCATGGTCACTATCAGTGGCATTCATGTCCGGAGTGATAAAGCCATTCTTCAGATCTCCCCACAACACTGTTGGAGAGTTTGAGCACCCTATTAACCAGTTTGAGGGTTTAGTAAGTCTACAAGAGGAGCAGCAGCTTCACTGGCCTAGCTTTACTTGCATGTCTCATACTATACAGCACTGTGAATAAAACACTTAGGCGTGCATGAACTTAAATTGAATCAAGCTTTAGCTACAGGTCACTTTTCGTGCAAAATGGCGTTACAAAGCTGCTTAACATGGAATACAACACCAGAATAATAACAGTAAAGAAGCAGAGATACATTACATAAATGTTAAACCCTGTCGAAACCTTCAGGTGACAAATCATTATCATAAAGAATAGACTTTCTTTGGGCAACCTGTATATGATAAGGCGGTAAAACAGATTACATGCACTTTTGCTAGCTTTGTTATGGACAGCAGGGAACCCCTTAATGGTGATAGCACAGCTTTAACCACAATGCCATCCCAGTGGAAGCTGCACTCCGGTGAAGTAGCTGGCCTTGTTTCAAAGTATTCCAATCAAAGGCTAACAAAAAATAAAGTTTGCAATATTATAAAAAATGGTTCAAGTGCAATAGTGGGGACAGTTGCATCTGCCTATCCACAGATGTGTTTTTTGTAAATGTTTTAATGTCTTACTGCTGCCCAATGTATCCAATTCATTGTTGCTTATGTGGCCATCATTGGTGTTGTTATTGATTTTTTACTATCACATGTTGCAAAACAAATTGCCCTTGGTGATCATATAGATTCTACTCAGGCAGAACTAAAGTTTCTAGACATCAGTGGTCTTACATCATGGATACCCAAACCTCGACCTATACCCTGAGGCCTGTTTACAATGCTACTGCACAGACAGTGGAGTGAAGGGGGTCTGGTTGGGAGGGGGAAGAAAGGTAAACCGATCCAAGGCCTGCTGCACCTAAAGGAACCCCCAGCAGGTTCTCATTAGAACCCTGTGTGAAAATGGGCCTCAGCCTTGGTTCGGTCCTATACCCGCCCATCTGTAGCCCACTAACCCCCTTCCCTTTCATCCCTTCCTCCTTTATTCCCCTTCAACCATTTCTCCTTTTCCCTTCTCTGTCGAGGACGGAGGGGTAGTGCTGCTGTGAAAACCAATTACTTAGTGTTCACTCAAGTTCAGAAGAACCTGATCACCAAATGAGAGAGGAATTGTCGATATAATAAGAATGGAGATCGTTCTGTGATGTGAGGAGAAGTAGTGGATCCCTATGGATGGAAAAACTCCATTGCCGTGATCGGTTCTATTACAGTAATGAATCATAAAAATGTTAATTTTCTTTTTTTCTATACTTGGTAATGCAGGGAACATTGAAATTTTGGACTTAATTATAATATGGTATTTTTTTTAAGTATGGAATGGAATACAAAGCCAAGTGAGGCCAAAATGGGGATCAAAAACTTAAATTTAGATGCTTAAAAGAGGCATCTTAAAATGAGCTGCTCAAAAAAAAGGAAAAAGACATCTTAGATTCCAGCAGCTTATGTTTCTTCATCTTACATTTCAGTTGATCAAAAGTCAAGCGTTTTTGTAATTTAAGCATCTTAAGGTTAGGCTGCTTAAAGTATAGCTGCTTATATTTTTTACTTCAAGTTAAGGTTTTGTTCTGTTGTGTATATCACATTTTCAGTGACCAACACATGATTATCTGTAGGGGCTTTACAATATCTTGAATTAAAAATATGAATTTATTATTATTATTATTTAAGTCACAATCGATCAACATTGACTACAGATATTTCCAGGGTATTTTAAACTACGAGCCAGTTGAAATGTTACACATTGTGACTTCAAGCTCCCGTTTTAGCCGTTTCATTCCCCAAATCTGTTAGCCCTCATGACTTTGTTTAGCCACAATATGTTTTTGATCACTTGTTATACATGTTTTCCTTTATAAAAAAAAATCTCTGGATGTGAGAATATTTTCAAATGGTTTCCATCAAAGTTAATGTATTTTTGCCCGTTTCCTGTTAAGCCTTTTAGGTCATCCCACTAAAATGTTAGGATATGCATTCTTACATCAATATAGATGGCATATACAATGATATTGATTGCTGGGGAAATCATTAGAGGTGATGTGATCTTTTAGTCCTGATTAGATTAGCACCTTATCCCGCAGACGAGGCACCAAACATCTTCCTATTGTCTGGGAAGTTATACACTCCCACTTGGGCATGTTGACATAATCACAGAATGGTTTTAGTTTAGATAATGAAAGGGGATTCAATGTTTTTAATAGAAAAGAACAAAAAAAGACATAGAAAAAGCCAGTTTAGACAAACCTTTTGGAAAAGATTCATAAGAGAGGATCTGGGAAAAGAGAGTAAAGATCAGTCAAGGCCCCATTTGTCCTGCAGTACCCAGAGACCTCCGACAGAGAATCCACCATAGAACACTAAGGCACGCCTTCACATGGGCGCGCATTTGCTAACGAGCTTGTTATCCTCAATTATGTTGGGAAAGAAGTCATTCATCCCATCTTGAGGGGAATTATTCTCATTAGAGTCATATAGATTATCCTTGCTTGATATAATTTATGAAATGTTCCAATCGTCAGGCTCTAATTGACCCAGTATGGGGGCTTTGACCAGCTTAGACTTCAGAGAAATCCGAGCTGCATAAATAGAACCAATAGTAAAAGGACCACGAAGAATAACTTGAGTGTAAAAGGGAACACACGAAGGTCTCCATATCCTGTTTACGCCAGAGATTGCAAGGCCCTTGAAAGAATAGTGGGACAGTTGAGTTCTAGTGTGCATGACAGATGTGCCAGTGCCAACCCCATTAGAGTTGGACAAAAGTTTTTGTTAACATTGGCTTGAGAGCAGACCTATACTTTTCCAGTTATAATTAATAAATTGAATAGAAGCATTGAATCCACGCTATGTGGCTCTGAGTGGCAACTGTTTGCCTTTTTCTGTTTAGGATTATGTGTCTAAAAACCCATTTTGGCACTCGCACACTTGATAAAAGCTCCATCACCACAGAGACGACCGCAGAGGAAGACGAGTCCCACTGACATCCTCCAGAAACAACGGGGCCAAGGTTTACACTAGCAGGAAGCCATTGACCAAACAGCCAACCAATGGGGTGCCTACAAATGCCCCCTTTGCACTTTGACCTTTGACTGATACTAGAGCTGCTGGAAAACTCACACTGTGAGAGAGGTACTTTTGTTGTCTTGTTTTTTACGGTTTCAGACCAAAGAGCAGGTCTCCTTACCATGAGTGGGGTGTCTGTCCACTGACCTAGACCCCCCCCCACCCTATGGACCAGAGCAGCCAGGAGCCCAGCATGTGTTGTCCACATTCCACGTGTAGGACGGACTTGCTGCTAAGCTTTGACGCAATGTGAAGGAGCCCCAACTAATGTAGCGTCAAACTAGCTGGTATTACCAATGAACCAATGATCCTGGTAATTAACTTGTTGTCATGTGTTGTTCATGTGAAATGCTAAATTGTCTTTCTACTGATCGACATAGTGGATCTCCAACTGATGTTCATATTTCATTCTAGGCTGGCCTTTATGAGACTGGTTTGGGAACTGAGGTTGCACCCATCATGGTATTGTTTGAGGATGTTAAGGCTAAGCTGTCTTTTATTAAATGTAGTGAGACATTTCTTTCCTGTATGTTTTTGTGTCTTGAATAGTACGTATATAAATATGTTTCTCTGTTTGTACTTCTTCTGTTTGTGTTTGTACAAATCTACTTTTCTTTCTTGAAAGCCTAAAGACGCTAAAAACAAACAATAGCAAACAACTCCAGCAATATTCTTTGAATCGGAAACAGCAATGTACTAAAATGGCAATTCCTGGACTTAAACATTTGGGGTATTTTTTGGGGTTCATTTAAAGTCTTCGTGACATGACATAATTGCTACTTTGTTCAAAGACATGGATCATTTGCCTTTTGATATTTTGTGTTCTCAAAATACTCTCAGACCTTCATGAGGGGAATTTAGAAAAAGATAAAACAGCCCTCTTAATTATAGCCATGGCGGCTGTGGGCCGGAGAATGACCCCCAGTGACCTCTAGAATACCAGACAACGGCGAAGTTTAAATAAAGATTTGGCATTCATTCACAGTCGGGACCCCGCAATAAGAGGTTGTTCTCAGGGATTGTTTTAGAGGGACAGTTGTCCTGAAGAAGGAATGCTACACACTATTATTGCTTTCACCTCTCTGTACCCTGAACCTTATTGATGTTTAAAAGGCCTTCACTTTACTTACAGTATTATTTTACATACTGAACAAAATGAATGTTAAAAAATATTGATATCCCTGACAAGTTTGATGAATGATGAATTTCTCCAAAGAAGTTCCCCTGATAATGTGATAATCACAGACCTGTTGATTATCCCATGCCCCCTTTCTCACACACAAACACACAAGTACATGCGCACACACAAACACACGCAAGTGCGCATACATACGCGCACACACACACACACACACACACACACACACACACACACACACACACACACACACACACACACACAGACACACACAGACACCACCATCCCCGCCAATCCTGACACCTACGTCGGGCCCCATTTACACTATCTACATTATCACCGGACACTCATCAACTCAATTTCCCCTCGGTCCAGCAGATAACAGCACATGCATGGGATTTTTTTTTGGAGATTGGGGAAATACCTTACAGTAAAGTCATGAGGTAACCCCCATCTCGAAACTATAGCCCCACCCCCAACAGACATATATGCACACGTATGTACATACAGGAACACTCCCGCACACACACACACGCACACACACTCACAAAAACTCACGCACACGCACAAACACACACACACACACACACAGTCTCATGTGTACACGTATGTGTGCTGGTGGATGGAACAAGCCCAGGGCAGAGAACAATAAACCTGTTGGGTCCTGCTGAGAGGTCTCCACATACTTCTTTATCCTGCACTCAATTAGGAGACCCCTCACTACACACACACACACACACACACCCACACACACAGGCGGCCACACACACGCACACACACACACACACAGGCGGCCACACACACACACACACACACACAGGCGGCCACACACACACACACACACAGGCGACCACACACACACACACACACACACACACACACACACACACACACAAAGTGAAACACATGCACACGAAGGCCTCACATATATTGAGGAACCCTGTATGTTTTGTTATGAAAATTCATCATCATACTTAATTTCAAACAAAGATTTTTGGCATCAGTTCAGTCAGAAGTCGTTTTCGCCACTGACCGTATTATGAAGCCCTTAATAATAATAGCAATTGCACTGTTTTTAACAATATACCGTGTTGGATCAGTGCTGTGCTACAAAACCTTTAAAATGCACCTTAAATGAGGAATCCATTTTATACATGTATTGAAGTATACAAGTATCCCACTTTATTCCATGCTTGATACAAGAGTTGCATGGCTTGTGTATTGACTGCAGTGCTAAACAATAAGTGACAATTTAGCTAAATGTAAACTTGGTGAGATTTTAGTTGTTTATTTCAAGACATAAATCTCGTCTTTCAAACCAAACAAAGAATCCGGCCAAAAGGAAAAGCTGCGAAGACATGATTTATCACTATTTACATGATTATCTACTTGCCTTGAAGAAAACATTAACAAGTTTAATTAGGGACATTAAACTTACAATATGGGATAATCTTTCCAAATAATTCCAAATATAGAAATAAAATAGAAAGTTTATTATTAAAGGTAGTGGAAAATCAATATTATTAAGAAAATGTTAGGGTAGATACATAAAAGAAAGAAGAGGAACTTGATCTGCTAATCTGCTAATCAGCTACAGCTGCTCATTTCATTTCATTTCCAACACAGACTCTATGATGCCATTACCACAAGTTCGGCCAAAGACATTTCATTGGTCAGTGGATGAACCTTTGCTCTTTAATATCTCGACTTGCTCAGAGTATGTGACAGTCAGAAGGTTGTGGTTGGGGAACTTAATTCGTGGTTCCAAGAGGATCCTCAGGATTCAGTGGATAACAAGCAGATAATGCCTTGGTCTGTGTGGTTGGATTTTGAGGGTTGGTTGTATTGCCGTCAGTTTTTTTTTATACAATACTGTCTCTTAAAAAAAGAATATAATTACTGACCATTATATTTCTTCTTTCTCTTTTTTTCTTTCCGGAACACTTGTGAATGTGGTTTGTCTCAACAACGGAATCCTGTCCTCTTTCAAAATAACCTGCTGGATCCCAACCAGTCAGGCGTCAATGGTGGTCCAGTTCATAACCTGTTCAATTTGTCAGTGGCCTTCAGCACCGTAAACCATCACATCCACTTGTCCCGGCATCGCCAGTCCTGTAATCACAGGTGGTTGGAGTCCCATCTCTCTGGTGGATCCTACTGGAGGCCGTGGAGGTGTCCAAGTCAGGTGAAAACCGGTATGCCACAGGGGTCAGTTCTTGGCATTTCACTGTACCTCTCCGCATTGGGATTTCCTTGAGGTGCATGTGCTCAACTCTATCACCTGTTTCCACTGAACTGTCGAGGACAAATCTTCTAAAAGTCAAACCTTTAATCCATTGCTCCCTTCCAGTTTTGCCATCATTAGGATCACTTTCGCTGACCATGTCGCAACAATCGTATGCATCGTTCATCGCATCGCTGAGCAGAATCTCTGCTCAGAGTTCAGAAGGCAGCAGCTGCAAGATCTGGTGTTCAACCAACCACAGCGTGTCACACCGTGCTACAGCTAACATCGCTGATCCACCGCTTGTCTATTTGTTGTAGTAGTGTTGTAGTGCTTGAATACATTATTTTTTGTGGACATTTTTAAGTAGCAATGACCCATGAGCAATTGAGAAATTACAAAAACAAATATTAGCCATTGCTTCTGATTCCTACAGTGATTGTTTGAATCTTGTTGTTTTTAGAAACCTGGCCATGCATAAGTTGTACTCGTACTCGCTCCAATATTGGTTGTATGCATTGATTGCCCTCAGTCTAACGGAGAACAGTGGCTCTGGATGAAAGCATTTGCTAAATTACTGAAATTAAATGTAATGTAAAGCTCAACACAACACAAATAGAAACCAAACAAAGGATTGAAATAGCATGAGATGAGGCTGAGGAGAGAGAAAGAAAGAGCGAGAAATTGGAAAAATGTAATTGATTTTGTGTGTTTGTGTCTCAGTGTCTGTGTTTATCATTATAATTGCATCAATATGTGTGCCTTTGTCTACGTCTGTGCATATTTGTTTCCCGGAGTGTTTGCGTATGTGCGTGTGTGTGTGTGTTTGTGTGTGTATGTTTCTGTGAGTCACTGTCACGTTGTGGATGGATGCAGTGTACGTTGAGTAGGCCGCCATTTGAACTTTGGGGGATGATGCATAAATCCCCATCACCTGGGACAAGGTCTTGACTCTGTGTCCACCCCCCCCCCACCCCCGGCTCCCATGTCCCCCCTGCTGAGTAGACCAAACCCCCACAGGGGGTTACCTAGGCGTCCCAGCCAGACCCATCAATCATCCTCAGCAGGGGGGGGGGGGGGGGGTATCACCTGCCCTGGTGATCTCACCTTGTGGTTTTGGCTAGCCCCCACCCCCACCTCCACCACCTCCACAGCTCAGCCCCGTACCCCCTCTAGTCTTACGACAGAGGTCAACAGGTCAGTGAAGAGGGGGTCAGGGGGAGGGGGGTCAGACACACACACACTAGCGAGTGGCTAGTGGTGTTAGCTTCGACGCCAGCCCACACATGCTGCAGTCAGACAGTAAACAAGGCTCGTTATACCAGCGCTGAGATGCAGAGCGGGATAATGTCAAAGCTACACTTTCAGAGTCACGCACCTCACTTTGACGGAAACTGAACGCTGTATAATAATAAGGCAGAAATTGTTTCATCTTATTACGTATTATATAAAAGTATAAAACTTCCGTCATTGTTTATGCGTATTTGCCCTGTGTTTCAAGTACACACTATCCCAGAACAGGCAAACAATTCAGTACAACTACAAAGGCAGCAGCAAATTCATATTTCAAATGAATAAAAACAAAGTGTTTTGTGCATTTCTTTGGTTTGGCTATACTGCACAACAAGTTTTTCTGGAGATGTAGCCAGCCAATCACTGGTCCATCTGTTTTGTATATTATGGCCAAAAACATCACCAGGCTGATTGGACCCAAATGTGATGCTTGGGGCCCCGTCATACTGCCAAAGCCCCGTTTGACCCTCCCTCGCCTGCCCTCTTCCCAACAAAACATCCCCCTCCGCCCCACTGACAGCCTGGATGTAGGCTAGGGTCTGGACCTTATCTTCCTATTGAAACAACCTGTGTGTATATATACATAACCAGTATATACATAGCAGAACTCTGCTGTATTTACAGAAGGAAAACAGTGTAACCAGAACCACTGAACACCTATACAGCAAGAATCAGAATATACCGTACAACGAGAACAATTATATACAGGAAGAACCAATGTATACAACAAGAACCAGTATAGTTCTTTATACAAGAAATGTATAGAAATACATGCCGAAACAAAGTGTACACTGTATAAACCATGTTATGCCTCTCTTTAGCTTGGCGAGAGTAAAAAATGCGAAAAGGTTTTGCCTAATTTCAACTAACTTAAGTAAGCACAACTCTGCTGTTGACAATGTAAGCAACAACAACAAACACGCACGGCAGCTATGTTTCTCAAACCAAACTATTATTTTCCTCCGAATATATAAACATACTGTGCTGAAAAAAACACTATCATTCTTCAATAACTCCCTCCCTCTCTTTAGGAAATGGAAATAATAAACCACAAAATAGCCCTCTTTCATGCTAAATGCTACCATGGCTGCTGCTTCTTTAAACCCATGCGCTGATAGCCATCAGAAACAGGCCCTGCTGTGCTCTCTGGCATACGTTGTCCAACCCATTTATCAAACATCTGAAATGAATAAAAAAGATGTTCCACATGGTTTTGATAAGCGCAGACATAACGCTTGTTTTTTTCTTCTTTTCAAACGTTGATCAAATTATGTGGGTTTCGTTTTTTTTCCTCTAAATTCGGGAACGATAATATGAAAGTGATTGAAAAGAAAGAGAACATGATGAAAGTAGTTCAATGTGAAATATATTTCAAATGTATATCATTCTTCAAGACTGTTTAAACTAAACAGCATTGTGCTCAACTGCATACATTTGAGATTCAAATGCATCCATTTGAGACTTTCCGTCACTTCATTTCTTCGTTTAACACAGCTCAATTTCTGCTGCACAGCCTTTTAAAAAAACAACAACTAAAGTGAATTAAGTGAAAAGTAGAGAAGACAAACATTCTTCAGATTGGTTTCACTTAATAAATCCAGAAAAGTGTCATGCCATTAGTGCAACAGTGTTTTGGCAACACTTTTCAGTGGAAAAAAAGAGTTGAATGTTTACTGGCTGTCAGGGGCGAAATAAATCGTCATGTGGTGATTTATGGCAGCACAGACGTCCATTTCTCAAAAGTCAAATACGTTGATAGACGCTAAACAGAATCGGTATGCTCTCCTTTGCTATTTAACACTCTGAATGAGTTTTGTGAAGTACCGAAGCTTTATATGCCCATATAAATATGACACCATATAGGGTGTCATTTATCAAACAGTGTAAGGTGATTAATGTAGCCTAATGTAAGTTATTATTTCAACACCCAAAGCTATTTAGTTTAGTTTGGTAACATGAGCAGGTCCATGCTCTGTCAGAGGCGAGAGAGACACATATCATAGATTATTAACTTGAGACCGTTTTTTTTAGGTTTAACAGCGCCAACCAATCAGCAATGTCTGTATTTTTTGTATGGGGCAAGTGGGATTCCTGACATGAGTGTTAGAGCTCCAAACACTTTATAACATATGGAGGGTCAATCACAGAACGTTTAACAATCCACTGTTGTATACTGCTGACACCATAATAAACCCCAGGCTGGCTAATGCAATTACATTGCATTTGTTTAAACATTCCACAATGCTTAAAGTGACATCTATATACTGAAAATAAAATGTGCATTTAAGGGACAATGTTATGTAACTAACAGAAAACCATGAGAACATTCAAAAATATCTGGATGTCGTCTTAATACTTCCTTTTTTTAAAAAAACATTTGCCACTTGGATTTGGTCCAACTGGAAAATGCATAGAAAACTCTTGAAAGCCATCTGCTTGCTTTTAAAGTTTTTGGTTAAGCATTTCCTAATGTATCTCACATGACTAGATTGCTAAATTAAATATATCAACTTAAATATATAATTGTTGGGTATACGTATAGAATCCACTTGTAAAACATTATATTTAGGTAAAGAATGATACTTGGATACCAACAAGGTCGTTTTTAAAGACCGTAGCTCTCCGCTCCCAGACAAATCCCAACTCACATGCAGGTCTCCTCTCCCTAGGCCTTCACAACCACGGGCCCTTTAACCACAATGAAGAACTCCTTCTGGGGCCAAGAAAAGCCCCCCAAAAGATGGGTATGAAATGGGGGCCAAGATGATAGTGCATCTGGGTTGAATTTAGAGTTTTCAGGCCGTCCTGTCGAAATAACTATGAGGAGAACTACACAAGCCCTGGTGCACAGTCAGGGACCAGGGCTTCTCTGAGCTTCCAAGCAACCATACATTTGGAAGACATTGTTTATTTTTATCTCATCCTTGAGTAACACTGACAGGTTGCGGTCTCAGAAAGATTAGTATTCATGATTCCAGTAAGAGACGGCAGCACGCATGTTAATCAGTGTTTCATTGCTTTGCTTTGGCCGTGCCCATGATTTCCCCTCTCATTCCAATAGCATTCCTTATCTAAACTTGCATCTGCAGCAGGGACGTTTTTATATGAAGTTCTGTCAACAGTCATATAAATAGTGAAAACTTTTTTTTTTTTTTTTACAATTCCATAGAATTGAACCTGAGAAAATAAATCAATTGGTTATTTGCTGTTCGTACCCAGCCACAGTTCTACCCACTGTGAAGTCGGGAGCTATACGTTTTAAGACACGGGTTCCACCGCATCATCACTCGCCGCTGTTAGCAAGATGTCCGCCCTGTCACCGTGGCTTTGCAGTTCACCAGATGGATGCAGCTCCGTTAGATCTCGGGGACCTGGTCAATACATAAATGCATCTCCGTGTGACAGCGTGCGGTTCATGTGCAGGCCGTGGGCTGCAGCTCTGAGCTGAGGCTGTCGATCATCTCTCGTACATCTGTTAAGAGACTCAGCTGTACGACGGCCCTATGACTCTTAATAGCAGTGGGCTCCCAGGAGACATCACTCTCTGAACAAGCACGCGTCCAGGTGGTTGCCATGACGAATCACCATTACTAATTAACTCACTTACCAAGACAGATGGACTGAGGAGTCGGTTGCTCTACAAAACTACTCAACCATCCATCCAACAGATGAGCTAACCGTCTATCTGACTGAATGACCAACTGACCGACTAACTTCGTTTACAGGCTTGGGTTTGGATTATTAAAAAAACAGCCCTCACGGTACTGCCTGTGATCTCAAATCTGGTTTGACTCATGTAACCATTTGAATATGGAGTAACATGAGCATACGGGGGCCTACTACTGGCCGGCCAAAGACAGCCGTGTGCTGTGTGATAGATGAAGTAGGGTCTTCAGATGAGAAGCTGTTGCTCTCAGTTCAAATGGCCCATCAATCACTGCCCGTACGCTCCGATGTCAGACAGAGCCCAGCCATTACCCAACCAGAACGCCTCTTGCTTCAGAGCAGGCAGTTAACATTCAACTTCAATAGAAGGCCTACGCCATGCCTTCGTCCACACCACCCCGAGCAACCCACTAATAAAACTTTAAGAAAGACCCCCGTTAAAGAAAAACGAGAAAAAAACGGTTATTGAGTGTGATTGAGTTGAATGTACCTTTAATCTAGATTTAAAGAAAATGGTTTTAAGATCCATTTAAAAGGCGTCCAGTTAGTTAAAGCTTTTTTAGTTTTCCATTTTATTGAGTGCTATTGGGCTGATGAAGATTACAGCGATCTTTATATGGAACGTATTATACATCGATTCAAACCGTTGGGTGAGCGCAGGCTTGAACTCTGTGTTTTAGGAAACAGTGTGGGCATGTGGGATTATGGGTTTGGGAAAGAATGCACGATGGAACAAAGAATCCCTCTTATCAAGATTGTTAAAGGGTGGAACTTTTAGTTTCTTAACAACCGTGGAATTCAATTGGAAGCACATTGGTAATGTCCTAATAAAGCATCTATCAAGTGGAAATCAATTGAATTAAGAACGCCTGGCCCCTTTTCCCCATATCCAATTTTGGATGTTTGAGCCACTACCAAAAATACTAAAAGCCAAGATCCTTTATTCCAAGATTTACATTTTAGTTTACAACAAAAATTTAATCTGTGAAAAAATGTATTTCACAAATACTCACACATCTACAATACATGTTGAACTAATTTATGAACACATTTTAATACCGAACCTGAGATTTACAATTCCCTAGAAAACCTTTCTTTCAGACCAGATCAATCAGTGCATATGCATTATATAACAAGATAACCTTTTTTAAAAGTCCCAATGGTCAAGATCAGTCTGTTTTCATTAGAAGGAACTGTTCCAAAATCCCCACACCAGAAAATCACAACGCTCATCAGAAACTTTGTTAGGGTACAAAACCCAGACTCTCTGCAAACGGAAATTGTGGCACTTATGTATAAACCAAAAAACATGGCCGTCTCCCTTTAAATGTCCCTGGAAATTGTCACTGATTTCACTAATCGGTCTTGATAGAACGGGGTCAAGGACATAATGACTCGCCTGTCTAGCTGCAGGCTGGATGCTCGTCCTCACAACATTGCAACCTAAACATATGTGTTGAAAGTGAGTGATGAAGTAGTTGTCTGATGCACCGTGCTTGTGATAGTAACTCGTAACAAACTATGGGAGGGAGCCGAAGGTAATAAGGTCTTAATCCATACTGCAGGCAGTTTTCTAAAGCAGGATTTGCCACTCACTCAAACTGCTTTTCTGTCCCTATTAAGACTCAAACCGACTCGGGAACATTTCTCCTTTTGAAAAGCATAAAGAAGTGTTTCATTTTCTGCAGATACCAGCATGTTTACAACATAACGTTCATATTTAATTGCGTATTCAAACATCTGTTCCTGGTTAGGGCTTTTACATAATAGGATACTAATACATGATAGCATGCAGGTTTTTCCCCCAAATTAGTTTTATTATCAAAGCAAGTTGTGTTTGCGGTAAATCGCCTCTATTTAAGTGATCAAACAACTCATATTTGTCCCAACAACCGGAACAGTAACCACTTTGAATCTTTGACACTCTGGAGGTGAACTCGAGTGGCTATGGTATGGGGCTATAAACAAAAGCAAAACAACAGGTCTGGCTGTTTAACACGATAAAGCACTGAGGTGATCACAGGGATCAAACGTTAGGACTGTAATAAAAATGTTAAATAATTAACGACTCCCAGGCTAATTATCTAAAAACGTTGAAAATAGAAAATCAGTTCAGCAACATACACCAGTTCATCACACCTGTATTTCTGACTCCAGTAGGCTGGCGGTGTGGGGCCCAGAGTGCACCCTGATGCCCCCCACCATGGTCTCCGAGACCACCGGGGAAGCGTTGGGAGTCCTCACCATGAGCAGGGACAGCGACGGAGAGAAGCTGGGGATCATGGCGCATGGCGTGAGTCCCGTGTTCCTCGCCAGGGGCGCGTACGCGTACTTAGGGCAGGAGGGCCTCCGGTTCAGGGACGGGACGCGCCCTGGCATCCGCGGGGGTACGTTCCTGATCCCGGGCTGAGCCACGCCTGTGATCAGCGGTGGCGGGTACATGAGGCAGCCCACGTCCGTCACCGCCGTGCCCTCCACGCCGCCCTGGAGGTCCTCGTCACGCAGCAGGGCGATATCGGTGAAGACGGAGGCCAGGGTCTGGAAGCGGGGCTCCCAGTCGATGAGGTAGTCCCAGTCGTAGCTGCTGTGCTGCTGGTCCTCTGGACACACTAGAGACGACAGTGAGCCGGGGGGAGCGCGGGGCTCGGGCAGAGCAATGTGACCTCTGACCCTCATGCTTTGGTCCAGATCCCTGACCCTGCTAGCAGTCCGGAGCAGCCCCTCGCCCCCTCCCTCCTCCTTAAAGTGGTGGAGGCTCTCTGCGCTGGCCAGCGCCATAGACGGACCCGCGCTAGCGCAGGCTAAATGCTCCGGACCTGCCTCAATCGAATAGCAGGAGATGCAATCCTCGATGGTATCATCATCAGGGTTGTGCAAATCCCCTTTGCTGTGTAGGGATAAGGGACTTTTGCGACAATAGAACGTGTTGATCCACTGAATCTCCTGGTCTTCTGCCGTCTCTCCTTCGGCTGAACCGCGGCCGCTGGAGTCTGAATGTCTGCACGGGTTGGAAATATCGATTTCCCGCGATGCGCAGTCGGCCCTTAATAACTCCTGCAAACTAACAGCGTTCTGTGGACTATCACTCGGTTGATCGAATGAATCGGTGTCGTTGTGGAGGTCGGCCGCGACGGCAGCAGCCTTTTTCACCACGGCTTGTCGCATCTTGTACCTAAGCAACAAGCCCACGACAATGAAGAGAAACAGCAGGAGGGCGAGGAGCGAGACGGTCAGGCCGGCCGTGCGGACGTCGAAAGGCACGCCGACCAGAGCCACGGCCGAGTTGGAGATGTTGATGGACACCAGACACGTGGCGCTCCTGGAGTCCTGCCTGGGGCTCCTTGCCGTGACGATCACCTGCACCGTGTCTTCAACGGACAGACCGGCCCTCTGGCGATAGACGGGGCCCGATACAAAGACGCTACCGAGCGTTCTGTCGACGGAGAAGAACGCCAACGGGTCAGCGAAGGAGTACTCTACCGTGCCGTCCACCCCGCCGTCGCTGTCCATGGCCCTCACCTGGCCCACCGTCTGCCCGGGCTTGGCGTCCTCCGGGAGCCGGAAGTTGTACTGGCGCTGGGTGAAGACGGGGCTGAACTCGTCCACCCCCTGGACGGCCACCACGACCCTGAGCGTGGCCGCCTTACCCCCTTTGTCCCTGGCCTCCACCACCAGGCAGAACTCCCTCTCCAGCTCGTAGTCAAACGTCTGGCGGGTGCTGATGTCCCCCGTGAGCGAGTCGACAGCGAAGGCCTCCTTCCTCTCGGGGCTGCCGCTGCCGTAGTCGGTGAAGCAGGCGGACAGGACGGAGTAGGTGAGCCGGCCATAGGCTCCCGAGTCGTGGTCGATGGCGAGTACGGAGCAGACGGGGCTGAAGGCCGGAAGGTTCTCAGACACGGAGCAGTTAACCGTGGGGAACATGAAGTAGGGGGTGTTGTCGTTCTCGTCCAACACGGTGACCAAAACCACCGCAAACGCCACTTTGCGGTCTTCAGATATGCCCCCATCGGACGCCCGGACAGTCAGTGTATATTTACTCTCTTCCTCGTAATCGAGGGAGCCGTTGACCGATATCACGCCAGAGTTAGGATCCAGCCCGAGGTGACCCTTGCCGTTCCCTGCGATGATCTCATAGTGCACCAGTCCATTGACGCCCATGTCAGGGTCGTGGGCGCTGATCTGTACCAGACTGGTACCTGCCAAGCTGTCCTCACTGACTTGGGAATGGTACTCGGTGTTCACGAACATGGGGGCGTTGTCGTTGACATCCGTCACCGTTACCATGACGACGGTGGAGCCGTGGAGCGGCGGCGCGCCGCGGTCGGTAGCCCTGATCGTCAGTGTGTAGCTCCCCTGGGTCTCGCGATCCAAAGGGCCGCACAAAACGAGTCTCCCGACGGCACCTGGCCGGACCCCCGACAGAAGCGCCTTGACCTCCAGGAAGAACCTCCTCTCCTCGTTGCCCTTGACGATGGCAAAATCCAAGCGGGTGTTGTCCGGCGCCCAGTCTGCGTCCTCTGCGGACAGGGTGAGTAGGGTGGTGCCCGGAGCGGTGTCCTCGGGTACGCTGACGGTGTAGGTGTCCTGATGGAAGGCCGGTGCGTGGTCGTTGGCATCCAGCACCACCACGTCTACAGCCGTGATGGTGGAGCGTGCAGGGTCGCCTCCGTCACGTGCCTCCACCAGGAGCTGGATCGGGATGCTGTGGGGGATGTCCCTCAGGCTTTGGGTGGTGAACACAGAGCCTGGAAAAGACGGTTCATTTTTATCACACAGATATTTAAATGCATTCATTCTGAAAATAATTGCCTGATGCAAAATATGCTTGAACAAAGTTGAAAGCAGATGGTAATTAAAAAAAACATTTTGTAAAACATCTCATAAGAGTACACATTTTCCCGTAGTTATAAAATATATTACTAACCCTATATTGTTGCCTATTTTTTCAAAGGGTTCAAGCGAGAGAAATTCCTATAACTGGGGACAGACATTGTTGTGTTTTTGTTTGTTTGCTTCAATAAAGATCTTCATACCTCTCTAATTATAGCATTATTCCGCTCCCTGGGTCTGTTAAGATACGAACAATGTAGAAATTGTGCAATTGGCAAAATTACACCCTGCTTGTCCATACAAATTGTGTGCAGAGCCTCTCAAACAAGAAAGAAACCTCTCTACTGGCAAGCACCCTTTCCGTGGCACAAGCCGGTGTCAGCTGTGCCAAGGAAATGGATTTAATTGGAGGAGCATATAAGAGGAATATAAGAAGAAACCTACCAGACAGGCACTCAATACCAGGCTAAAGTAATCCAGTTATGAGACATTTTGTAACGTGCACCAGGACGATGCAGACCAATGAAGCGTGCTTTGTTTTATGTAAATGTACCATTGTGTTTCTTTTGGCTGTTTTTTAAAACAAACACATTGGGGGCTGTCAGCGCATTTGTTGAAAGCGCGAGAGAGGCCACAAACTCTCTTCAGGCCCTGCGTGACGGATACCAGGAAGAATGGAGCACTTAGGAGTCCGTCAGACTGCTGGGGGAACCGGCTGGACTGGGAGTGCAGTGATCTTACCGTTGTCTGGATGGATGTTGAAACTCAGTGGAGGTGAGTTCAGCAACCTGTAGGAGACCTTCCCGTTGGCCCCTGAGTCCAAGTCGATGGCTAAAAGTGTTGCGATGAGGGAGTTGGCCGGCGCTTCTTCCGACGCCTCCACCTGGTTGAGATATCAAACATCAAGCATCTCGTAGCATTTCATGATCAACTGTTTCAGCAGCCCACCATGGCGATCACATGGTGGAAAGCCAACCCAAAACTGGACTCAAACCCACAACCTTCGGACGGCGAGACCAAAGTGCTCATACCAAGGCACTGAGCGACCCATAAACATATCGGAGCCAACATGTTAACGCAATGTTTTGTATTTGATCATGTAACACTCACACAACTCACGCGGGGGGGGTTCAGTGTCGTCCGACCGCAACCCTACCTGATAGGACGCCCGCTGGAAGACGGGAGCGTTGTCGTTGGCGTCCAGCACCGTGACCACCACCTCCCCCGTGGTCTGGTGCACGGTGTCTGAGGCCTGGACCCCCAGGACGTGCTCCGTGCGCTCCTCGTAGTCCAGGGCCCGGGCAAGCGTGATCACGCCGCTGTAGCGGTCGATGGCGAAGCAGCCGGAGGCGGAGTCGGAGGCGCCGGGGTCCAGGAAGCTGTAGCTGATGGTGGAGCCCAGGTCCACGTCGTTGGCCGTCACCTGGGTAACCACGTAGCCCACGGGCAGATCTGGAGCAGACACCATAGGGTCACGATGTGGTTTAGATCCGTGTTGGATATCATTCGCTATGAGATCGTGACACGTGAGTTGGATTGGTGTTCGATAATAATTGAGAATGTCCGTTTGAATATGAGAAATGTGTTTTATGGGCAATGAGCAAACTGGACACATTTTGGGTTAGTGATTAAGCAGGTGCTTTTGTCCAAAGCGACTTACAGCAACCACAAGCAACCACAAAAAAGACACATGAAAGAAAACAACAAAAAAAAGTATCTATAAATAACACAGAGTGAAGCAGCTAAACTAATCAAAACACAAGGCCAGTAGGGTTTCCTCCTTGTCTGATTGTTTACTTCATGGCGGTAGTGATATGAATTATGACTTATGGTCTTACTCTCGGCAACAACGACCGGCGTCATGGGCGGGATGGCGGGGCTGTTGTCGTTGACATCCACCACCTGGACCCTGATGATGGTGGTGCCACTGAGGGCAGGGCTCCCCCTGTCTGTTGCCTGAACCACCAGCCTGCAGCAGGGAGAAGTTTGTTGAGTTCATTCATAAGGCCAGGAGACACAAAGATCATCATGACTCAAGATGTGGCAAAATACGAATAGTGTATTCAAATGTTTTGGCTATTTTTTTAATTCAGGGTAGTTTAATCCAAAGGTGAAGCTACAGTGAATTCAGATACAAGTTCATATGGAGCAGGGACAGGCTCGGTTAGGCTGCGGACCATGGGGAATTGAACCCAGGACTTTTCGTCTGGGAGTCATCACCCTAGCCACTACGCTATCCTGCCCCTGCTTGCATTAGATACGGATTGAACCTTACCTGTACAAAGGTGTTATCTCCCGGTCCAGTAAGACGTTCGTAGCCAGAATGCCACGCGCAGGGTCCAATACGAACGCATTGTTCTGGTTCCCAGACACGATTGAGTACTCGATCAGACCGTTCATACCGCTGTCAGCATCCGACGCAAACACCTGCGGGAGAACAAAGGAGCAAACCAAGAGAGATCGTTTCAGGACGTGTTCACACTACGACCGCTTAATAGCAGTTTCCACTGTCATCACTCTTTATCCACTAAACCAGCATTTCTGCCTTCTCTCATGTGCATGCCCAGACGTCTCTGGCCGGTTACCAGCGTCTGGATCACATCACAACGCATTTTCAGATTCGTCTATGTTGTTGGAAAAATCTTGGTTAGTGTGGACGCATGGCCAAATTGGTTAAAAAGCATTTAGCCAATGTAGCCCATGGCCTTGAACTAACAATAAACTGCCATTCCATTTGGCTATAACTCAAGATTATGGGCCTGGGAGGCACTTGAGTTATGAGGGTAAACAGAGCATTCCCTGCGGTATCTTACGTATTTACGTTTTAGGGCATTTAGCAAACAATTTTATCCAAAGCGCATTACAACAGTTCATACATAAATTCACACACCGACGGCGGAGCCAACAATGCAAGGCGACAGCCAGCTCATCAGGAGCAGTGAGGGTTAGGTGTCTCGCTCAGGGACACCTAGACAAACAGGGGATCGAACTGGCAACCTTCCGGTTACAATTCAGCCCGCTCCTGAGCTAAGCCGACCAACACCTTTGCCTCTTGATGCTAGTACCTGCATGATGTAAGTGTTGTGCACCTGCCCCTCCCACACGGCGGTCCGGTAGTAGGCGTAGTCAAACAACGGGGCGTTGTCGTTGACGTCCTTGAGGGTGATGGCCACCCGGCTGTGGGCCGTCTCCATCCCGCTGTCCGCCAGCACCACAAGCTGGGTTAGGCGGCCCTCCTCGAAGTCCAGACCTTGGGGCTTCTTCACTGTGATCTCACCTGGTGGAGGAAAAAGGTTCCAAGACTGGCTGTCAACCACATTTTCACGACCACAACTATTTAGCGATACCCTTAACAATCCATCGTCGCAGTGTGTGCTTGATCTATGGGAGATTTGGGGGGTTATGCTACAGATAAAATGTAGCAAAAACAAAACGGAGAACTGAAGAACAAACAAAACCAGGCTTTGACAATCTGGGCGGGCGAGAATCAACTGTTTTGATCCAATTCCAGTCAAAATACAGACAACGGAGAAACAACAGAGATGTAGATTTATAGAGCTCAATTGTTTGATAAACAAAGAGATGCAAAAGTTCAAAAGAGATTGCATGGATGCCTGTGTTTTTCTAGCTGGATATAAAGAAAGTAAAAGAGGAAAGTAAAAGAGGCATGTTCAGTACTCCAACCAATTCAAACAAGAAAGTAAACACAACAAAGCCTTGACTTTCTACTAGTTCATCTGACATGCTAACACTGCCTAGCTAGCACTAACCTTGGAATCATTTAAGTGTTATTTTAGCACACTCATTTTAACTTGTTAAGAGAGCATAACAATGTAGGGATTAAAATATGTTACCTGTGTTTCCATTTATGGCGAAGACTTCACGCTCATTGCCACTGAAAATGCTGTATCCAATCCTGAGCCCACTGTTCGCCTGGTCAACAGCCTCGATTTTAGCAACAAAAGTTCCTTTAAAGAGAGGGAAACATTCATTGAAACATCCGATCAATCAACCCCCAAAGAACAATCACTGAAGGTGACTAAAACATGCGAGAAATAAACAATCCTACCAGCTCTGCTGTTCTCGATGACGGTGGCGTTGTAGACCTTCTTGGTAAACAGCGGTCCATCCAGGCCCCCCTTCAGATGGACGAACACCAGGCAGGTGGAGGTGAGCTCCGGCTCTCCCCGGTCCGCCGCCAGCACGTGCATCCTCCTCCCGGGGAACCCGGCCCTCAGGGGCCGCCTCAGCCGGATCTCCCCCGTCGCCTCGTTCAGCGCGAACAGCCCGTCCCCCTCCGACCAGGCGTACCGCACCGTCCCGTTCTCCCCCTGGTCCAGATCCGTGGCCCTCACCGTGGCCAGGACCTGGTCGGGGCGCCAGGTCCTGGTGGCGGCGACCCAGGCGCTGACGGGGTCCCGGGGGCACGCCGGCGCGTTGTCGTTGACGTCCTCCACCTCCACGGTCACCGTCACCTCCGCGCTCTGGGGCCCCACCGCGCACCCGTCGGTGGCCAGGGCCCGGAGGGTGTACTGGGCCCGGCTCTCGCGGTCCAGGGGCCGGGTGGTGCGGATCAGCCCCGTGGCCCCGTCCACGGCGAAGGCCCCCTGGCTGCCGCCGTCCTCCTCCAGGCTGTAGCTCACCTCCCCGTTGGGGCCCTGGTCCGGGTCCGTGGCCCTGAGCTCCAGGACGGCCGTGCCGATGGGGAGACCCTCGGCCACGGCCGCGTGGTAGTGGTCCCTGGAGAAGGAGGGGCCGTTGTCGTTCTGGTCCAGCAGGCGCAGGTGGAGCTGGGCGGTGGAGCTGAGGGGCTGCGGCCCGCCGTCGGTGGCCCGGAGGGTCAGGGTGTAGGAGCCCTGCTCCTCGCGGTCCAGGACCTCCGTGGAGCTCACCGCGCCGGTGAGGGCGTCCACGGTGAAGCGGCCGCCGCGGGACCCTTCACCTGCTGAGGACACAGGACATGAGGACACAGGACATGAGGACACAAAACCGGAGGACACAGGACATGAGGACACAGGAGATGAGGACACAGGACATGAGGACACAGGAGATGAGGACACAGGACCTGAGGACACAGGAGATGAGGACACAGGACCTGAGGACACAGGACATGAGGACACAGGAGATGAGGACACAGGAGATGTGGACACTGATGGCACTATCTGGCACTCGTTTTAAAAATGGAATGGTTCCATTTTTACGTATTAAATGTGTTATTGATTTTTGTAAGAATCCGTTAATTTTCATTGAGACTCATTATTATTTCAAATGAATTGTATTTCTTGTTCATGACATGTTGTGTTCCCCTTATTAAACACTAAAGCATTTTCAGATTGGCATGAAAATATATTTAAAAAAAGGTTTAAACATATATAAATATGCGATCGACGATGACGCTTGCCAGGGATCTGTGAAGGGAGTGGAATCCTCCCCACCGACCCCACCGGTAGGTATGTCGGTCTGTGAAGGTTGGGGAGGGGGTTGCTTACCGTCTATGGAGTAGTGGATGGTGCTGTTCTCCCCCAGGTCGGGGTCCGAGGCCTGGCCGATGTGCATCACCCCAGGGGGCTGGTTCTCGGGCAGGCTGACTTGGAAGGAGGACTGCACGAAGCGGGGAGGGTTGTCGTTCTCGTCCAGCACTGAGCACTCCACCGTGGTGGTGCCGGAGAGGCCCGGAGAGCCACCGTCACGGGCCAGGACTATGGAGGGAGGAGAGGAGAGAGGAGGAGGAGGAGGAGAGAGGAGGAGGAGAGAGGAGGAGGAGGAGAGAGCAGAGAGGAGGAGGAAGAGAGAGGAGGAGGAGAGAGGAGTGGGGAGGAGGAGGAGAGAGAAGGAGGAGGAGGAGGAGAGAGGAGAGAGGAGGAGGAGGAGGAGAGAGGAGAGGGGAGGAGGAGGAGGAGGAGAGAGAAGGAGGAGGAGGAGGAGAGAGGAGGAGGAGAGAGGAGGAGGAGGTGGAGGAGGAGAGAGTTGGAGGAGAGGAGAGAGGAGGGGAAGGAGGAGAGAGGAGGGGAAGGGGGAGAGAGGAGAGAGAAGGAGGAGGAGAGAGGATAATGACGAGAGAGGAGAGAGGAGGAGGAGAGAGGAGGGGAAGGAGGAGAGAGGAGGAGGAGGAGGAGGGGAAGGGGGAGAGAGGATAATGACGAGAGAGGAGAGAGAAGGGGAAGGAGGAGAGAGGAGGAAGAAAGATGATGATGAGGAGAGAGGGTAATGAGGAGAGAGGAGAAGGATGAGGTGGAGAAGAGAGGAGTAGGAGGAGGATGAGGAGGAGGAGAGAGGAGAAGAAGGAGGAGGAGAAGAGAGGAGGAGGAGGAGAAGAGGAGATGATGAGGAGATAGATGAAGGAGGAGGAGGAGATAGATGAAGGAGGAGGAGGAGTAGGAGGAGGAGAGAGGAGAGAAGAGGAGAAGGAAGCACAGCGAATGAGATGAAGGTTGTGAGAGAGTCATAAAAAAACACTTCATCTGCATTTCCAACTAGTTGTATTTTGCAAGGTCTTCCAATTCGTTGTATGATAATACATTGTGATACCTAACATTAATGATAACAAATGATTTAAAGATTTGTGAGTAGAGCCACTGATTGGAACAAGTTGATACATGAGTCCCAGGTGTAGAAGTTGTGGGGGTTGTAGATATGAGAACAATATTATTAGACAGTACAACAGCAGAGGCTAAGACACACAAGAATTAAACATGAAGCAGCACGCCACCACATTACAAGATGATTTACATTCTGAATTAGAATTTCAGTGAGGAGGTTTTTATTTGGAAGAAAAACTAAGTGTGTCGTGCCGTGTTTGGAAGACTAATAAATGCTGCATTAACAACAGCAGGCAAAGTGCTCCATTTTATAGGCTCATGGAAAGCAGAACTCAAGGCTCAAGGTGAAGTGATGTTTTATGCGCTCAGCAACTATTCCGTGAAACACATACACGTTAAGCATGTAATAATAATAAAGTAAAAGCAACAGCGATAAATTTGATGCTCAACCAAATGGAAATCAACACAGTGGACTTAAGAGCAGTTACTTTGATACTCTCTCTCTCTCTCTCTCTCTCTCTCTCTCTCTCTCTCTGTCTCTCTCTCTCTCTCTCTCTCTCTCTCTCTCTCTCTCTCTCTCTCTCTCTCTCTCTCTCTCTCTCTCTCTCTCTCTCTCTCTCTCTCTCTCTCTCTCTCTCTCTCGGCTGATGTGCCCCCTATAAACATTCATGCGTACAAATTACTGCTGATCATTGCGCAACACCGACCTCCGTAAGCATCATTAGACAAAACATCTGAGAATAATTCATCTCTAGAAATATATTGCTAGACACTCTCACTGTAATGGCGTGCCCCAGAGAGGGAAAACAAACTGTGGAAAAAGCAAAGGGGGGGGCAGATAGCCCGGTGAACTGCAGAAGGTTTAGACGTATAGCTATGCCCTCCCCCTAAAAACGTCTGTAGCGTTTCCTCCACATAAATCAATCTGGTCAACAGTGTTACATTTGCACAGAGGTTGGGCCCTGAATACTTTATGACTCCAGCTGGGAGAAAGGGAGAGCAAGAGGGGGGAACTAACTTTTTAGGAACACATTTCACTGATGTTCACGAGAGGAAAAACTTGCGGAAGGAGTAAGCGAGAGGGAGGGAGACTAGGGGCGGGATTGGTGGGGGTGGGGGGGGGGGGGGGGGGAAAACCAAGGACAGAAGAAGCAGGATCACTTTCTTTCCCCCCTTTTGGGTCTTTTGTAGAACATTCCGACATGGAAATATGTAATGAAAGACAGAAACGGTCGAAAGATGCGGTGGACCGTATTTAACATTCGGCTACGGTCTTTGAGTTTGTCCAACAATGTTTGTACGGTGTAAGCGGTAAGATATTCTAGTGGCTAGAGAGCTAAAATTGCACTGGGTTTAATCAGCACCATGTCCACAGCCTGACGTACGTGTTTGCATCCTTCAGCGAGATCCAAAGCCTGCGCCGTTATTGCATGCATTACACTTCACTGTACGTCACTCGGATGTTTCTTTTGTAACACTAGTAACAGCTATATCTTACATAAATAGCCACGATATTGTTCATTCATTTAGAAAGTAGTGCTGTTACACAGAAAAAAAGCAAAAAGTTAGGCTACATTATTTAAGTAGCGTGTTACTGCTAACTCTGGCTCATGAAGCATGGGAGACAGGGGGAGGAGTCAGAAGGTGGCGGTTACCTCTGAGGGTGAACGTCCGTTGCTGCTCTCTGTCGAGCTGGGTGGTGGTGGTCACCTGACCCGTCTGGGGGTGGATGCTGAAGAGGTCGTAGCCGGGACCGGGGAGGAGACTGTACTGCACCTCTGCGTTCTTTCCTGCAGGAGGGTGGTTTGTACAGAGCTGATCAATAAACTGACACTTGCTGAAGGAGTGACCTGTTGAGACCTTGCTGTCAAATGGGGTCAAACACAGATACACATTTAAAAAAGCACAATGCAACACAAAGACAAACATACAAACAATTCAACTTTATCCCATAATTCGATATTTGTGTATTTGTTTCTCCTCAGCGAGTGTGTAAAACAAACTATTAAGTTGTACGTTTGATCGAGCATAACATCAACCCTTCCAGGGGTTGGGGGTTCCATTCCCACTGGGGGCAGACCGGGCCCTGAAAGAATGCACTTGGTGGTAGTCTAAGACGCTTTGGTTCAAAGTGTCCCCCACCAAATGGCCAAGCGATTAGCAGCAGTCACGTCTACACCCGTTCTACAACAGTAAGGCAAGGCGTTTCCATGACGCCCACTCCGGGCCTTCTCAATCCTGTCAGCGACGCTAAATTCCCCTGACGTTTACTGCGTTTAATGTTAGCTTTAACATGCATTAATAAAAACCCAAACTCCGGGGTCGCCATTTTGCACCTCATTAGGTCAGTCAATGTTGACGGCCTCGTCAATCTTACAAAGTCCTTATCTGATTGCCCGATTAAAACCAGAACCGGGAGAATAAATCATCCAGATATAATCTCTCACCTCGTGTCAGGGTGAAAGAAAAGGCTGTAATTTATCCGAGGCCTGTGCTGTAGGGCTGAAGGCCAGTTTATAAGCCCTCCTGTAGCTCAATCTGGTCCCTGTTTTCACAGCATTACCCCCGGGTTGACCCCCACTTTGTATGCACCTCACTCAGAAAACGCACTGCTCCTTTTCTGTGACCGTAGGACTCCGAGCTTCCATATGATCCCCCCGGCCCCCGGCCCTGGCCCCAGCCGACCCACCCACCCACCCATCCAGTGGTCGGGGTTCAAAACAAGCCAACCTTGCGTCTTGAAATGTGTGTATATTTACCCATGGGAGGTAGGTAGAGCAAGTTTACGTGAGCACGCACACACACACACGCGCGCGCACACACACACACACACACGCACGCACGCACACGCTCAGATGCACACGCACACTCAGACGAACAGGCACAGGGGCAGCGCACGTTGCGGCGCTACGGCGGTGAGGTGAACCATTAACCAGCAGCTGTCAGTGAACCATACATGTGGTTTAGATCAGCCCACTTTCACAGGACCTCCACACAAATGTTTGGTAAAATATCCAACCCCCAACCAACCCGATCCCTGGGGGTGTAGTAGCTATAGCGTAGCTGCTACACCCCCGTCTGTCCTTCTGGGGCGGGTATAGTAGCTAGGAGAGGTGGTCTACTACTGTAGACACTGAACAGGTCTCCGCTGTTCTCTGGAACAATGGTGTGAAATGCATTTTAGTGTTAAAAAAACGTTCGGAAGAGGAGATATAACGGTGTGAAGGGTACATTTTAGGAATTTGATGTAGGTAATTTTGTGGGAAAAAAACAAGGAACATGAATCCAAAAATCGGCATGTTTTGGTTACAGTTAGCTTGACATGCAAAGCTAGCAGGAAACATGGTTTCATCACAGAAAACATTCACCACTTTTCTTTTCTTCTGCAATGACTTCATTTGAACCTACAACATACAATCACGTCGGATAAACACAACCATCGGTCGACTTGACAAAAAGAAAGGCACAAAAGCCCATCAAACGTACATGTGTAAGTATACCACTATATACACATCATGTGGATTTACATCAAAGTCATTTAATATTCTACAGAACACAAATGTTTTGACAACCTTTCTTTCTTATTGTCTTATCGCAAATAAACCGAAGGTGATCAGTGACGGAAAATTTAGATGTATTAACAACTGCTTACCACTGTTGGATGTGAGCAACACGGTCCAGGCTGTCAGAGACACTGGAGTCACACATCAAGGCTGACTACCTCAGATTGACCCAGACTGCTCTGAATAGACCAAGGCCAGAACCTCAACGTCTTCTGAGGTCTCCGGTCAATAAAACAAAAACTAATAAACAGGGATGATAATGGAGTAGGACGGAGGAGGGGGTGGGGTGCTGCCACACGTTCCAGACAGGGCGATTTGAATGGACAGATGAAAACACAGGCCTATTACCACAGATGGTTTGTATTATGGAAATCATCTCACACACACAGACACACACACACACACACACACACACACACACACACACACACACACACACGAAAAAGGTCCTTTCAAATCTCCCACCAGAGTGGTGTACTTTGCTGTTTTTGGACAATTCTAACTCCCAAGAATAAACTCCTGATGTACGGACATCAGGAGCCCCTTTACCTTACACCCCCGGCACCAACAACACCATCAACACCGACACCCCCAGGTGCCGACAGGACTCAGACTGTCAACGGGTGGAGAGGACATGGGATTTGGGATTTGGAGGAGGTGGACGATGTGTTAAAATAAACAAGAGCAGCAGGTGTCTTAGCCAATAGGATCAGGCTTTGGAGGTGTGATGTACAGCTCCGCCAGCACACGGACATAACGATTTAGGAGAGGGGAAATCTGCGTTTTGGGTTTCCTGGTTATGAAGGTGCAGCAAGCCTCTAGAAATATAGGATGAATTCCCATTGTGATGCACTGTTGCTCTTGTCGGTGACAGTATAGTCGCCATGTTATCCATGTCGTGAATTTTTTGCCTCACCGCTATACATGCCTCGCTTTATAGGTTCTATAATCCATTATGATTTGTTCAACGATGCAGTTTATAGCATCTATTTTTTTCTTACTTTCAAACAATCATATCCTACCATCCATGGTAGGGGGAACAGAACTGTAACCCAATAGATGATGGCCTGTTTCTAATTACCTTGGCATTGGGATGAAAATAAGAATAGCCAATTGCCAAGAGCAATCGTTAAATACAATATTTAGGTGCTGCCATCTAGGGGTTTCTGGAGGACTCGAGTTTATCCAATTCCCACTTTCCCTTCAATATATGCTCTCAAAACATAGTAATGTATCATACTGCATCATTATTGACAGAATATGTAATTTATAATTATTATATTAAGCCATATCACTACATTGTAGAATAGAAAATGTTATGGTCCCATGCACTTCCAAACTTTCCCCTCTTGCTCTCTCTTCTCTCTCTCTCTCTCTCTGTCTCTCTTTCTCCCTGTCTCTCTCCCTCTCTCTGTCTCTCTTTCTCCCTGTCTCTCTCCCTCTCTCTCTCCCTCTCTTGCTCTCTCTCAACACGCAACTTCTCTCCTCCCCATCTTTCTCATAAAAAAAGCAACACAAAAGCAACTCCACCTACTCCTCTCATCCCCTGACTCATCATCATCATCATCATCATCCCCTGCCCTCTCCTCTCCTCCTCCTCCACCAACTCTCCTCCTCTTCTCCTCTCATCTCCTCAATCATAATCATCAGCATCATCAACATCATCCCCTCTCCTCTCCTCCTCCTCCTCCTCCTCCTCTTGCTCCTACCTGAGTCTCCGTCGGTGGCTGTCAGCCTGACCACCGGCTCCCCGGGGTTTCTGTTCTCGGCCACGCTGGCCGCGTACACCTCCCGCTGGAACACGGGCGGCAGGTCGTTGACGTCCTCCACCAGCACCGTGAGCGTCTGGGTGCAGGAGAGGCGGGGCATGCCCCCATCCCCCGCCCAGACGATGAGCCGGTGGGAGGCGCTGACCTCGTGGTCCAGGGGAGAGGACAGATACAGGAACCCTGGGAGGACGTCAATGCATTAATAACCGTCGGAAGGGAGTCCATTCCTGCTGATTAACATGAAGTCATTTGTCAGACTTACAAGTTGAGTCTGAGGAGAATTCACAACATATCATCAAAGTTTGAGTAACTTTCCAGAAAAGTTATTTGAATTTTCGGTAAACTGCTATAACTGCAAAGAAAAGATGGTAAGCGATAGTAAATACAGTTTTCCATCTCTTTTCTTTTCTTCTTCAAGTAACTTCAACATCACCCGAGTCTGAGGACCTGCTTCCCTCTGGGCCACACAGTGCCCGTGAACAGCCTGTTCCGTCTAAAATAGTGCCGTGCTCTAGATCCAAGGTTTTATCTCAGACAAGGGTCCTCCAACTGCATCACCATGGGTGGATGCATGAACGCATATAGCACAACAATATTTCATACCGGTGTTCTCCTCCAGCCTGAAGACCCCCTGGCTGTCCCCGTCCACGATGCTGTAGGAGACGCGTCCGTTCTCCCCCAGGTCTCTGTCCAGCGCCACCACATGATGGAGCAGGCCGCCCACCTCCGCGTCCTCCGCCACCAGCACGGCGTCCGCAGACACCAGCACCGGCCGGTTGTCGTTGACGTCCAGCAGGGAGACCTGCGCCGCGACAGACGCCTGCCTCCGCACTCCCCCCGGCCCCGCCCCCTCCCCCTCCTCCTCCCGGTCGAAGGCGGTGACGGTGAAGGCCAGGCTGGGTGTGGTCTCGCGATCCAAGGGCGCCACCACAGTCAGCCTCCCCGTGCGGGGGTCGACGGCGAAGGGAAAGGGCGGCGGCGGCCCGCCGGGCGAATCAGAGTGGGAGCCCCGGTCGTGGCTCAGGGAGTAGCGCAGGTCGCTGTTGCCCAGGCTACCGTCTGCGTCCTTAGCGTGGAACGCAAACACCAATGTCCCCACGGCGACGTCCTCCCTCAGGCCGAGTGTGACCAGGTCGTCGGGGAACCAGGGCGTGTGGTCGTTGACGTCCTCCAGGGAAACACTGACCAACACGGACACGTTGAGGCCGGGGGGCTGGCGGGGGTCCGCCTCTAGGGCGAGCACCACCAGGAAGTACTGCGCGGCGGACTCGTAGTCCAGCGGTTGGTTGACGTAGATGTCGCCGGAGGAGGGGTCCACGCCGAAGTGGATGCTGCCGTCGCCCTCGGCGATGGAGTATCGGAACCTGGCGCCGTCCGCGATGATGGCGGCCGAGCCGACAGCGGCGGCGGGCTTGGCGTCCTCACGCACGCTGAGGCGGCGGGCGATCTGGTGCTGGGAGCCGTCGAACACAGACGCTCCATCGTGGACCTGGACAGGAAATTAATGCAAATGAATAAATACCATTACCTACAGAAAATAAATGATATAAATACAGTACAAAACCATTTTTCTACTAAATACAAAATAATAATTAAACACAAATACATAGAAATGTATATAACATTTAATTGAAGTAATTTATATAAAAGTAGATACAAATTAGCAAAAATCTATTCATTAATATACATCAATTAATGATTGAATACAAATAAATAATACAATTAAATAAAATGATTAAAATATGTTTAATAAATTGAATTACTTAAAAATAATAGTATAATAAATTGAGACTGTATCTGAAAATTAATCTTTAATATTAGGCAAAAAAATATCTTCTTCATTCACTTCTTACAAGGTATCCCAGTAGACTACACACACTCCTACACACATACGCACACACACACATACACCCAGAGAAAAACACACA
Organism: Pollachius pollachius; assembly: GCF_949987615.1. Taxonomy (NCBI): domain Eukaryota; kingdom Metazoa; phylum Chordata; class Actinopteri; order Gadiformes; family Gadidae; genus Pollachius; species Pollachius pollachius. Next base: position 42,005,380 of record NC_136935.1, on the reverse strand, counting down.
CATACCTACACACGCACCCAAACATCCACACATCCACACAAACACACACAAACACTCACACACATGCAAGTGACCAGTACCTGCACATGAACGATGGCGACTTCCTCCAGAGAGTTGAGTCCTCCATCTTTAGCGATGACCTCCAGGGTATAGTGCGTCACGATTGGCTGGAGAGATGCCGCCTTCAGTGTGATGTCACCACTCTGAGGGTTAATCTCAAACACTCCCAGCCCATCTGCTTCTAGATCAACCCCCCCCCCCACACACACACATACACACACACACACACACACACACACACACACACACACACACACACACAATTCAGTAGGCAGTGGCAAACAATATGCAAGGCAATGTATTGGAAAATAAATCGATATATCATTGAATAATTGATCCTGGGCGATCCTCTCACCTGTCCTTAAAGAGAAGGTAACCGTGCCGTTCTCTCCGGCATCGGGGTCTTTGGCGAACATGGTGGTCACCAGAGACCCCGGGGGAAGGCCCGCCCACATCTGCAGGTGTCAAAACGACATCACCAGTTAAAGCCTATGTACTGGTAGGAGTGGCTATGTAGCTATTGTATTATTTAACATGTGCATACTGGAAAACAAATACAGTACATAAAATATATGATAATAATACTAAAATATTCAAGCATATAATAAAAAAATAATAATTTAATAAATAATAATAAAAATAATAATTTCCTTGGTTATACATCCTTCAGATTAGATTAGATTAGATTCAACTAATCTAATTGTACATCCTTCAGATAAAGCCAGGGACCCCAGGGTGATTAACAAATCATTTTGAGTCAGATTAAACAGTTGAGTCAGATTAAAACTAAACAGCCTCTATCTTCAATCCAACCTTACAGAGCTACGTATTCATTTGGCATTCACGATTACACTTTGACCTCCTGAAAGTACCTCAGGGTTTGCCTGTTGAGCAGCCAATCAGGCGTGGGCATGGCCTACCTGAACGTTGAGCTCGTTGGTGGAGGGCAGGTGGGTGAAGCGCGGCGGGTTGTCGTTGACGTCGGTGACGGAGACGTGTACGGTGGCGGTGGCGTTGAGCCGGGGCCGGCCGTGGTCGCTCACCATCACCTTCAGGCTGTGCTGGCTGTGCTGCTCCCGGTCCAGCGCGACCCAGTTCATGATCTCCCCTGCAGGGATCAGGTTGTGGTTTACGGTCAAGAGGCCAAGCTCTATCTATTTGCTATCATCGGCTGGGACTTAGTCAGTGGCAAACATGATGATTGATTGTTAGGATATTCAGGGGGTTTCTCGAGGAGTTTGTGTGTTTGGCCTTTTTAGTTAACCATTATAATTTTGTTTTTTGTATTTTGAGGTTTTGAGACATTGTTGAGAAAAACAATAGAAATGTCCTATGGATCCATAATATCCGGCTTTCAGCCCAGGCTCTATGCTGTCTCCCCTCAGAAGTTCCGCTTTAACAGAGCAGGACTGCTGGATCCGAGACGAATCGCTAATCAACATGTACTGCGGTTCTCTAGCGCCCTCTTGTGGCCAACACATCCCCCTTTCTTTTGTCTCTGTGTTATTACGCTGCATATGACTTTTTCACACATTACCCACCAATTCAGCATCTTACCTGAACCTGCACACCTCACTAACATCAACCGCTATATTTTCACTATATTTAACATTTCCTTACCTGTTTTGGTGTTAATACGGAAGTACTTCCCATCCGAGAGCAGCATGTAGGACAGCTCGGCGTTCTTCTGGGCGTCCCGGTCGGTGGCCTGGACGGTCCCCACCAGGCCCTGCGGCGCGCTGCCCTCCGACGCCGTGAAGTAGTACACCTCCCTCCCAAAAAGCGGCGCGTTATCGTTGGCGTCGAGGACCTGGACCCTCACGCTGGCCGTGGCGCTGCTCCTGGCGGCGTTCTCTCCGGCGGCGGCCACCACCCTGAACCCGTACCCGGGCTCCGTCTCGTAGTCCAGGCTCTGGTAGAGGTACAGCCAGCCGCTCCGGGCGTGGACGCGGAACGGGGGAGCGGGGAACCCCGGCTCCGGCTCCAGGGAGTACGTGATCCCGGTGGTCCCGGGGCTGCCGGACGCGTGGGCCCCCTGGGGCCCCCCCGGGTGCGCCTTCACCTGGATGACCCGGGCGTCCTTGCGGTAGCCCTCGCCGATCTCCACCTGGTACACCAGCGACTCGAAGGCCAGGGCGTGGTCCTCCGGGCCCGCCGGGTCCACGGTGACCTCCAGGGTCAGCCGGGCGGTGAGCGGCGGCCGGCCCTGGTCCCTCGCCATGACCTCCAGAGCGTACGTCCGCCGGGCGCTCGCCCGCAAACTCCCGGCCAACGTCAGCGTTCCCAGGACCGGGTCCACGGCGAAGGGCGTCTTCTCGCCGGCGTCGTTCCCGGGGTCGGTGAGGTGGTAGCTCACGCGTCCGTTGGCGCCGCTGTCGGCGTCGCGCGCGTGGGCGATGAAGAGCACGGCCCCCGGGGGCGTGTTGCGGGACAGGGTGAGCGCTTCCCGCGCGGCGGGGAAGGCGGGGGCGTGGTCGTTGACGTCGGCAACGCTGACGTTGACCTGGGTGCTGCTGAAGAGGAGGCCGCTGGAGGACTGCAGCACCAGCAGGGCGTAGCGCTGGGCCTCGTGGTCCAGGGCCCGGCGGGTGCTGATGAGGCCCGTCTCCAGGTGCACCGAGAACCAGCCCTGGGGGTCTCCAGAGGAGATGCGGTAGGTGACAGGCTCGGGGGAACCTGGGGAGACACAGAGGACCCAGGGTGGTACAGGGTTCATATCACAGACACCAACATTGCGCCTCAAGCCATGGGGGTAGGAAGGTCTCGTGGTTAAGGCACTGGACTCCCAACCAACAAAGGCTCTGGGTTTGAAACTTTGCCTTACTATCCCCAGGTAGGCAGAGTAGGATCATCAATAATTACATGCTATCTCCGAAAATCGCTTTGGATAAAAGCATTTACTAAATAGTAAATATTCATTCCCATGCGTATACATACAATATGGAGATGTTAATAGGAATGATTATTAGGGTATTTGATTTTGATAATAACGTGATGCTTGTGAAAACACTAACACACACACAAACACATTCAGTCGGCACTATAAGTAATTACCGGTCCAAATCCCTTTGTTGTAACTACTAAGTAAAGATAGGAAGGAGTTAAGCTGTAGTGGATTCAAACGTTCCCTACCCCGCCTCCTTGTCCTCTTCTGTAAACACAGTGTTGATGTTTAAGTTGAAGAGCTAATCTGGTAATTGATTAGAGAACCTTGAACTACTTCTAGGCTATCTTTCTGCTATTGAGAACAGATTCGTGGCATATGTGACAACTCTTCAAGAAGCCATAATCTCTGCAGTACAAAATACTTACAGTAGAGTAAACATACCACTGTACGCATTTTGAAAGGTTTTTTCTTTGTTGTATACAGGGAAAGTCGTATACAAAAAAGCCCAGCAATTGTAAGTGCTTGGCAACTGTTACAATGAACATCTTTACTGTACCGACAGCGATATTTTGTTGTTTCGTATTGTATTTTAGGGAGCTTCGGATAAAAGCATCTGCTACATGCACTAATTTGAATGTGTAAATGTGAATGTCACATATACATGCACACAGCTGGCTTGTGTGGTTACTTCACTTAGCGGTACTGTTCACGGAATGGGAAATGTATTATTAATCTGTTGTTTGGCCTGTAATCGGTTGAGCCAGGGAGGGTAGATTAAACTAGAGACTTTACTCTTAAAAAGCTACTTCTTAGGATATTCATCAGGCGACTTCTCTTTCCTTCATACGCATCTACTAACAACCAGTCTGAACCCATGTCTCGACCCATAGACCCATAGACTCTATAATGGAGTTCCCTTTCAACAAAAACAGATATTTTCTAAGAAGATCTTCCAAGAGGACGAATTTATAAAAAGGTGATGATATTGTTGTTTAGTGCTTAGGGGAACCACTTCAAAATAGAGTGTTTTTAAAGTACTAACTGCAGACAGTTGCTAAAGTGGCATGAAGGAACTGAATGTATGAGTATTGATGGACAGTGTTTTGGACACAAAGCATTTTGACACACGAAAAAGAGATTTCGCACCGGCAGGTTTCTTGCGGATACTCCCTTGACATCCACAAAGGGCAGCCCAGCCACATCGGTCTCCATATACGGTCATACTCACTTCCTGGACAGACAGCGGTCACCGTGCCGACGGACGTCCCCGGGGGCGCGTCCTCGGCCACGCTGAAGGAGTAGCGGGACCGGTGGAAGACGGCGGGCGCCTGGGCGCTGCCCACCACGTCGACGGTCAGCCTGGCGGGCGTGGCCGAGGTCCGCCCCCCGCCGTCACGGGCGCTCAGGGAGAGCGTCATGCTGGCCGTGCCCAGGTGGGCCACGGTGGAGCGCAGGTACAGAGTCCCTGGTCAAACACACACACCGTATGAGCAAGACCCAACACATAAAACACATACAGGGCCTGGAATGAAGATTAGATAAGAGATATAGGACAGTCCATAAGACAATACGAATAAAAACAGTACACATAAAGCAATGGATACGAGAGTTGAGGTTTTAAGTATTGCCTGTATATGCTACATTATATGCTAAATCATATGCTACGTTATACTATGGTTCCTATACTTTCCTCTGATAAAGCCTTCACCCCCATATGTCAGCGACAGATGGGCTAGCCATAAACCCTGTCACCCTAAATTTACTTGACAACCCAGGAGGTGTTAGGGCCCTTCCACTGGAAAGGGGGTCTCTTGCTTTGAGGTAGTGGGCCCATCCATTTCAAAGTGAATCACTATTAACACAACGTGCTCAAGCTAATTCACTCTTCAAATATTGGAAAAAACAAAAAGTATTTTGTGTGCCACGGGACAATGTGTATGGTTAACTCGATAATTAGGATTGAACACATTGTGGGTGCTGCAAAGTGTGTGTGTTTAATGTGTGTTTCAGTGGTGACACTAAGCAGGTTGACTGCCCAACCCCTGCTGTGTGGTGGCAGTGGAACCTGTCTGGCCAGGAGGGATTAAGCAGTCAGTAAGTGGTGGTTTACCCCAGCAGGAGGGCCCAGCTCAGCACGTCCACGTTAGATAAGACAGTGGAGCAATGTACACAGTTGTTTCAGGCAATGTTGTGTGAGCAATTAAACCATTAATACGGCTCACATTGTGATACGGTTATCCCAATTACTATTACTACAATATATAGAATAATGTTATGCAAATAACTAATTAATAAAGATTGCACACTTGTCCTTTATTACATGTTTTGAATGTAATAAAGTATGAAAACCTACTTTTGCCACATTGAGAAACATTGTACTGCTGAATTAATTTGTACCCTAAGATCAGTTGGTTTCATGCTATTCCATCCAACAAACTCAACAACTCTAGATTCTGCTCCGACCCCCAGATGTTTTACTACTGCAAAATAAAGAAAAATAAAGAATGCTTCTTGACACAATTCAGCGTTTACCATGACCTCTCCTCCCCCACCCTAGCTTTGATCCTCTCCTGGTGGCCTCCCCCTACCTGTGTCCCCATCCAGGGTGAACAGCCCGGACAGGTCGCTGGGCAGCAGCTCGTAGGTGACTCGGCCGTAGCTCCCGGAGTCCGGGTCGGTGGCGATGGCGGTGAGGATCTCCGTGTCCGGCGGGGAGTGGCTGCTGATGCTGGTGGCGTACTGCTCAGGGTTGAACACCGGAGCGTTGTCATTCAGGTCCTCCACCTCGATGTGCACGTAGGTCTGAGCGCTCAGCCCTCCCTGGGGAGACGGAGGCGGGGACAGGGCAGAGGGCGATGAGTAGCTGTCAACGCCTCGACTGTTAGTGTGTCTCCCAATCTCCGGGCCGGGGGCCGCTCATGGGGTCATACGGGGTCTGATTGCTGAGTTATAACCTATGAAGATTTTATGTTCAATTTATTCCTAAAAATATATATTTGAAAGGTTTGATAGTTCCTCTCAAGACCGTCTATATACAAACACACTGCTAGGATTTCTAGCCAACATGAGTTCCCTGGGACATTGATGGGACTGGTAGATGTGGATAGGGATCAGGGAAGGATCGTGTTTGGGCAAGGGTTCCACTCACCATCACAAGGCACCGGGTTTGATCCCCAATATCAACAACCTTAATTATAACCATCCTTGAGCAAGTTGCCCCACCCCTACCTGCTCCTTAATGACATGTCACTGAATTGTAGGAAAATCCCTTTAGATAAAAGCGCCGTGGATAAATGACTAGAAAACACACTCACTCGATCCACGGCCTTCACTAGAATATCATGAGAGGTCTGTCCAGTGTCGCGGTCGATATCTTGGGACACACACACTTCCCCCGTGTCTGCGTTAATGTGGAACAGAGGGTGCAGGTCCTTCCGGTCAAAGCCGTCCGACAGCGAGTACTGCAGCGAGGCAAAGTCAGGGCCATCCGCGTCCGTGGCAACAACCTGAGATACACAGGAAACGGACGAAAGGTTTCAGAGGTATACTCATTCACAAATACTTTGATTGAGGAACCATACTGACTGCAAGACTGTTATTGCCCAATCATAACTGTTGAATACTTGTGTTTAACAGTGACGTTGAAATTACTCATATACAGTCCTGGTGCAGATTATACAATTTTGACAAATCAATGGTAGTTTATCGTAGGGGGAGATTTTGACTCTCAGGAAATAATAGATGATAATAATAAAGGCAGAAGGAGGCAATGAACACAATAGAAGCACTGAGACAGTGTATGTCACAATAGAAGCACGAAGTGTGCCTTGTATCCAGGACCGCAGCCTTTCATCTTTACAAAGTTTTAGATTACGACCAATTATTTTTTACCGATCCTGATAAGATGGGTCATAAAAGTGCTTTCTTGGACTTTATGAATTATGAGCAATGTGTTTTCTAGAGTGAAGGGGTTAGCTAGGGAACATAGGGTGGGTAAGCGAAGTGCCATTCAATCCACTGTATGTGTGTTGGAAACCCCTAGCATCAGTTACTCACCTAACATATGTTATGTATAGGCCTATTGTGCTATCTGTTTAGCACAACGGATATATTCATCCATGAGAGTTGGCCGTGTTCATGTGTAAAACGAATACATAGCTGGTTTGAAATCACAGCAAAGCTAAACCTAATTACTCTTTAATAAGAAAACAGATAGAATGGATCCACAGTAGGCAAGATCGTATTGCTAATCTAATGCACATATTTGTTTTTAGTTTTCCCCACTGTGGATTCAGTTCACATCAAATGGACCACTTAAAGTTGAAATATTATGCCACCAGGTGTGAGTGTGATTAGCCGTTACAAGCCGTTTTGAAAATCTGCCCCTTCTGACATCACAAGTGGGCGTGTCCACCTAGATGTGTGCTGGATAAATCAGTCTACCGGCCTACCCAGTGGACTGTAGCAAACGTTGCTCATCTATCCGTCATCTAACCCGGATCGCCCCAGCTTGATCTGTAGAGGTTCTGCCTCGACAACCGTGAGTTCATGTCAGCTCGTGTTTAGAGAGTGAGTGAGGCTTGACTAAGGCTTCTTTTGTCCCTCGCAAGGAGGCTGGTACCATGAGGTGGTAGCCCAGCCATAAGACCTGTCCTATCAAGCAGCCAGCGTGCTGAGGGCATCTAGGACAACAACAATGACGTGGTCTGTGTGGAGAATGAAGGACACATTTGTCCACTGTGAGATGCCTGAAAGAGACAAACAGACAGAGACAGAGAGAGGCAGAGAGAGGCAGTGAGTCAGGAGAGGGGAGAGTAGGAGAAGAGAGAGAAGGGCGGACTGATAGTAGACACATGGAGAGCGATAGATTGAAAGAGTGATGGGGAATGGGAGAAAAGAAAGGGGCATGGGTGAACGATGGAGGGAGGGAGACGGAGGGAAAGTGTCAATGTGGTGGTTTTGGCAAACTGATCTGTGCCTGATGCCAAGTAGCCACTATGCCTCACAGACACAAAGTAGGGGTCGATATATTTGGCAAAACCCTGTTGTCTTCTCCCCTGCTGTGGTAATGCACTGATATAACCCATCCTCAACGGATGTCCAAACATTGACTAGGAAGCACAACCATAAAGCCCATCCTACTTGTAGGAAGCAGCTCCCTAGCTGGCTGTGCTCCGGGACCGACACGTTGTACAGCTGCTGCTGGAACACCGGCTCGTTGTCGTTGACGTCCTCGATCACCACGGTGACCGTTGCCGTGGACGACAGGGCCGGCTCGCCCCCATCCCCCGCCTCCACCAGCAGGCGGACCGCCGCCTCCCTCTCTCTGTCCAGCCGGCGCAGCGTGACGATCAGGCCCGAGGAGGGGTCGATGGTGAATGGCAGGGGGTCCCCCAGGGGGCCGGACCCCCCCGGACCCAGGAAGGAGTAGCGGACCGAGGCATTGGGGCCCTCGTCCCCGTCCCGGGCCTTCACCTGCACCACGGAGGTCCCCGGGGGGACGTCCTCCGCCAGGCGGACCGCGTAGGCGTCCCTCTCGAAGAGCGGGGGGCAGTCGTTGACGTCGGTGACCATGAGGTCAAAGGTCACCTCGGTGCTCAGCGACGGGCCAGCCCGGTCTGTCGCCCGCAGCGTCAACTCAAAGCGCTCTCGTTCCTCCCGGTCCAGTGGGCCGTCGACGCACAGGGCGAACAGGAAGTGGTCCGTCTGCTTCAGGGTAAACCTCCCCTCACCGCCCTGCAGGGTGACGCTGACCTTCTGGCTGTCCCCGAGGTCAGCGTCACCGTCGGACACGAGGATCCGGGCGACGTACTCCCCGAGGCCGGCCCCTTCAGACACCGCGGCCTCCCCCGACTCGCTGAGGAACAGGATGTTGACGGTGGGCGTGTTGTCGTTGATGTTCAGCACCTTCACCCCGACGAAGGTGCTGCTGAACTCGGACTGGGCGCCGTGGTCCCGCGCGCTAATGATTAATTCATGAAAAGACTGCGTCTCGAAATCGAGCGGTTTATTGATGTAGATCACCCCCGTTCTTTCATCGATGGAGAACATCTCGCCAGAGTCACTTTGGCGCCGGTTTATCTCGTAGGTGATAAGGCCGTTGTTTCCGAAGTCCCGGTCTGTCGCGTGCACCCGGCACACGGTGGAGTTCACCGGGGCGTCCTCGGACACCGAGGCGTGGTATTCGGTCTGGTTGAACACGGGCGGGTGGTCGTTCTCGTCCAGCACGTGGATGTTAACGTGTAGGGTCCCCGTCCTGGCAGGGATGCCCCCATCGAACGCCTCGATGGTCAGGGAATAGAAGTCCAAAGCTTCGCGGTCCAGTCTGCTGGTGAGCAGGAGGTCAAGGTGGAAGGGGTTCTCTGAGCCATTGCGATATTCCAATTGAAACAACCCTCGCATGTCCGCTTCTGAGATCCTATAACCCTGGGTACCAAACTCCCCCTCATCCTGGTCCTCAGCGCCTTCGAGTTCAAAGCGAGATCCAGGGGGGCTTAACTCTGATATTTCTAAATCGATCGTATCCGATGGAAAAACAGGGGAATGGTCGTTTACATCATTGACCTTGATTTTCACCTTAATCACCTCCCCGGTTAGGGTGGCGGCCACGAATTCATACTTATCTCGAATCTCCCGGTCCAGGACGATGGCCGTAGAGATGATCCCGGTGTCTGCATTTATTTCCAAGTCTTTCAAAACATAGGAATCTCTACTTTCCGAGATGAAGAATCCGGAGGAACTTGGCGCACTCAACGCCGCAGAGATATCCCCAACTATGGTTCTTGCCGGCAGACCCTCCTGAATGGACAGCGTGAGGTTGGACACCTGTGCGAGTGACCGGGTACCAAACAGCGACATAACAAGCAGCAGATGGAGTGCTTTACTTGCATTTTTGTGATCCATTCCTCCTTTAAAAATAGCCAAATCTGGCATCAAAGACAAGGGAAACTACATATTTTTCTTCTGACTGACTTCTAATCCAGAGATGTCTCACGTCTCGGACCCGCGCTCAACTCGACAGCTCGCGAGCGCACCGTCCATTGTGTCGCTCAAAGATCATCCCGTGACTGAAACAGCATTTCCACAAACTGTTGCATGGACTCGAACCCGGAGACTTGATTCCATAGAAAAATAAAATCACCAACGCAACTTTGTATTCGAAACCCTATAATAATTGAGGTAAAATTAAATCGTTATTCGGGAATCCGCTGCTCGTCTGGTCGATCGCCGCCGAGCGTGTCCGCCTCATGTCAACATGGTCCAGGGCTAGCTGAGCCGCGTTCCATCTGTGGCCGGGACAGACAACAGGGTTTAGGTTCTTAATCAGATTAGCCGAATCAACCAGTTCTCATGTCTTCGAAACTTCATGTATGTTTGCTCGAAGTCAAATCAAGAATCAATTAGTGTTAAATCACTGTATTTTTTTTTTTTTTTTTTACAAATTATTTTGAATACATCTGAGAAGGACCCAGAATGCCTTTATTACACAAGTTTAAGTGCAAATTTAAATAGTTCAAGTCAGTCGACTCCTCGTTTGCTGTTACGAGGACGCCCTCTCCTGACTTGGATAGAGATTACACATGAGCTTTCCATAATACAGGTAACCTGACTCTCGCCAGATGAATTTCGGATGAGTGGAGCTAGGTGGAACGCAATTCATCTTGCGAGAGTCAGGTTGTAATACAGGTGCATCTCAATACATTTGAATATTGTGGAAAAGTTATTTAATTTCAATAATTACATTTAAAAAGCGAAACTCGTATATTATAAATATTTCAAGCCTTTTTTTTAATTTAATTTTGATTATTAGTCCTATGACTTCCGGCTAATGAAGCCCTAGGCCTAAAATTCAGTATTTCGGAAAATTTGAATATTGTGAAAAAGTTAAATGTTGTAGCCTCAAAGTGTCACACTGTAATCACCGAATTACCTCAAAACACCTGAAAAAGTTTCCTTAACCTTTAAAAGGTCTCTCAGTCTGGCTCGGTAGGCTTCACAATCATGAGGAAGACTCAAACTGCTTCGAGGGTAAGTCTCAAAACGTCATCACTAGTGAATCTGGTTCTTCAGAGTGCTTTATACAAGCATATTCATAGAAGGTTGAATGGAACAAAAAAGTGGGAGGAAAAGGTGCTCAAGCAACAGGGTTAACCGCAGCATTGGGAGGATTGTCAAGCAAAGGCCATTCAAAAATGTGTGGGAGCTTCACAAGCAGTGGACTGAGGCAGGAGTCAGTGCATTAAGAGTCACCATGCACAGACATATCCAGGAAATGGGCTACAACTGTTGCAGTCCTCGTGTCAAGCCACTCACTTCTAACGTTGTCAGAGACAACATTAGAAGCGTGTTAATAATAACTGGTCTATCCGTCACTCAGTGGTCCAAAGTCCTCTATGAAAGTTAACTTTGCATTTCATTTGGAATTCAAGGTCCTAGAGTCTTGAGGATGAATGGAGAGGCACAGAGTCCAAGTTTCTTGAAGTCCAGTGTGAAGCTACCACAGTCAGTGATGATTTGGGGAGCCATGTCATCTTCTGATGTTGGTCCACTGTGCTTATCAAGTCCAAAGTCAACTCAGCCTTCTACCAGGACATTTTAGAGCCCTTCATGCTTGATCTATGGAGATGCTTGGCACATGTCCACAGTGCCAAAAGTACCAATACCTGGTTTGATTACCATTGGATTACTGTGCTTGATTGGCCAACATACTCACTTGACCTGAACCTCTTAGAAAGTTGATGGGGGAATGTCAAGAGGAAGATGAGAGACATGAGACCCACCAATGCAGTCGAGATGAAGGCCTCTATCGAATCAACCTAGTCTTCCATAACACCTTAGTAGGGCCACAGGCTGATCGAATCCGTACCACGCTGCATTAAGGCAAAAGGGCCCCCAACCAAGTCCTAGCAATATACATTATTTGTATTAGACTACATATAATGCATAATGGGCTATATTTCACTTCACCTCCACACAGAAACATAGCAGTAAAACAAGGTTTAAAAGGTGGTTTTCATTTGTAAATGCAGGGTACAAACTATAATCCAGGGAAAGGCATATTTGAATTCCCTCGTTCAGCGACTGCAGGTGTGTCCCATTGGTGCCATTATCGTCACCAGGCAACGGCTGCAACAGAAGAACTTGAGTAAACAACGCATCTCACGCAACCCTTCCTTCATCTGAAATACCCAGACCGAGACGTCTGGGGACCACTTGATCCTACGGAGAAGATGCCGGCTCACATCATGCTATCCTACCAGTGGGACGACCAGCCGCTGGTGAAGAGGATACACGACCGGCTGACAGAGCACGGACTGCCCGTGTGGATGGACATCGAGGGAGGAGTGACCGGGAACATCAACGATGCGTGAGCATAACAGTACATTGAGTGGATGGGAAGGAAAAAAAAGCCTAAAGGCACCCTCTGCTCCTTTCTCTGATTGTTCAAAGTTCAGAATGCTAGCTTTTTGCAATTTTCTTCATCAAAATATTTCTAAGTGCAATAGTAGTGTCAGATAGAAAAGTAACTATCAAAGTATCACTATATAAAATTATGAGACACACAATCCAAAGCAACTTATACTGAATAAAGACCAATGGAGGTGGTGGTATGCTGGAGACATAAGGGCGAGTCTTAACTGTCCCTCTACACACTATCCGGTTCCTAACCACTTATTTACTTGTCAAGACAACATGCAACTGGATACCCTCAAGAGAAGGTGAGAGTTGGTGTGCATGAGTAAGTGAGTGAGTCTGCAGACTTACTACAGGCTCCTACCGGCTCTTTAATTACATGCATTTAAAATTGACAGTAGTGTGTGTGTGTGTGTCTATGTATGTGTGTTTGTTTGTGTGTTTATGTGTGTGTGTATATATGTATGTGTGTGTGTGTTTGTGTGTGTGTGTTTATGAGTATTTGTGTGAGTGTGTGTATATGTGTGTGTGTATGTTTTTGTGTTTTTTTATGTGTTTGTTTGTGTGTGTGTGTGTGTGTGTGTGTGTGTGTGTGTGTGTGTGTGTGTGTGTGTGTATGTGTGTGTGTGTGTGTGTGTGTGTGTGTGTGTGTGTGTCCACCAGGATGGCTGCGGGCGTGGAGGAGGCGGCGGTCATCTGTCCCATCATGACCCCGGCTTACCAGGCATCCCGCAACTGCAAGCGGGAGCTGAGCTACGCCGACTCCAGGGAGGTGCTCACCGTGCCCGTCATGCTGGCCCACGACTGGGAGGCCAGCGAGTGGCTGGGCCTGGTCACCGCTGGGCTGCTCTGGGTGGACTTCAGGTGAGGAAGGCCTGGGGGAGAACAGAGAGGGTTCTAGAGGGATCCTGGAGCGGGATTCTATGGAAGACAAAGGCATATAGGGATTTATATAGTAGAAAAGAGACACATCACAGAGCACCATAAGGAAACAATAAGCTGTATAGAGAACAGAATTAAAGAAAATGTGCTTCTATAATGAATTGATCATAATCTATAATAATTCAGCTTCAACCCAAAATATTATATTTAGAATTATTCATTTGTTTGCTGTTTTTCTTCACTGGCGGCAGCAATGACGATAGATAAAGTTAGTAACTCCGGATAAATGTAATTAATAAGCGGGTAGCACCTAAATCATCTCGGATGGCCATAGGCAAGACTACGGAGACTGGGTTCAAGATTCGATAGGTCGAACTGCGACTACCACAATTTTCCCCTCATACATTACGGTCCAACAGAAATGCCGAAACGGATGACGAGCATTTTGAGAGCTGTGTGCAGTCCCTGGAAGCGGAGATCATGTACAACGCCGGCCACCTCCTGGTCGTGCCTGAGGTTCCTGAGGATGTGACTGACGAACCAGAGCCCAGAGAGAGGCATCCTCCGAAGAGGAAGCCGGGACGGCGCTTCCTCCACGCTCAGTCTATGCTCTACATCCGGGAGTCAGGTGTGTCTGAGTGTGTGTTAGTTTGTGGGAACACGGCGAAGAATCCTGTTTGGATGAAGGTGTTCCAACCGATTAAGGACACATAAATGATCATGGAACTGCATTTTTTCGACCATTTCATTAGGTCAACATGAATGTTACATGACATTTTGTATTTTTTCCATAGCGAGGGACAGAGGGTGAGTCGCCAGAGTAGGGTTGTGCAGTGGTATTATCGAATTGACGGCTAAGGACAATTCAGTGATCCAATCAACATTAGGAATTGGTACAAATTCCTATCAATTGACCGACTCACACTGAAACCACACCCATGGTAGAAAAGCTATATTCTCCAATATTGTGTGTTAGATGAGGATTGGTTTACGTTGACAGGGGAGGAGACCATGGACCCGGACAGTGACCTCAGGAGCAAAGTGGAGCTCCATGAGGAGCCAGGAGAGCGTGGCTCCTGGGAAGAGCAGAAGGGGATCGGCTGTAAATACTTCCGGAACGTCGCCACCTGCGGATACCTTGGTAGGCGTGGCTCTTCAACATGAACAAATCCAAACAATGAAACATAGTCCAAACTTCATTGTTTATTATGAATGAACCAATATAAACCATCAGATTGCAAGCCAGGAAGAGGGGAAGATTAAGTTTCCTCTATGTACAACTGGCAATTTGTTTGGATAATAGAAAAAAAAAGAAAAAACGGATACATGCAGCGTCAATTGAATTTGGGTGATGTTTCCTTTTGCAGGATATCACCATGGTGAGGACGATGCCAGTTCTCAACCTAGTGAGGACTGTTTGAATACAACCGGTTCTCCCAAGAGTGAGGAATGTGTGTTTACTAAAACCGGTTCTCACCAAAGTGAGGACCATGAGTACACTACAGCCCACCTTGAGGAGAATGGAGACCTGGTGTATACTACAGACAGTCCTGTAGAGACTGAGAGGTGGCTTCTGCTGGCAGACCAGATGGATCAAAGCTGCAAAAGGGCCATCATCATCAAGAACAAACACACCGGGAGATTCCTGGCGGTCCAAGGTGGTCGCTTTGTTGGACTAACTTCGTACACTGAAGACTGCAAATGGTTTCTTGAATGAAGAGAAACATGAGGGGATTATGTTTTTTTCATGGTAGCTTTACTTTTGGGAAGTTTCTCATTAGGCACAATCAATTTACTGTTGGCATTTGTACAGCCCAGACTAGGACACTGATTTTGTCAGAACCATTCTACGACGATGTAAAAAAACAAATAATGATCACAAATATTAAAATCTTTTCCGCTTGAGGATCTCTGGTTTCCAGTTGACCGGGTGGCTTTCTTCCGTCTGAAAGAAAGAAAATGATGAAAACAGAATTAATGCAATGTTGAAATAAAAAGACACAAATTGTGAAAAAAAAACAAATAAAATGTGGTAATATTCTGTGTCAATAACAGTGAGTATCCCTGAACCCTTAAATGTATATATTTTGTACGGCATCAAAACAGTAAAATATATTATAATGAAGACTAAATATATATGTATATGAATAACAATTTCAGAAAATCGATTTGAAAAAAAAACATAATAATAAAAAGTACAATCGAAGGCAAAAGCTAAAGCAGGGCGAGTAACACTGCGAACGGCCAGCTTACCGCTGTGTCGTCCTCCCGGTACACCTTGATGGTCTTGTCGGCCTCGGCGGTGATGAGCCGGCTCTCCGAGTGGTCGAACATGCAGGCGAAGATCCCGGACTCGCTGTCCAGAGAGCCCGGCTGCACGGCCGCGTGGATACGCTGGAAGTTGTAGCCCGTCCTCCAGTCCCACATGTGGATGGTCCCGTTGTCCGCTGCGGCCCAGGAGAAAAAAAAAAAAAGAGTTTGGGTTAGGAATTGAAACAGAAAGTTTAGTTTTATGGTCACCATTTGTACGCAATGGCCCCAAACCAACCGTCATCACCACGTTGGCTAGGGCTACAGGATGTATCGGCTATGTAAGATATATCGATATAATTTCCAAGGGCATACACGATTTGACAATATCGTTAATCTAGATATATGCGTTAAAATGGTCAGTTTCCGCCTCAAGCGTCTGTGTTTGCCTTGGAGACTGTGACCGTGACTCCTCCCCCTCCCACTCTGTCCTTCCGAACGTGCCCTGTGCAAAGACGCCTCATTCCCGCCCCCTCACAACACAACAAGCATGGAGGATACCGGTAGAGAAAACGAGACGGCGGCGGGAGACAAAATTGTTTCAAAGAGGAGAAACAACGGCTCCATACTATGGAAATGGTTCGGGTTTAAAAAAAAACAGATGAGCAGCAGCTGCAGGTCATCTGTAGAGAGTGTAGCAAAAACCGTTGCGGATAAAAGTGGAAGAACGACAAATCTGTTCCACCATTTACAGCAGCGGCACAAAATGCAGCATGAGGAATGCGTAACTCCGTGGCTGTGCTGCTGCATCACTGGCCGCGAAAGCTTCTTCTGCCCCGAAACAATGTCTTTTGCAAGCCTCCTTCACTCGTGGTGAGCCATATAACAGGAAAACCACAAAGTGGCATGATATACTAAAGCGGTGCCCTTACCGCATCGCAAAAGACATGGTCCTGGTCGCAATGGTGGCCCAGGATGGATTCAAAAAGTTGCTTCAAAAATGGACCCAAGGTATAGATATAGATATAGATATAGATATATGTTGCAGTCATACTGAACTGTGTTTTAATAAAAGTGCTTGCATCATCTCACATGTGGCTTTTGACTTACAAAAAAAACATCTAACTCACTCAATAGAAAATATCGAGATATATATCGTATATCGCCATTCATCCAAAAAATATCGAGATATCATATTGCGCCTATATCGTGCAGCCCGAACGTTGGCTAACTTTGGCTGTCGAAATGCGATCCTTTTTGCGAAATGCAAGTTGTCTTCTACAACATTAATAACAGGAGTCACACCAAAGTACAAACATTGAAGACGGTGGACCATTGTACCTCCAGACACCAGGACACCGTCAGAGTTGACCGCCAGAGTGTTGATGATGGCGTTATGGCCAGACAGGTTCTGGATGAAGTTGCCGTCCGGAAACGTCCATTGTTTGATGTTATCGGCAGAGCCAGAAGCAAAGGTGTATCTATAGGGAACGGGGACAAAGACAGACTTCTATCTTAAAAAATAAACATAAAAAGGAAAACTATCAAAATGACCAATGTCTTTACATCAGAGTTAAAAATCACACTACATTTTTGTGACCCATCTTAAGTTAAATGGGAAATCATGTTATCTATTTCAACCACCATTTACTTTCATTAGGACAAGGGTTTACTTCGGTTTACACCACGCCAGATGAAACGTACGTAGTGAGAGTGTTCTGTCAAGAGCTAATCCCAACAAAGAAATATCTAACTCTGTGCTCTTACTGTCGAGGATGCAGCACCACTGCCCTGACAGACTTCTTGTGGTTGGTCAGCGTGGCTCTTGTCTTCCCGGCCACCAGGTCCCACAGCCTGATGGTGGAATCGTGGCTCCCTGGGAAAATGGAGTAAACATTTGTCTGCATCAGATGGCCTAGGAATCCAATCATAGCCAGGCACAGCCCAGAGGCGTTGGGTCTCTACCTGTGATGATTTGGGGCTCGGCTGCCTGGCATTTGACCGTTGCCACGGTGTTGGTGTGGCCGGAGAGCGTGTGCACGTTGGCCTTCGTTCTGATGTCCCACACCTTGAGGACATGTGCAGAGGAGGGACCACAAGACAAATAAACCATTTGATTTTACATCTGATCACCTGAAGACCACCAATGCACAGAGATGGATTAAGACCCATTGGCTGCAACTGCGTAGCTATATGTCAAGTTACATGAATGTGTTGAAATGGAATCATTGCTACATCTTCAGAACACATCAAAAAATAAACATCCATCCCCTGCAAGCATGGGACCCATATACAGTTGTAAAAGTTGCCAATTACAACTTCTAAACAAATTGTTTATATTAAAGGGCACATATTATACCACCTGGTGTGAGTGTGATCAGCACACATCCAGGTGGACATGCCCACTTGTGATGTCAGAAGAGGCGGATTTTCGAAATGGCTTGTAAGGGCTAATCACACTCACACCTGGCGGTATAATATGTCCCCTTTAATGTATATGTAAAGGCCCAGCACATTTCTCACAATGCCAAATTGTATGCAAATCAAGTTATAATACAGGGAGTTCATAATAAATATAAACAAAATACAAGGCAACCTTGAAAGCGTTAATGTGGTCGACGGTGACTCTGCCCCATCATCTACATTCATATAGTCGAGGCTGACTGATCGAGGTGCACATGCTTACCCTGGCTGTGGCATCTCGACTGCACGTGACCAGCACGTCAATGGTGGGGTGGAGGTCCAGGCCGTACACGGCACTCAGATGTCCGTGGTAATGCCGGATGACCTAATGCACACACAGATACATACAGTTAGGGCTGTGCAATTAATCAAATTTTCATTGTGATTTCGATTTTTGGGTCAAACGATCTCAAAACTAATATAAATCAAGTTAAAAAATATTTTATTTTAGTTTTATTTTGAAACAGCTGGATACATACTGGTACATGATTTTCTATTTGAACATTTTGTGTACGTTTTAAGGGAAATTTTCAATGTTCCCAGTTACAAAGGGTCTGTTTGGAGAGAAATGCTGAATAAATGAATCATGTTTTCAAGCAAAAAAAAAATCATTTGAATAATTGTGATTTCAATATTGACCAAAGTTATCGTGATTCTGATTTTTTTCCCTAATCGAGCAGCCCTACATACAGTGTTAAGGAAAAGCACCGGGGCAATATAACAGCATGCGTTAGTTTGTCTTATAACTAGGCCTATTTTTCCATCATTGATTTGTTTACCTTTTTATTTAGTTTAATAAATACCACTGGCCAAATAGTGAAAATAAATACAATAGAAAGGTCCACAACGTAGTTGAGGGTAGTATTGGACGACAGTACAGGGGGTTGTGCCAGACATTGTACCTTGTTGTACTCCAGGTCCCAGCACTTGACCTGCTTGTCCTCGCCGCAGGAGAACAGGTAGGGGCTACGGGAGCTAACCGCCACCCCGCGCACCGTGCTGATGTGGCCCGTCAGAGACAGCTTCAGCTTCCCACTGGCCAGGTCCCAGATCTGGGAAGAGCCACCGACCATAACACACACATCAAGTCCATTCCCACGTCAAATCAGACGTAGTATAAAAAGCATTATTGATATATCATTTATTTATGGAGTATGTTTTATTGTCAGGCTGGCTTGTAAAAGACGTGGCTAATCTCAGTGAGACTAACCAGGCTAAATAATGGTTAATAAATACAAACATAATCTCAAGACCTCTTGAGATTAAAAACTTGTTGACTGAGAGGTGCTTGCTGCAATAGGCGAAAATCTAACCATTAGCAATGCTCTCAATTCAGGTCTCCATTTCACTACAGTACAAACAACATGTGTGATTTACCCTTGTGCTGAGAGTCTCTACGTACCTTGATGGTTCTGTCAGCAGAGCCTGTGACAAACCACTGGTTGCCCGGTTCCACTGCTATTGACCTCACCCAGCCCAGATGACCACTGATGACCTGAGATTCGTGAGAGTAGTTTAAATAAAAAAGGACCAACAAGTGGCATTTAATACGAGCCTGTGACAAGAACTTAACGAAAAGTGTCAAAGTGCAAAGTACAAAATAAACACGTTACCCTGAACAGCTTCCATGGGGGATGCCACGCAGGTTTGGGCATGGTCGGTGCTTTCCTTACAAGAGCAGAGGTCTTGGTGCCGCCTCCTTCCATGTGCACCTACATCCAATAATATGACAATACACTTTCACCATACACCTAGCTCGCCATAATGGTGTTGAGGGTCATGATGAATGTGATGTGGTGTGTTGAGGAAAATTACCAAAGAGGACATTGGGGGCTGGGACCTTTCTGCTATTCCTGCATGTCTGTGAATGTCCCCGACACTAGCAGCCGTGCGGCCGGCATCTAGTCTGAAGGCACACACACACACTCAAGATGTTAAAGGAAAATAATATAAATCAGTCAAAAAAATTGGTACATTTTGAGGAAATAATAGCTTAATGTTTTACTATTCAAAACAGTAAGCTAGCCTTAAAGTGTACCTGGCCTGGGAGGGAGGCAGGGTCAAGGCCATTGAATGGACTCCTGCTTCACTCGGCATCCTGTGTATCTTTGTTTCAGCAGTCAGTGCTACTCCTATTAACAACCATTCGCATCAATGAAACACAGTAAGCAAACAACAATGTGATCTATGAAATATAATATTGCACGTGTACAATATTTACCAGGTCCTAATGGGTAGGCGTGTGTCCCGGTCACAAGGTATTCTGGGTCGTCTCCTAAAGTACAAACTTAATTAAACCCAAATCACTAGTGTAAGGGATAACATTGCGAGTGATCCAACGGGGTTTTGAAGAAGGAAATAGAGGATTTATTTATCCTGTCAACACACCTGACTCTGTGCTTGTCTGGTGTCCATGAAGGCCGCCGTGTATCGGTCTGTCCTTCCCTTCCTTGAGTACGGGCATGTGCAACACTGCGCCATAATCCGCTTTTAACTTCGAAGACATCTTCACCTTGTGACTGCGATAACAAGAAACGGATGTTAGCAGCAGGCATTACGAATAAGTTATTCACAAAATGTAATGAAATCAATATTATGTTAAATTAATAAAAAGTCTGGGATAAATCCTTAGACTCATGTAAGTTACAAACAGCGGGGCTTACCTGTGATCGTCCAGTGCGATTGGTTTCGCATGATCCGACACAAACATATCATGAGTCCTTTTGAGGGATCTGAAGACCAGCGTGTGGACCGAGTGCTTTTGCACATCCTGAAAGAAACACCTCGTTAAGAAAATAATATTCCCCTATAGATACACAGACGACGGTGTTGGCATCATTTACTACCACATATCTTAAACATAGCACACAGAAGAACACTTCGGTGGTACTGTTGCTTCGGAAAAAGCATGCTATGGAACGGTCGCTTCAACAAGAGAACAAATTAAAAGTCATGAGAAGTTGGCTGATGTGTTACCTCGGTCATTTCGGCGTTCACTAAACGTACAATAAGCACTTAAAACGAGGCAGGATTTTTTTTTTTAACGAATAATCTCAGTCCTTTGTAGTGTTAATATTCCACAGAGAACCTCATTCACAGGCGGCGCAAAAACGATCACCAAACGTCCCGGAAGTAAACAATGTATGAAGTGTCTGGTACGCTTCCGAGTCAAATGAGGATCACACCAGCGTCTTTGAAAACATACGCCCCCTTAAGGAGGGAAAGACTGCATGGTAATGCAATGTCATTATAGTTCAATAGCTTTATTTTCCTTTTTCAAGGCGATAGTCTGAAATATCTTAAGAGAACAAATAATATGTTTGGATAACATTGACTGTTCCTGTTAACGTGGAGTTAGGCAAATCAAGACAATGTTTGTTTAACAGAGAGATTTCATCAAATAACTTTTGAAGAATTCATCCAACTGAGGTGCACTTTGTGTTTGTGCGTTGTTCTTAGATAAACACAAAAAAAGCCTTTGGATTTTGACTATCCAAGTGTTACACCTCTGCTTTTATTGTGTTCCGCTCACTCAGTAGCAGTGTGCATGAGTTCTTCTCCTTGCTTTCAATGGATCCCCCTCCACCCACGCCCAATAGCTCACTCATTATAATAATAAGCTCACTTATTATTTCATGTGCCCCCAATCAACCCTTCTACAGGCAGCAAACATACGTCCCCTGATACTCCCCTCTACCTCCCTATCTCTTCTTCATGCAGTCCGCTTGGAGCATGGCAGCTACAATGCAGACCCCATGGACCCCCGCATGGCTGATACTGTGTAAATGATCCACACAGAATCAGATTGTGCTGTGCACTATTTGTTTCTATGTTGACATACGGCGTCTGTTGACCGTTTCTTCTGCAAGCTGGTTGTTTTGATACAAATGGATTGGCTGTAAATTTGTATGCTTTGTTGCTCAGCCTTGCTTGTAAGTCAGTTTGGACAAACGCGTCCACTTTTGACTAAATGCTTTGGATACATTTAGATTCAGGGCATTTAGCAGACACTTTTATCCAAGGCGACTTACAATAAGTACATTTGTCAGAGGTTAGAGAAACAACAATATATCGCTTTCGATACAATAAAGATATTTATATAATCAAGTGCCAATAAGCATCTACATAATGAAGCCCTTGGTGGTCTAAAGACATCATCACCAAAACATCCTCAAGCACACAAGACATTACACATTATATATTTTTTTGTGTTTAATGACAAATAACAAAGAACAAGGGGGCGGGACTGAGAGAGACTGTGTTGTGGTGATTTGTGTTTAGGTAGGGTGTTGTGACTTGTGAATACATTGGGTTGTGAGTTTGAAGAGTTTTTTCAACCATTATGTCATTTTCCCTTTCGGCTACTTGAAAAACTCCAAACATGTAACCCATTTATTGTAGTGCCCATATTGGCGTGTTGTTCAAAGTAGGGAGGATCCTAGAGCCCTCCAAACTGCTTTACCCCAGACTGCTGTTATCCGACGATGTTGAGCCAGATGTTGAGTTGAATGCTTTTTTGTTCAGCCTTGCTTGTAAGTCAGTTTGGACTAAAGATTCCACTTTTGACTAATTGTAAATGCTTTCAATAAAGACATATCTACATTTAGATTCAGGGCATTTAGCAGACGCCTTTATTCAAAGCGACTTACAATGAGTAAATTTGTCAGAGGTAAGAGAAACAACAATATATCGCTGTCGATACAATAAAGATATTTATATAATCAAGTGCCAATAAGCATTTACATAATGAAACCCTTGGTGGCCTAAAGTTATCATCACCAACGCATCCTTCAGGCACCCAGTAAAGCACACAAGACATAACACATTTTATATATTTTTTTGTGTGTTTAATGACAATAAACAGAACAACGGGGCGGGACTGAGAGACTGTGTTGTGTTGATTTGTGTTTAGGTATGGTGGTGAGTATGCAGTTTTTTCAATAATTATGTAATTTTCACTTTCAGGTGCTGGTGAAAAACTCCAAAGATGGAATGCATTTATTGTACCTCCCAGATTAGCGTTTTTTCAAAGTGGGGACGAGGGGATCCTAGAGCCCTCCAAACTGCTTGACCCCATTCCCATGTTGTCCGTCTGTACTAAGCCTGCTGATGGGGATGATCTTCATGGTTGTCTCCTTCATTGAGTACCAGCGGTCGTGCCACGTCACCCAGATGATGCCGTTGTCGAAGGCACCGGCATCCTTCTCCGAGTACCTTCCGCCTAAATCAAGGGGAGGAACACAACAGGGTTAAAAAAAAACAGGAAACACACGATCACACACACACACACACACACACACACACACACACACACACGCATGCTTATAATATGTGAAGTATTAGCAATTGTTTGCATTTTGAAAGCTGGGGGGGAGGGGGCAATTGATGTAATTGATGAGGTGGCGAATTCTAACGTCATATTAATTCATTCTTAAATGCCCAATACAGTGATTCATTGACATGTGGAAGGGAGGGAAAACTGTCATGGTTCCTCACAATCGGCTGAGGGTAGGGGTAGCTCCCATGTCCTTACCCTGATAGTATTTGCCGTTGAGGTGGCCGGCGTGGCATCTGTTCATCCACCATCCGGAAGCATCCTGGAGGGCACAGTTGCCGTCGTACTTGTCGTTGTCGTTGTCGGGGGTGCTGAACTGCATGCCGTTGTGAATGGTGTAGGCCTTGTCACTCGCGTCATCCCCGAAGTCAAAGCCATCGAAGGCGTCTCCTGCCTCGCCGCCTAGGTAGTAGCCGTAGGTCAGACGGTACTTATCCTGCTCTGTACCAACTCGGAACATGGCGTAGTCGGCATGCCTGGCGAGAAAGATTCAAGTTGAGCTGCTGGTAGTTTAGTCCCTGCGCCATGCTACCATGATAACCATGGATGGACTTTGAAGGATTTTTAGGTAACTTTGACTATGACATACTTTTTGTTGCCCAGCCAGTCAACCATCTCTATTCTCAAGACATATGGGATGGTAACACTGGTGGTCAAAAGGTGCATCTTCTCCAAGCCAAGCCAGAACTCTGTGCTGTCGTCTGGGGAAAAGTATCCAAAGCCCTCCTTGTACGGGATCCAGTTTCGGTTGAAGTCCACCAGTCCATTCTTTCTCTGAGAACATTAGAGCATAGTGTTAGTTGGACATTTTCTGTAATCTACTCATCACTTTATTATAATCCACTATGTCATTTTATTCATCATTTCAGTAAAATGCTCAGTATTTCCTTTGTGGAGTAAAGAAAAATTGATGTGCTGATGAAGGTTTCTTTGTGCTCCAGTTTCAATGGCCTGAAGAGTTAAGCAGGACACTCAAGCAGTTGACAATAACTTGCATAAAGGTAAACATGTTGGCTCTTCTGTTCCATCAAATGTTCCATCAACATTACTCTCGCATCATGGTTTGATATGCACAATTGGTACTGTCCAATAAAGAGGGAGATGAAACCCACCCTCTGAATCACAGTGAAGCCCCGACCAAAGGTGTCGATCTCACAGTAGACCAGGAACTGATCTGTGGCCTTCACCGGCTTCACATAGTACAGACCACTGACGCTGGCTCCATTGTTGGCAACATCCTGGCAGTCTGAGTGACGACAAATCCATAATGACTGTTATGTTAATAAATTCATGTTTGATTATTATCATCCGTTAAACGACAGAACTGTAGTATTAGAGGTAATACGGTAATACGTCGGAACGTTCTGTATACATGTAACCTAGGCAACGAGGGCAGGGGGGTATAAAAAAGAACGGAGTTCATACCATGCAGTCACGTCGCTACGAGTCTCCTTGATGTCTTAATATATGTTGCAAGGCCAACTGAACAAGAACATCTTACAATCAGGCAATTTTAAGTGGGATTCCTAGTATAGACATTTAACCCTGAGTAAACCGCTGGCCATGTTACTTAGATACACAGGATTTCATGGAAACAAAGTACAAGGTTTTGTAGTGGGCGAGTGGAATGCATCTCACTGTTTACTCATCGTATTTGAGGCCAAATATTGATGAGGTGCTAGCTAAACAACGCAACGAGGACATGAGCATGATTGTGACACAGCTTCAGATGTGGTGGGAAGGACCTGGGGGCCCCGGGTTATGTCACCTGTTCCAGTGATTGGCTGGATCTCCACCGTGTCCTTGCATGGCACACTGCATGTGGCCTCCAGCCGACGGGTGAGCTGCTTGAGTTCTTGCATTTGCCGGTCATTTGCTAAAATAGAATTCTGGAGTTCACTGCCAAAACGGGAAAAAAGAGTAGAGGTCAGCGATGGGATAGTTTGTGATTTCATTTCAATAGTTGATTTTTTTGACCTGAATGGATATTCATTAGCTTGATTTGTCAGCTCACAATATCTGCTGCTCCTGAGTGATGATGGTCTTCTCAAAACGAATGATGTCGTCCATCATGCTGGAGGATTTTTTGTAGTTCAGATCTGTGGATAAAACAAAAACGAACAACGTCCTTCAGTAGAAGAATCTGGATGTTCTCACAAATGTGCATTTCAAGCTTATAAAAACCAATGTCTCAATATCTTTAGAATCCATTCCCTAGATATAACCAGGCCTTTGACCTCATCTCATTTTTACCTGGTTCTGAGGACTTATGCCCCAACGTTGCAGAGCCTCTAATGATGACAACTTTCTCCTCGGCTCCCCGTGTCAGATTACCTATGCTTTCCAGTTTAGCCAGCATATCATCTAAACTGTCATATATATTAGGGGTGTAACTAAACAGGTAGTCCGCCACTCCACAGGTAGTCGGGCAGTACTTTCCCTAAAAACAGAACATTTTAAATTTTAAAGCAGTGAGTTGGTGAATGTTTTCAGTGATTTAATTCCAGCAGGATACTTACAAACTCTACATCTGGTTGACATTGTAGATATGTGGAGCTGTCCCCTCTCTGCTACAAAAGATAAAAGTGAATACATTGTATAAGGTTGAAATTTCTCTATGTTGGTATTTGACATAAAAAAAGAAAATAATTCTGGTCAAGCTTAGAAACTTACTGCTGATGCGATGGGGAGAAACACAGTCAGTGCTCCGAATATTAGCAAATTCATTTTGCTTTGTCCCTCGTCTCCTTGTCCTTTTTCGGGGAATGAAGCGCAGAACAGACTCTGCTGCTATATATTGATCTGGAAAGGGACTCAGGGTGCTAAGGTCTTCATAGGTAAACATCCCACACATGACCTGACTCAGATTTCCTGGCATGCTGATGATTCACCTTGCTGTCTGTTGTCAGATTTCCTAATTAGGACCATAATCCAGTGTTGAAAATAGGCCAAATGTTGTTGTGAATTGTGTAAATGTGACTGAGGTGACTAATTTGTACTATTTCTATGTATCATTCTGTACCATGCAATCTTTCGCCAGATATATCATTGGCAACTGAGGGAAGGGTACAATAGTGTGTGTGATAAAACATGTTAAAAATAGTTTGAAATTAGATGATTACTTTTTACTTGTAATCAACTTCATATCCAACAATGCTAGCTGGGGAGCCAGACAAATCTGCAAGCTCATGTTTTATTTGTTCTGGCATATGCATCTGGTCCTCCTCCCGTTCAGACAGATTTCTAGAAGACCTGGCCCTGGTCGGACCAATCACAACTGTTTATCTATATAGGGCGGGTTAACACGATGACTTTACAGAGGAAAGCCCTATGGGAGTTCCGTTGAAGAATTGTCATAACCAACCGAGATTGCTGCTGCTGATGTGTCACACTTTTCTTTGATCTGATTGGTTGTAGGTCCATCTTATTGCGTTCAGAAGCATCTTGCAATTATGGCTCAATGTCAGGCTATCACAGTCCAGCATTTTAATTCAAATGTAATTTGAATTTAATTGCAGTATTGTGTCCCAACCTACAGTTATTGAACATAAATGTATCACTGGATTGACACTCCAATCGATATGGTGTGAGTGAATGTATGCTGTTCTACAGGTTCTACTCATGTAAATGAAACAGTGAAGAAACACGAGATGGAATACTGAACCCCTGGGCTGCCGACATTGAACCATAAATCTAACATTGACTACTGTGGGCCTACACAGTTTAAAGAGGGGATACAGCCACAAGACCAAAGTTCTTGCTAACCCAGGAAGGGACTGGTCGGCCCCTGAACCTAAAAAGGTTTGAACTTTGTTTGAACCAACGTCTCTATGAATGAGCACCAGATGGAAAGTGTCCGTTTCTCTCTTCCAAAGGGAGGCAGAGAGGGAGCCACTCCTCCCCTAGACTAGGTCTTGGCAGTTACAAATAGGGAGTGTTATACGGAGAAAGGTGTTTTTCAACAGAAACCTTGTATTGTTTTCAAAGTACTCAACTTCAGACGGGTTAACAGATACATTCAAAATCGTTTTTTTCATGTCCTTGTAGTATTGTAGTTTCATCTCAATGTACTGTATGTACTTTTTTGTTGTCTGGAATGAGCCTTACATCTATAATCAAAACAAGCACTGAAACAATGATGATCATTCACACTAATAGCTTTAAACACACGCACACACACACACACACACACCAATCTGGTTAGGAGTTGGTTCAGGAACGTTGGAATCTTGCCAGAAATCCCTCCCTGAACTCTCAACCTTCCCTGTATCCAAGCAAGAAGTAAATATTTCACTAAAGGCTTTTAAGGACCACTTAAAAAAAACAAAATCTACAAATACATTGATGAACATAAAGGTGGACAATTTATCTTTCCAAATCATGAAAAGTTTCTGTTCAGTTTTTGGTCAACTTTGGTCAGGGCAATAAGTCTCCTCATCTGAACACGGGCGGATTGTTCGCCCCCTTTCCCAACAACATTAACGAACAATGGTTTTAAGTGACCTGTTTTTAAAATGTTGATATTAAAGCTATACTGTCCTTTAAGCATTTGTTATAGCAACTCACTGTTTGTGAGTAAGAAAGAAAAAGTTGCTTTAGAAACTGTGCTGGATAACCGGGTTGAATTCCCTCATGAATATTCTGTTCAATAAAATATCTGGATTGAATTATGTGGCTTTGGATACTTACCGATCTGTCATGACTAGCTTTCCTGACCTAAATATTTGCCGAACCATATCTCACTCTGCAGACTACACTCTGATGTCTAACATAAACACATGAGACCCACATGAAGGCTGTTTGCATGCGTGGGCCCGAATGTGTGTTTTGACAAACTGCTTTTGTGTACGGTCTCTGCTGGTTGTGTTGTTTTCTATTTCATATTTTCTCTTTAAACTGTATGCTAACGTGCAAAAATCTAAAATATTTTGCTGAAACTTTCTTGATTTTTCAATACACCAATTTCTGAATAGGTAATGGGTATTTACAGTAAGTGATTAGAATTTAGGTTTTTTGCTCTGTGGTTACATGGATTCTTAACTTTAAACACATTGATATAGGCCATTGAAAGGTTTATAAGAGCATGTTCCACTATTGATATTCAAGCTATCCAATACATCTGGCCTTAAACTAGAATGTCATAAGCAAGGATATTTAATCTAAACGTTGCCAGTTATTGTGATATAATAAATTGTAACAATAATAATAATATAATAATTATCACAATTTAATCACTAATTAATGGATGAATTGTTCTTAAAAGAAAACTGAAAGAGCAGCCTTCTTCATCATATCCATCGGGTTTGGGCTGAAATGAATAAAACATAACCTTCAATGGCTATTTTTCCTTTTTTTCATTCATATTCCTTGTGGCGAATAATGGTCATGAGTAGAAGAACAAACGGATCAATAGTTTCCCTTCAAATTCACTTCAATGCACCCTGTAGCAAAAGTAGACTATATGTCCCCAATGTTCAACCAGAACCATAAAATAACTTCATGTTGCCATGGGTAAATCATCCCACTTGATGTTTATCTGGCACGTGTATTCAATGTGGGTCAAATTGCACGGCTGTTTGTTTTAATCTGATTAATTGGCATTTTAGAATACCAAAATTCCGTGCTAAGCTTAAAGAAAGAAAACGTTCCTGGTGCAGAAGAAAAAAAAGCGCACGTGTAGGGAAGGCCCAGGAGCGGCTTGGGGAATGGCCTATCAGTGGTTTAGGGTTTCCTTCATGTTCACGTCTCCCCCTCGCCCTGCTGCAGGATAAAAAAACACTAGCAACCAGATCATTTAGAATACGACTCCGCAAATCCTTCACCATGCTTAATTTATTCACATTTCTGGTGGTGAAGCTAACCATTCTGTCCAATCTGAACTTTTTCGAATCCAAATGGTCGGATATCGAGCAACGAGGGCGCGTAAAACCAAGCCACTCGCAGCGCTTTAACCGAGGAGACCTTCTCGAGGTTCCCAGAACTTTGTTTACGCACTTTGGAATCTATTTAGGCGACGACAGGGTCGCCCATCTCATCCCTGACATCCTCCCCGCCCTGACAGATGACGCAAGGCTGATCGACACCGTCATAACAAACCAGAGGCTTATTATGGGTTGCATGTTTAGATGCGCAACGGTACGCGTGGACTCGTTACAGGACTTTGCATATGGCTCTGAGATATTGGTTAACCTAATGGATTCAAGGATGAGCGCCCGAGCACTTCTCAATGAAGAAGTGGCCAAGAGGGCTGAGCAACTCATCGGTGCCATCCCATACAGTTTGCTGTGGAATAACTGTGAACACGTTGCAACATACTGCAGATATGGATCTGCAGTAAGCCTACAGACAGACAAGGTATAGCAATGATTAGCATTCTTTCTGACTTTTAAATAGGCAGGCTACTTTTTTCATTCGAATTATTCAGCGCATAATCAAAGATGTCGATCTGATCTGGATCGCTGTAAATGCCAGCGGTGCAGACGTACGAGGTTATTGCAAACATTTGCATTATCGTGTTGCACAAGTTTCATGGTTGAGATTTAATATAGATGGTTATTGGTTATTATTAAACTTTAAGCTGTTGTTGCCCGTGGGTGGAATATTCGTGAATCTCATTAGATGGGTCATTGGAACATTTATGTGTGTGTTTGTGTGTGTGCGCGCGCGTGTGTGTCTGTGTGCGCGCGCGCTCAAGGGAAAGTGCGAGTCGGGATTGTGAATGAGTTGTTGGTTCTTTGACTGCGTAACGATGCATAAATAAACTTTTCCTTTCTTTTTTTGCAGTTCTGCGAGTGGTTAAAATCTGTCATCAGAGACCAGAGGAGCATCATCGCCGCAATTCTTATTGGAATAACCTCCATTGTCTGCTACGGCTTGTTACCTTCAACTACATTACCAACCGTTATAATCCCCTTTACTCTATGGATGGCTAGCTAAATAATCCTAGTTAATAATAAGAGTGAACATTATGCAAAGAAAATTCAATTGAAAAGTACAAAATTGTAATTGCTATTCATCTCCTGACGCCTTGTGAAATGTATCGTTTTCTGATTGTCCAATAACATTTCCTTGTCCTTCAGCCATTTTAGAAAATAGCTAAAATTCACCTAATGATTAAAGTTGACTATCATTGAATGTGAATTCATTCTACTCTTAATTGAAGGATGTTTTACATACAATTTTTTTCCATTTTTCTAAGATGCTTGAAGTTATTATATTGGCCTACCATTATCTGATGCAGTCTGGGAAAATTGGACCTTGATGAATGATTGTATAGTAAACACATACTGTTGGGTATTAGAAAATGATCATTGTTTGCCTACAAGCCAATGTTGTACAGTTGTTAATAATAAATCACATATTTTTATTTGTGTGCTTTGTGTCAAACACCGCTTCAACCACAGGTTTCTTTCCATAGGCTACCCATAAAAAAAACAATACAATAAATATCAAATACTGATATGTTTATATTATATTATATGTGGCCAGTCAAAATCCGCCCATCCGGTAGGTCTTTTTAAATTTGTTAGACTATGCTCCTTGAACAAATGTTTAAGGAAAAAAGTAAACATATTAAAGTAGTTGAGTTGTACTTTTCGCCTATTGTTTTTCAATTAGGCTACATAAAACCACATTACCTTTTTGCAAGGGATTTATATGATGAAATTGCAAATGCTAAACTGGAACCATGCAGCGACCCTAATACACTGGCAACACAGGGCTCAGAGTTTTGACATCGAACAAACACCCTCAGGATTGGAGAAAGCTCCTTTATTTCTGTAAAAAGAAAATCACACTGAAAAGGTTGACCAATATCTAATCCTTGGAATCACACTAGCTCCTCCCAATCACCCCATCAATATATTGTCCAGGTGTGGTCACCAAACAGCAGCAGAACCACCACGAGCACCACCATGTTCCCCTTGCAGCTATTCAACCTCTTTTTCACCGCTTCTACAGTCCAGGAACGTGTCTCCAAGGACGACCTGTCCCTGTACACGCGGGGGGACCTGTTGGAGGTCCCCAGGACGCTATTCACCCACTTTGGGATTTACTTGGGTGACAACCGGGTTGCCCACCTCATCCCGGACATCCTCCCCGTGTTTTCCCAGAACAAAGCGGCCATCGCCGAGATGGTGACCAACCTACGGCTGATCCTGGGGGTCGTGGCCAAGGTGGCCAGCGTCAGGGTGGACTCTGTGGCGGACTTCGCCTACGGCTCAGAGGTCCTGGTCAACCACATGGACACCGTGTGTAACCATCCGGCACTGGAGGCAGAGGTGGTGGCCCGCAGGGCGGAGATGCTCCTGGGCTCCATCAGCTACAGCCTGCTGTGGTACAACTGTGAGCACTACGTCATGTACTGCCGGTACGGCCTGGTTATCAGCTACCAGACCTACCAGGTACCAGTGAACAACTGCTTTTATATGCCTTTAGCAGAGTGAGTGTTGGCGGCGAGAGAACTGCTTCTTCTGGACCCGTAAACTCGTAAACCTTGTATTGAATGTATGTGCTGATCTTTGACCTGGAGGAGGTCCGAATGCGGATGGTAGGGTCAGGGTTAAAGACTTCCAGCCACACAGGAACTCATTGTGTGGTACTAATGCTCTCAGCTATTTCCAAGGATTAGCGTTGACCAATAAGGTCTGGAACAACGTGCACAAGTGCACAGCTGATTTACTCTGCTTTTTGTGAAAGTTTTGTTGCTCTATGAAAATTGTGTAAAACATGTATATACTATCATTTTACTTGATAATCAACCCAAACAATGATACTAGTATATTATATAAAGCTTCAATTCAATTTTATTTGTATAGCCCTTAATAACAATTACAGACTCAAAGGGCATAACAGGCCAAATATGTATGACACCCCCCTGACCCAAGCTCCCAAAAGGGCAAGAAAAAACTCCCTTCATTGGCAAGGAATACATCTTGAGGAGGAACACAGAGTTGGGGATCCCTCCTTCCAGGGATGGTCATGAAGGCAGTGGGTGCCATAATTGACATACATAAATACATACAGGCAAAACATATTAAATAGATGATTGGGTGCTGGTCGGTTAACCATAAGGAGAGTCCAGGCATCCACCGCAACAAGCTTCTGATATTCAAGATTTTGGTAAAGGCAAAGGGCCAAATGTCATGAAGGCAAACAGCCCCATCTAGTGTCGTTTGCCTAAAATATGGATGATAAAGGCCCACCATTTTTATTCCAAAACTATGGGGATATCATAGCTGCAATTAAATCCAACATATTTTTGCAATGCGATTTTCCTTGACTAACTCCAACTCCTTGAAACTTTCCCGTAGTTTTGCACAGCGGTCAGGAAGACGGTGTGTAGCAGGACCAGTGCCTACCTCACGGCTCTCTTTGGTGTAGGGGCCATGCTGTATCTGGGCTCCGCTACGTCGCTAACCAGCGTCACCTTCCTGCTCGTTTCCTTCATCCTCTGGATGACCTCCTAGTGGCCACTGCAGGGAATGAACATGAATCTCAGTCTCAACAACGGCACCGGGAATGAGATAGTGAGGTCACAGGTCTCTTTAAACTCACTTCACTAAACCGTTGTCCAACTCCGAGTCATGGCTCTAGTGAAACACATGCATTGGTTTGAGCTGGTAATACCATTGGAAGAGGAACGCTCTAACCACAAACTCAAATGACTGGAGCTGTTTGGTTTGGTGATGGTAATGTTCACATGCCACTCATCCCCACTGTTACATGATCACAAACTGAGTGCTGAAACAAAAGTGTAGAAATGAATAGCTCAATTCAACTCTACGACTTTAAAAGTAAATGATTCAATAGAGCTGTAGAAACAAATATTCCGTACAGAAGTAGGGCCATACATTGTAATGGTGTATGCAAAAACAATATTCATATGTTAATTCAGCATTGAATCACAGTTGATAACACATTAGTTAGATTTCAAACAAATTCAATTTTTTTGAAGTTGTCTAGAACAAAGTGCACTGACCTTAGACTTTTGATATGTCCCATTGTTTGTGATGTTAGCGACCAATATTGATTGCTAATCATTAAAAATATTTTTTTTCTACCTGTGTCGCTACTTTTTCCTGTTACAAAACAAAGCCAAACACAATCTCACTAAATTATGTGGTGTTCTTCCCTCTAAGTAAAACTTTAAGTCCAAAGGGCACCTTATCATATTTTTGTGAGTCTCCACTTGAATACCATGGGTATATGATTAAATCAGCAGTGTTCACAGCTCTTAACAAATGTTTTCTAGGGGAAGAAGCCATTCAGAACCATAATTAGAAAAGCATTCAACAATGCAGATGTAGCTATGAGCTTGTTGTCAACCACTGTTTGGCACTAGATGACCGGGAACATTACACCATTACATGACCGCCCCCCCGCCCCCAGCTGATTCAGACCAAACAAGCAAACTGTTCCAGGTTTTGTTTACTCTTGAGTTTGATTAAATAGTAACTCAACTAAAATGTACTAATTCTAAGTACATTTTGGTGCCTGTCTGTGACTGAGAGGACATTTCGCTCTGATAAAGATATAGAGATAGTGCCAAGGGATTTAAAAAACCTGATTATTGGATAAGTGAGGATGCAGGAAATAATTGAATGTTGTCTAAATTTAGGGGACTTGATTACATTGCCAATAACACATCTCCACATGTGGTACACACATACATACATACTGGCACGTGTCAAATACAATCTGAGTTGATACTGATCTTCCCTTCACATTCAAATTATAAGATGGACACAGTGTATTGATGCATTAGGCTGATTAAAATTAAGACCATGCATTGCTGACCCTTACTGATATACCAATGGAAATGTGTGTTGATGATTTTACCTAGAAACACAGGTATGGTGTATGAAAGAAATAACACAACATACTTCTAGAAATAAGTACATTTGTATTACTGTTGTGTATTGGCTCACAGACTGGCTTCCCTGTGTTCATGCTAGCCTTCTGTTTATCCCTGTGTGAACGACAATGAAATCGTGAGCTGTTCCAACTTTCTGACATTCCAACTTCCAAGAACCGACTGACGGGAAGATTATCTCCATATTCCCTCCAAGTCAAATCTGCTTCATGTTGCAACATCATCAACAGTAGCCCCCCCCCCCCCCCCCCCCCCCCCCCACACACACACACACACAATTATATTTCCATTGAACAGAAAGTGAACAGCCAAATCACCAACCAATGTGCTGATGTCCCTACTGGACTGCGAGGAGTTTAGAATAATAAACAGGACAGCTGCTGTCTGGCAGATCTTCTCAACGCCAGGTGGTGAGCAGGGCAGGGCATCCATGGGGTGTAATTAAGATGTATGTAGAGGCGTGGAGGTAGCAGACCGCCCCAGGCCATTAGCAGTGGCTCAGGGAAAGTATGTGTGTGTGTGTGTGGAAATACAAAGTTAAACGGATTACAAGCCTCTACTGAAAAGCCAGTGCAGGCATTAAACAATGGAAAGTGCTTCATCATTATTTTAATGCACATACTGTTAGTTTTTTTGTGTGTGTATGTGTGTGTTTTCTTTCCAGAGACACAACACAAAATGTCTTGAGAATTTGACGTGAGCGAAGTGATGAAAATGAGCCATCTCTTCCGATCTGTGAACTGAGACACGCAGACAGAGTTCTGAGGGAAGACAGTGCCTACGTTTTAGGTTGTGGGATAATTCTGAATACTGAGTGCAGAGCAAAATCTCAATACGTTGCGAGGGTCTGTGTAGGAGGGCTTGTTGCGGGGGTCTATGATCTGTTAAGATGATCACTCAGCCAATCCTATTGGCTAAGAGTGATCATGATCTAAGAGTGATCTTATCTATTTTACAATTAACTTATCTAATTGTAAAATAGATAAGTTAAAAAATAGTATAGTTAAAAAGTATTTTAGAAAGTGCAATGTGCTTAAGATCAGATCAACATTCTTTCCAACCCGACCTAAAGGAACTTGGTTCTTTCTCTGGGCCTTTCTCTGTGACTCCCACCCAGATTCTGGGACTCCAACCAGGATTCTAGGACTCTAACCCAGACAGAACTTGGGTCTCAAACCCTTATCCTTTCTCAGATCATGTATCTCTCTGGTAAAAATAGAAAATAAAAGTTAAAAATGACTTATTTTTGTGCAATGTATTTAAGATTTAGCAGAAAGCTAAAGCAAACATAAAAGTCTTCAGTCTTGTTTAAAAGTGGTCAGAGTTGGGGCGAGTCTTAAATCCTCAGAGAGTTTATTCCAGCTATTTGTTGCATAGTAACTAAATCCTGCTTTCCCAAGTTTCGTGTTTACTCTGGGGATAAGCTATAAAACGCTTAATAGTATCTTAATCTTTCAACTTATCACACATATTTCTCTTATCGTCGTATTTTTTTTTTTTAGGGCTGTACATTGAGAGTGCCTTCAAACCTATAACGGTTGGTTTGTACAGATGAAGCCGCTTAGGATATTATGATCACATAGTATGCTCAAAATAATAGTATTGAATAAATGCAACACTATAGTAGAGATATACAGGTTAATGATTCAGTAGAAAATAGCAGCACAGAAAAAGGATGAAAAAGGAAGAGAGAAAACTGAGCATATCCAATATGGTTGACGGATCTGCAGTGTGACATTCATAAAGCAGCAATCCAAACAACTAAATACCTGAAATCCACTTGAAGACTGAATACATTTTGCCTTCAGCTATCCAGAGATTCAATGAGTCAATCATAGAGGTTTGCAGAACATAACAGCAACACTACTAACCTGAGGGAAACTTTTGCCTTGTGTTCCACTGAATTCACTTCAAAATCATGCTCTATATCATTACCATGATTTTTCCTACCAAACCAACATCAATCCAATGATCCCCCTTTTATTTCCTCATTCCTGAGTACATGAGGGTGTGGCTATTAGAAAAGGGGCGTGGTCTAGTTACTAGGCTAATTAATGACACCCTGTTAATTCTCTGGGCTAAAAAAATATTTTTCCCAATATTCGGTTGCAAAATGGAGTCACAATCCAGTTTCGTCAACTAAGTTTTTTCAGAGTTTCAGATTGTGATTGGGATGCTCAGGCCCGGTTCCAGGATGCTTTTTAGTTATTTTAACACAATAGCAGAGAAATACTGGTAAATGACACAGTAGAAAACAGCAATACAACAAAATGATGACAAAGAAAAGAGCAAAGAGTGAAAACCAAACAAAACCAATATAATCAAATTGTCTCAAATTTGTGTGTTGCCGATTGATCTTAATATGGCAAACCTGTTAAAAATTTTAGGATATCATACATACAATATAAATTCCACACCAAACCACCATATCTATCATCAGTCCAATATGCATGGGCATCCTGTTTGCACAATGTATACAACACAACACATGTATTGAACAACAGGTATGGCTAGAAATCCATCCTTCCAAAGACTCTATAAGGACAATTTAAAGAATGTTCATATGGCTAGAGGAGGAGTTTGTTATTATGGGATGCGACCAGCATCTGCTGTACAGGCCATACTGGCTGTCCCTCCACCACCAGCAGCAAGGGGATATTCACATCCCACTCTTCAGACTATATTTGGCTTTAGTGTGCTGGTGTGCTGGTGGGAACAGATTTAGAGTGACAAGAAGCTTCTCACTACACAATTTACTTTAACATCCGCTCAAGGTCAGCAGCCACCGCTTGTTCAGTGCATTACCTCTGGGGAACATACCCGGGAATTTGATCTTGTTGATTCATTCAGGGGGCCCCTGGTTGTTGTTTTACCATCTGCCCGCTTTCATCAAAGAAAAGTGGGCCTTCAGATAACAAACAAAAAAGAGAGAGTGAGAGAGGCCAGTGGACTGGGTAACTCGATTACCAAAGACACACGTGATGCCTTGGTGGCAATCTAATTATGAGACCAATTAGTGGCATAGTAGGATAAACAATTGGATATGGATCAACGATATGCTTCTATATTGTTCGATAGACTCTCGTTGTGACTGTAATTACTTTACTCTCTCAGGGAATACGGATTTGCCCCATAGCAAAGCTACCACAACAAGCAGAGTAAATTAAAGTAGCCTACAATCTTTGTTAATTAATTTGAACAATAACCTCAACAAAAGTGCTACGACATTTACACGCACATGCACACACGCATACTACCACTCACAGAAGGGTGCACACACACACACACACACACACACACACCACTCACAGGACAGGTCGCACGCACTTACACTCGCAGGCACAGACGCACCCGCTCGTCTCCATCAGTCAGAGCGCCTCAGACCCTCCGAATTTCCCGACTCGTTGATTGGAGTCTTTCACCGAGGTGCGTTTTTCCCACTCGTTTATCTTTCCTTTGCGAGTCTTGATCTACTTTTCATTGTTAACGTCATTTGAAATCGCGGATGCGAGAAGATGCAAGTGGAAGGAACATTTTAAAAAGGGGATAATTAGCCGTGATTCTTTTCCGTTTTTTTCGTTTTTTTCTTTGACATATCAAGGTGAGTTCTCGCTATTTAACTAATTTACACATCATTGATGTGACCTACTTCGATTTGATCAAATTGTGTTTCTCAGCCGTATCAGGCACTTTATTCGGTGCCTTTTTAAAGTAAATCAGGTAGTTGCAGTTTGGCCCATTATTATACTATATTACTATAGATAGAATATCCTTTTGCCAGAACCAGTAGGCTACGCTACCGCCACAAAACCTTTTTGAACAATCAGACCCATGATTAATAACGTTATTCTCTTGATTGAGCTATGAACAAAAGTAAAATACTATTTAAAAGACTAAAATTAAGGACTATCTAGGTCTATTGGCTTTTGCATGAACCTTTTATCCACTTATTTATCCCAGTGTCATAAATTGTGATGTAGGCCTAATTGTTGCCGCTCTAACCTCATCACTATCGTCCATAATCACGAGGGCCTTGTGGCTTTCATCCCCATAATCGTCTTCTCCCTAGCTAACTTCCAGAGTTGCATGTGGTTTATTAACGTTTATTATTATTATTGTTACAGTCCATTACGTGGTTTATTGATGTCTTCTTATGCTTTTCCAGAGGAAATGATTGACATCATATTCATTTCCATATGTTTCCCCAGCGATGTCCTACTTCTATAATCATCCAACTGGCCCGCCTTCCTAATAATGAATGACTCGGGACGTCTACAGATGGCGATGGAATCTGTCGCTCCACACAATGTGACACACATCGAAGCTCCTGAATACGCCGTAGAGTCCTGCGACCAATGTTCTTCGGCAAGAACTCCGCTTGCCCTGGACGACCGCCACCTGGCGGGAGTGGGGGACAGCACCCAGCTGGTCGGGGTGCAGGTGGTCCTCATCCTCGCCTACAGCACCATCATATTGTTCGGAGTGGTGGGCAACGCGCTGGTGATATACGTGGTCTACAAGTTCAAAACGTTACGGACCGTCACCAACTTCTTCATCGTCAACCTGGCCGTGTCCGACTTGTTCATGAACACGCTGTGCCTCCCATTCACGCTCGTTCACACCCTCTACGGCGAGTGGAAGTTCGGCCGCGTGTTGTGCTTCGTGCTGCCGTGCGCGCAGGGCATGGCCGTGCACGTGTCCACCATCACCTTCAACATCATCGCCCTCGACCGCCACAGGAGCATCGTGTGCCACCTGGAGACCAAGATGTCCAAGGACATGTGCGCCCTGGTTATCGTCGCCACGTGGGCCGTTAGTGCCCTGCTCGCCAGCCCGCTCGCCATCTTCCGGGAGTACGGCACGCTGGACCTCTCGCCCGGCGCGAGCATCGAGGTGTGCGCCGAGCAGTGGCCCGGGAGCAGCATGGACGGAACGATGTACAGCATCTGCATGCTGCTGGTTCAGTACGGGCTCCCCCTGGCGGTCAACTCCTTCGCCTACCTGCGCATCTGGAGCATGTTGAAGAAGCACAGCAACAGCCCAGGAGGTCGCAACGACCGCCACAGACGGCGGAGGAAGACGACGAAGATGCTGGTGACCGTGGTGGTGGTATTCGCCGTGACTTGGTTGCCATTCCACGCAGTCCAGTTGGCCATTGACATCGACAGCAGTGTTCTGGATCTGAAAGACTTCAAACTGCTTTTCACTGTGTTTCATATCGTGGCCATGTGCTCCACCTGTGTCAACCCGATCCTGTACGGGTGGATGAACAACAGCTACCGCAACGCTTTCCGCAGGGTGTGTAAATGTGACTTTAACTACAGCAGGGCGAGTACCGTCACGAGCAGGCCCATTCGAAGGGAAGTCGCCGTTTTCTCAGATTTCAAAGCTACAAATGTGTGAAGTTACCTGCCTACATTTTCAGTCAGTGGAAAAGGCTGAATATAAGTGTCACAGTAGGTAGAGATGGCAAATGTGGGCCAATTTTTGAGGGGCATTGAGGCCTACCACTTGGTCCTACCCCTCTATCCAAACAAGAATTGGGACACCTTACCCCTTTGAGTGAACATGCAAATGTGCATGTTCACTAGATAGTTCACAGATTTAGCAGATATGCTAAATCTGCCTCGCGTTTTAACTGCTGACAGTACACTTATGGTAGGGCGGGGTTTAAGCCAGATGGCGATAGCCGCGGTAGCTACCATCGCGGCATCATAGCAGCGTGACAGTGAAGCCTGCTAAAATCAATCAAAAAGAAGAGAGCAACACATTAAACAAAGAGCAACGATGGGTAACGTCCAAAAAGGACGGCAAACCCTTTTTTTTCCGGGGTCATTTTCTTCAATAAACAAAGCTTTTGCCTTTGCAGAAATACCTTGCGGGAGCTGTTTTTTTTTTTTTTTCTTCTTCTGTCCCACGGAAGTGACGATTCTGTGGACCAATCAACGGACGGCTCCTTAGTGTTGTAAGTCTAATGTTGGCCCCCTGTGTTAATTAGCAATTATGTTCACCTGTGTTCCATGTATTAGTAACCTAGGTTCTGCTCATTTTCTTGGTTCCAGATTTGTTTTTGTCTGCGTGTTTTGACAAAGTAAAGGTTCCTTCTGCACCTACCCCCAGTCTGATCGCTGCACTTGGGTTCACTTCCCTGTACAATCTGTGACACCTGCTTCTCAATGACATGTATCTAAATGAAAACTTTTATGTTCGCTTAAGCTTTCTGTTAAATCTTAAATACATTGGACATTCTACAACGAATTTCTTTTTACTTTGCTTTTGTTTTCTATTGCTTATCTATTTTATTTTATTTCATTTTATTGTATGATTATGTTTCTATGTGAAGCACTTTGACTCTGCCTCGTGTATGAAAAGTGCTATATAATTAAAATTGCCTTGCCTTGCCTTGCCTAAATTCACTTGAGAAAAAAACATTTGCTAAATGAATAAATAGTGAATCTTGGGAAGAGTTTGTGACCAGGGCTACCTTGGTGTGTACATGAGCAGATTTCCAATATTTTTTAAATCTAAATCCAAAGTGAGTTCCATATAGTTCCATAAGACTCCAATAAATCAATACAAAGATGGACAAGCTGTCATAAAGGGTCTCCTAGCAGGGTTGTAATTGTTTTATGGAAATAAGTAATTTAATTTATTTTGCTTGCTGCCTTCGTTCCGCCGGGATTTATATAAAGCAGGGGACATTGAAGCCACAGCTGTGTCCCTGACTTTCTATTCTTCTACAGACAACAGATGATATGTATTGATTAAAAGAATAAGTGGCTTTGCATGTGAAGGAGGTAGGCCTATAATTATATTAGCTGGTTGGCTGTCTATAAAGAATGGTACCCTTGAAATCGAAGGCAGGCCATTGAATAGGGCGCATCCTTTAATATATTTGAGTACCCTTCAACCATTCCAATTTAAATTGAATTAAAAGGATAAAGAAACTAAGATATTTATACAAATCCCAAATGGTTATTTAAACCGTAAAACCTTTCAAATGCGTTTTACTGGCTCTCTATAATTGAGATCCAGACATAAATGGAAAAGTTGCAATGTTGCAATGTCTACGCTGCAAGGCTATAATTACTTGTTTAAATAAAAAACAAAAACTGTGGAATCTTTTTCTAATAATATTTAAATATATTGGGCTAGCACGCAACTCTTGATTCATGGTTAATGGCTGAACTGAACTTGACAGCTATTTGGGAAGAAAAACAAAATCAGGTGCTGCGACCATTTTATGCATCCGTTCAAAATTCCAACGGTATGACTGTCTCGATTGCCAGCCACAGCAATATAGCGTAACAGTGACCGCCCCCTTTTTGAACAGCTCTGGTTCCTAAAGTAAATTTCCCATTCATGGTGTGTTCGAGATGCGTCATATACCACCCGCACAAGTTGCAAAAAGTGGGAAATCTCCCAGCCTTTTTGCGGAGTTCGGTGAGGTTGATCGTACGACTCGACAAACAAAAATGGCTGCGCCCGTAAAGAGATGTATAGAGGGTTTTCACCGACGTCACGTCTTGGGCAGTAACCCGGATGCGCGGCCATGTTGGAGGCACTCGATGTAAACACTGCGCTGTAATGCATGTAAACTCTGCGCTGGATAAACGAAAACGCTGCGATGGATAAAGGTCATAAACCCAAGAAAAGCTCGTCAAAAGGCGTTATAGATGCAAAGGCATACAGGGAAGGACTTGGACCGGGCGAAAAAGCACGATATTTGAGGAAGTTAGATTTGATTGGTGGTGCAGATCCCTACGAGTTGGCTCCCTCGTCTTGGATCAATGACGACCCGGAGAGTCTTCCGTCTGTTTGTTATCCTGACATCGTCAACTACCTGGTTTTCTCGCCAAGCCCATACACAGCGGAAGACCTTAAAGCGTACAAAAGTTTGGAGGCCTATAACCAGATGGTGTGTGGATGGGTGAGGGAGATTCAATACCAAGTCATCGACGACAGATGTGTTGCGAAGGCCAAAGTAAGTAATGCAATAATGTCTTTAATCAACCTAACCATAACTGTATGATATCATTGCAATACCCAAGCTGTAGCCAGGTGATTCTCAACCGTTTTTCATTTCAAGGACCCCCAGTTTGATATGCAGT
Source organism: Pollachius pollachius (assembly GCF_949987615.1). NCBI lineage: Eukaryota > Metazoa > Chordata > Actinopteri > Gadiformes > Gadidae > Pollachius > Pollachius pollachius. Next base: position 41,963,105 of record NC_136935.1, on the reverse strand, counting down.
CCACAGACCACAGTCTAGATTGCTATGTACACTGTACACTATCAACTTTATTTATAGTGCATTTATCACTATCAGAGTTTATAACCTCTGGGGGCCTGTGTGGCCACATTGTGAACAAGTGATGCAGATAAGCCTAACTGTTATTCATTTTTTTTTAAAGTGAAACGGTGAGAAACTATTTTGTTATTCTTACTTATTTGGTTGTCATGTCTTTTATTCAGGTTCTCCATTCTCAATCAATCCGAGAAACACCCCTGGAACCCTGGATAATCGCTGAGAAGTCTGGTCGGATACTTGGAGCCCACTGCACGTGTATGGCTGGCCTCGGAGAGACGTGCACACATGTTGCTGCATTATTGTTTCTCATAGAAGAAACAGTGAAGTTGAGGGACTCAAAGACAGTGACGCAAGAGAAGGCGTATTGGCTGTTACCTACTGCACTGTCTAAGGTGGAATACAGGGAATGCCGGAAGATTGACTTCACTGTAACCAAGAGGTCTCAAGTAAAAGAGCTGGCAGGATGAAATGTGCTGCTCTTGGACAGCCACTTGAGGACCCAAGTGATACTTCCACTTCTTCTACTGTTACAGTTGGGAAACCGCAACAGCCAACCAGTGATGAACTGTCATCATTATTCAGTGCTCTTAGCGCAACTGGATCAAAGTCTGCTATTTTGTCCCTGATTGAGCCTTACTCTGACAGTTTTATTCCAAAATCAATTGGAGAAAATTTACCTCTTGTGTTGACGGAATTGCGAAAAGATGAAGCAGTTCACATGGACTATAGTGAGCTATTGTCCACATGCAAAGATGTTGAAATTTCTGTTTCAGAGGAGCAAGCAAAGGCAGTTGAGGCCGGTACAAGGGATCAAGCTTCCTCTAAACTGTGGTTTAGATTTCGCGCTGGTCGAATCACAGCATCTAAAATGAAAACTGCATGTTGCACTGATCCAAAACAGCCAGCTCAGAGCTTAATCAAAAGTGTATGCTATCCTGAGTCATACAGATTCACATCAAAAGCCACTACCTGGGGATGTAATCATGAGAAATTTGCACGTGATACGTTTATAGATGTACATAAGGAATCTCATGAAAATGTTAAAGTACACGACACAGGTTTTTTCATAAATCCAAGTGTGCCATTCTTGGGTGCTTCTCCCGATGGCCTTGTTTCTTGTGATTGTTGTGGTGTCAGTGTAATTGAAGTGAAATGTCCATTCTGTGTGAAAAGTGACATGTTGGACAGTGTATCCTATTTGGAGAAGGACAGTGAAGGGAAACTGACACTTAACCGAAACCACCAGTATTTCTACCAGGTGCAAACTCAACTTGGGGTGTGCAAACTGGAATCTGCCTATTTAGTTGTTTGGACAGAAAAGGATTTGCATGTTGAGTGCATTTTATTTGATGAAGAGTTTTGGGACACAATATGCCAGAAAAGCAAGAATATTTTTGACACAGCCATTATGCCAGAGTTAGTTGGCAAGTTTTACACAAGGCTTTCATCTACCATGGCCAATGTGTCCTCGCAACCTGGAGTATCTACCTCGGCTGAATCACATGGCTCTGATTGTGCTGCAAGTGCCAGTGGCCAAGAAGAAACCTGGTGTTTCTGTGGCCAGGTTGAGTTTGGAAAGATGATTTTGTGTGACAATGCAAAATGTCATATTAAGTGGTTTCACTACTCGTGCATTAATGTCAAGGTTGCACCAAAGGGAAAATGGTATTGCCCAAAGTGCCAAAAGCTACCTAAGTTTGAGCCAAAAAAGGGAAAGAAACCTTTGAAGTAAAAAAACAAAACTGTATTTTTTAGTGGACTGTTGTGAAGTTACGCACTTCAGGCACTTTGTTTTAATGTTGGTTAAAACAATATTTAATTTATTTAGAAACGTGTACCTTTTTTGAAACTTTTCTTTAAATATTTTTAGCATTTGATTTCAAGTTGGTGAGATTTTGCAATGCTATACTGACAAAAAAAGTTGTAAAACTCAAATTACATACAAAATTATGTTCGCACTATAGTATACTGTATATACTATAATTTATAGTACTGTATAGTTTATAAGCTATCTGTTCTGATAACTGTGTGGTTTTCCTTTAATAAATCTGTGTTCTGATGATAGTGTTATGATGTGTTCTCTTCCACAACAATACATTAACAAAAACTGTAAATTAACAACCATTTATAAATAATTTTAGGCTATATAGTCTTTTTATTGACAAAGTGCATATAAAAATATTCTTCAGTCAAAATCAACAATGGATGGGCAAAGGTTCACCAGAGCACAACAGACAAGTCCAATCTTATCAATGGTACAATAACCATCACTATCTTTGCACATCAAGAAATCAATTGGTAATATCCCCCCCAAGATGGTATATTTCTGGCGCACGCTACCAATTACACGCTCAACATGAATCCTGACATGGGCAATTTTTCTTGTGGTTTCTAAGTCAACAGGAGACAACTGACTTTCCACGAGTGAAGGCTGGAATTTTTACATGAGCCATTATACAACCCAAAGTTGCTTGAATATTAAAGCCACGGTCAGCAAGGACAAGATCACCAGGAACTATGTTGTCCAAAAAGCCACAGTTTTCAGTTAGGTATTTGTCACTGACTCTTCCTCCCCATGCATTTGAAATGTAAGACACTGCCCTGTGGTGTAATACCAATCAAGAATTTAACTGTGTTATGGTGCTTGTAGGAGGACCATGTTTCTGCTCTGGCTATAAGGTTAGACGGACGTTCTATAAAAACCTCAAAACAGTCAATAATAACAGCACATTTTTTCCCAAAATGTTTCCTGAATTGCATTGGCATAGTTTTTTGTAAAAAAAAAAGAAATTGGCCGAACAAATTCGGACGTTGTCTAGATTTTTGCCACGTAGATCCTGGTTCAGCTTCGCTAACCACAAGCGCCTCCTTTCCTCTGACAACTTTTGGCATTGTTCTCCTTGATTAGTTATAACTTTTGGCAGTCTGTAATACTCCAAATGTTTTTCGCGGTCTGACCGATTGGTACAGCCAAAAACACGGCAATAATTTACCATTTTCCACGAAGATATTCGGGATCTACTGCGGCGTGCGCTTTATTTACCTTGGCGTGCGGTTTATTTACCTTGCCGAGTACCTCCAACATGGCGACTGCCGGATTGATGACGCGCTGATGACGCGCCGTGAAAACCCTCTATTTCTTTGTATTTCTATGCTGGTCATTTTAATGTTGATTTTAAATGGTCTAACACACTTTATTGCATTGCTGCTTTAATCAGGTCACCAATTTATTCATTGCATGGTCTTGCTGTGTGTGAAATACAATGTAATGTTGTGTTTGTTTTCAAGCTGGTTTGATAAAGAGGCTAATGTAGCTAACAATTAGAATGAATACCCAATGACTAACAAAGACAAACGGGAAAGCTATGAGTGCTAAAAGCCAGGAAATAAAGTCACAAGAGCAACTCGTGTGGGTGGTGTACGAGGCATCTCGAAAACACCATTAGAATGCTAAAAGCTGTTACCAGCTTGCAGATGCACAGTGAATGCCTCTGTCAATCGCTGCACCTATAGCAAATTCACACTTTTTTCTGTATCATTGCTGTTTTAGTACAGTCTGTCTCAATGAGTGTGTGTGTGTGTGGGCCATGAATATTCCTAGAACACTTTTGCACATGGCACTAAATGTATTTATTTTTTTGTTTGAAGTTTAAGTTATTTTGCGTGATCAGTAAGGGGGCTCACACAAATAGTAGCATAGGGGCCAATGACCAACATAATCCGCCACCATCCGCTCACGACTGTTACAACAGGCACTGAAAAAAAGGCCTCACGGCATTAGACTTGATACTCTAGCACACTCTGCTGGCCGACACCAAAATACCATTACAAGCAGGACATATGGGAACGAAGTGGCAATGTTAGAAGGGGATTGGAATCATTAATTTTGTATTATGTAAAAGTTGCATTGTCCAGATAAAAAAATTACTGTGAAATTGGATTTAATCGAGTTCCATTGATAGTTCACTGTTATTAACACATTCATTCAAAAGCATTTAATGTGGTTTGATTGTTCATGTACAAGAACCTGACTTTTCGAAAGAATGTTTCATTTTAACTGGGCGTATTATGTATCTTAGAACCCATCTGAGCAGTGGATAGGAGAGATTTGGTAAAAAGGACTCATTAGGAGAAGCAAGAGACATGAGAGACAACCCGAAGCCTGTTGTGGAGAGGAAATACTGTAATGACTTCATAAAAAGCAATCTTAATCTTGATCCTAACTCCTAAAGAATCTTCCATGTAAAATGTGTTGCCTTACTGTTGGGCTTAGAGACATTTTAGAAGTCTAGGGAACACCACCCCCGAACCATAGCCCTTGATCTACTTTCTACTCATGAACAGACAAGGCAAAAAGAGAGACCTCAAAATGACACAACAAAGTAATATGGTCAGCATCTTCATCGTCAGCATCTTTCTTCATTCATATTGTCCTGATGGGTTTTATATGATTTATAAATAAAACAGGGACTCCAGTGTAACTTCAGTGTTTAACTCAATTCTTTATTATCAATATTCTTATTATTAATTCAGTTCAAAATAGAACAGCAGTACAAGTGTATTTGCAGTTGTTGTTGAGTTAATCACTCAATCGTCTCTTTCTTAAATAAGGTAATATGTTTGTTCGTTTTGATGACATTGTACTTTATGTCGATAAAGTGAAGCAATGTTTAAATGTGCTTTTACAAAAATTATTTTTAAAAAGCGTTGATGTCAATCGATGTCTATCGTGGAGCCATCCACTCCATAGTCCCTTTCTGATCTGAAGACACTATGTGTCTTGACAATATGTTAGGAGGAAAGAGGCACATGCCATCAGGTTTTATTGCATGTGAGGAACAGATCAAATTGGTTTTCAATTCTGCTCAAATCTCTTTGACAAAATGTCAGTGTAGCCACTCAATGTAAAAGCTTATATGTGGCAGAACGCAACAATGTAGACTAACTCTACATATGACGCAATGGTAGGAGTATGTGAGTGTGTTTATGTATGTGTGTGGGTGTGTGTGGTTATATAGACGTCCCTATACAACATGTTCATGAACACGGACCCCTATGCGGAGGTAAAAGTCGTTACGAGGTCGTGACCCTCTGGGGGTCTCGTCCGTGCGCGTGCGTGAGCCTCACAGTACAGCTGGCCCTCCACAAAGAAGTATCCCTGCTGCTTCAGGTTGACATCACAGTCCGCACACACGAAGCAGCCAGGGTGGCGGTACTTATCCCTGGCTTTGACAACGGTGCCCCTGGAGCAGAGAAAACACACGGAGAAAAGGAGCCAGAACATATGAAAACAAAGTCAAGTACATCCAGAAGGTAGCGCCAAAACCAATTAAGGATAATTAGTTAATTGGTTGCAGAGAAAAATACTTATTTGGATACCATGTCTAGCCAATACGATATATATATTTCAAATAAAAAAGTGTTTATCCTTTTATATTGTTATAGCATTAGCTGTACACTTGTTTTAGTGTTTTTAAGTAGTACTTTTTTTAAATTTTAATTGAGGACAATCTTTTTTCACGACACACCATTGCAGCGCTAAATATAAATTCAAATAAACTCACACAATGCCGTTTCCACACTTATCACAGAGAGGCAGCTTTTGTAGGTTGCCTGTGGGCGCGTTGGGCTTGGTCATGGGGGCTCTCACGCTCTTGGTCACAATGGGACGAGTACCTGCCGGACGAATTAGCCCTTTAAAGTGAATACTTTAAAAGAAAAGATGATTGCGGCAGCACAATGGGAACAGTGGGATGAGATGGCTAACCTCAGGAGCGCACTGTGAGCACCTATAAGTGATGCTAGATGCTAGAGGGGGTTGCAGTCATTGTCACTTCAGCACTTCACCACCTCAGTGACAATGAAGCACATGCAAATTACACGTTGAACACACGTTACACATGTGTTGCTGACATTTTTAGGATATACATAATTGTCATATCAAAATAGTAAAGAATCCATTATTTCAAATTTCAAGGATATACACTAATTAAACGTGGTTAAATATGGTAATGAAAATATGAAATGTGTAGAAAAGAACAAGGTCGTCTGTCATCTGCTGAGCTCTTGCTGAAATCGACCATAACCTCACGAACCATCCACGACCGAAATGAATGCACTTTAAAGTGATGGGATAACGATAGGATCGGGACGTCGGTACCATCGCTGTCTACGAACTCCTGCAGGGCTTTGAAGGAGCCCGACTGCCGAGGCTCCTGGCTCTCCTCGTGGTCCTGCTGCAGCATCCGGTACACGTCAGACTCCTCGATGGAGGCCAGGGTCCTAGGGCTGGACCCCCCCCACACACACACACACACACACACATGCATACATTTACAGCCGCACAGACACACAGACACGCACGCACAGGAAAACACGCATGCATCCACGCAAACACACACACACACACACCCACGCATTCACGCACGCGCACACACACACACACACACACACGCACACACGCACGCAATCACACATGCGTGCACGCAAAAACACACACACACACACACAGGTCACTTTATAGTGTGGCCATATGTCTAATGCCTGCTATGCCTAGAAAGGTCAGGGCCATGCTGACTACAGTCACGTAGTGCCACTGTCACAGTGATACAAACCAGATGGAGCTGCTTAATTACTTTATTGGTGTGTAAGAATCCACCCAAGACACAACAAGTGTTTAAAATAATGATTAATTAATCAAAAGCATAAATCCCAATGTAATTTATTATAATTAATAAAATACAGTGCATATTGAAGTACAATTTGTTTACATTTGACCTTTTTAACATTGCCCTCAGAGCTTGCATCAAAAAGAGATGCTCACGCAAACAGTACGATGAAGGGTGACCATTTCGAATAATGAAACATGTGGTGCCGTGACACATTCACAATCATCCAATCACAGAGCTCAGTGCGTACGACTGGCTGTGATTGGTAAGTGGTTCAACAGCAGTAGGGGTCACCTGTCAGGCTTGTCGTGGACCAGGCCTTTGATCTGACCCTGCATTGCGTCCTGGATGTTCCCAGAAGAGTAGAGGCCTATGGGGGTGTTGTATGCCGAGCTGACCACCTTAGATAACACAAGGCCTCTATTATTATCGAAGTTTATCGAGAAGTTAAAGGTGAATTATTATACCACCAGGTGTGAGTGTGAATAGTCGTTACAAGCTGTTTTTAAAATCTGCCTGTTCTGACATCACAAATGGGCGTGTCCACCTAGATGTATGACGGATAGATGAGCAGCTTTTGCTACAGTTCACTGGTAGGCTGGTAGACTGATTTACCCAGCACACATCTTTTTCTCTCAAAACGGCTTTAAATGGCTAATCATACTAACACCTGGTGGTATAATGTGTCACCTTTAAAGAAGAACATCCGACAAGTCAAGCAAGTCAAACCAAGACAGCTAAAAAGTGAAGAACAAAAAGTAGGGGTATTCATACATCTAAGGGGAACATAAGGGTCTCACCTGACGGCTGTCGTCGATGTTTGCAGCTGCAATGAATGGCTGAGCCTTCCGGTTATGTCCCGCTCCGATAGGTTTGTACTCCTGAACAGAAAGAAAGAGAAAAAAATTACGATTCTCTTCCTCTCTCCTTTGCTTTGGAGGTACTGCACCAACACATGGGCATACCCGCAAGCACGCACACATGCACGCACACACGCACACACACACACACGCACACACACACACACACACACACACACACACACACACACACACACACGCACACACACACACACACACACACACACACACACACACCCTCACACGCACACACACACACACCTGATGTTCTGCTTCCAGGTTGACTTTGAAACGGTTAGCTTGACCATCTTCTTTAACTTGAGGGGACCACAGCCTGGGCTCAGTCCTGATTGGACGAGATGGGCGGTTCAGACGGTCGAATCAGCAATGGAGTAATGGGGCGTTGATGGTATGTGTTGTGTTGGGCAGTGGACGGCTGCGGTGCGCTCGAATGAAGTCGCTGTTATTTAACAGGGAAATGACCTGTTGTCATTTATGGATCTCTTAAAGGTCAAGATCATTCATGTATGCTGGTCAGTGTGTATATCTATCAATTGTGCTTTCAAATGTGTGTATGGCCGTGTGTATAGGGGCATGTGAGCCTGAAATAATTTATGTTTCGCTATAGGGGATTCCCCTCTGAAAATAATCTTCAACACTATGGTTATGTTCGTATGTCCCCATATTCTGTGTGACTAATATTTCACTCACAAGCACAGCAAATTGTACATGGTATTTAGAGCGTAGTGTATTGCGGATTGCCAGTGTGTGTGTGTGTGTGCCTGACCTTTCCACGGTGAGGCACAGCTGGGTGGAGGCCTCTTTGATCTTGTTCTGGGCCTCACAGTGCAGCATGTCTGAGGCCGGGACCCCCTCAATGGCCAAGATCAGGTCCCCAGCACACAGGCTGGCGAGGGCCGCCTTGCTGCCCGGGGTTATCTACAGACACATAGAACACCAAGGTCCTCAAAAGAGAAGAAAAATCGGTGTGTTGTGTGAAAAATATTTGACTTCTGTCTTATGTTCAAATTCACCACGATATCCATCCTGACTTTACAAGGCCATTACATCACTACTTCTGAATTCCATCGCAACTTTATGATCTCCTGGTATCATAAATACAATCCTTTCCTACACCCCCCTGTCCCTGTCTCTGCAGCATGACATAAGCCCAGAAGGTTCAGTGTGAATGACATGCAGCTAATGAAACTGTTCACTTCATGTACAGTCTGTTCTCAATCAAGAGCACCTCGTATGCTAGGTCTTTTCTTCCCTCCCCCCAAATCCACATCTTTATTGCGCCCTTCTTATCCATGAGGTCAAGGCATCTAGAGCCAGGAGCTTCCCCTTACTTCTCCTGTCTTGGATCCATGTTCTTCCCTCAGCCAACTCCATAAAGAAAGTCCTGTCAAACTCTGGCCCTTCAGGAACTCAGTGTTCTACAGTAAACAGGATCTCTAAGACTTTGCTTTTAGTATCTCTTATATTATAACAACTGGGATCATGATACCTCTGGACAATCCTCCATTGTTTTTCATTTTTCCGAACAAAACTAGACCAAAACAAAGCCTGGGCTGTATTTAATGTCTATTTCATTAAAAGGCTTATTATCAGTGTGTTTGTGTGTTCAAGCTTTATCATAGTTAACCTATCACAGGCAGTTCATCTTGGCCTAAGAACACACGGGTTCCCATTACGGAAAAAAACACTGTCCTGTTCGGTATGCGTGTGTCGTGTAAACCGTCCGCTCATCGCCGTGGAGACAGAGTAAACACACACGTCTTCCCGCCGAAGTGATGTCGCCCAGATGGAACACGGTTGCCTTCGAGCCGCAGCAGTGATGTGATGAGTATAGGAAGCGCGCTGGACATAACTATCTGATATCCCGGGAGGAAACTTTTCCTTTTCGCTCTACTTCAAACCCCACCGAGCAGCCGTCCAAAGGATATCTTTAAAGACGCACATGGCCCATGGATGGCCCTACTGGGTTACAGCACCAAAGGAAACATGAACTTTAAAGATGCATTGTATGCGCCCCCCCCCAGGGGAGGATTCATTGACACTGGTGTTAGGTCATCAGCCTGGATATAACTGATGTAATACCCCGGGGAGGATACCCGGCTAGCAGTAAATAGGCACCCCCCCCCTCCCCCCGCCCATCCAAGGGTCAGAGCCAGGCTTGTGCTTCCCGTTTCTTGGATATTCATTCAGGGGCTTCATTCATTGGCCTCCGGCCTGGATAACACACACTTTCCATCTTCTGGATCTTTATGATGTCTCGCTGTCTACACGTGTTGACGGATTATAGGGAAGCATTCAGACGCACGTAGGTGCGCCTGAAGGCGCTTGGGAGAAAGGGCAAGTGAGGAAGAAACAACACACGTCTGGAATTGGATATGCAAGAAAGGAAAGAAGTAAAAAAAAAAGGAAGAATGACCTCCACTGACATCATCCGACTTTAAACAACCAGCAGAGTTATACAAGCATGTCGACGGACTCTCCTCTTATCAACAAAAACACATTCAATTATTTGACTCAAAGTGTCTCCTCTCCTTCTAATCACCACATTATAATTATTGCCGGTCTTTCATCTGCCTCGACCAATAGGAAGCAGTGCCCAGGCCCAAGGAGGACGGTCTTTCGGACCAAAAATGGCAGTGTAAACAAGAGTCCCAGGGTGCAGTCGTGCCTATGTAAGGGAGGTCTTACTCCGGCAGCCCTCCAGGGAACCTCTCCAGCAGCTTGATTCCATCTATTTACAAGCCAGACAACAATGTCAGTCAGTCCTCAGCTCTCCAGACAAAATCGGACTCCGAAAATACCTGGTCAACTGTGCTCATGAATGCACTTTTAAACCTCTGCCTCTGTTTTTTCAAGCTTTAATGACTTAACGGACAGGCAAGTGTGTTGAAAACAGAGGGAATGAAGAACCTTTGTAGAACCTCAGGTCGCTACATAGGCGTACTGCCTAGTTGGTTAGTGTGGTGGAGGATTGAGCTCCTCCTCCTCCTACTCACTCCATCCCAGGCGTCTCTCATCATGGCTCTCATATAGGCCTACACAACAGGTGGGGGGTTAATGCACTGAGCCTCTGGTCTGGAGCTATAACACTCATAGCCAGTGCTACAGGGTGCCAGTCCTAAAATAGACTTGCCGTAATCATCGCAACACAGCATGGATACTGGCAATCCTTCATCTGATCAACATGGGCGTGATTATTTGACTTTGAAAAAAAAACAACAGAACTTTTGCGTGGCGCTATCTCTCTTTAGGTACCTGTCTCTGTCTCTGTCTCTCTCTCTCTCTCTCTCTCTCTCTAAATAATAAATAATAATAATAATAAATAAATAAATAAAACAATACAATGTTTTAGAACATTTCAGTGATTTGGAAAATGTGTAATCCATTCTTGATGGATTAGTGTAATCTTTTAGTTATTTTCTGAACATAATTTTGGAACCATGAGGTACTATTGTACATTGCTTGTGTATTCCTGTTCGAGGATACATGCATTACATACCAGCTTTAATGTGATCCTTGCTTTGTTGTGAACTTATCAGTGTTGGCTCAGCTGTCAAAATGAAATGTTTTGAATATTCTGCCTGGTAAGATTTTTGTCAGGACAAATAAAAAGGGGTAACAGAAGCTGCAAGGTAGACGTCTGGAAGCCTTGTCTCTGTGGGTCTACCAAAGGAGACACACACAATGTAATCCTATATTTGTATCACTCTTTTACAGCAACACAGGCGCCAGCCAGAAACTTTTCCCAGTTACAGCCATGGTCTGTCCAGAATGCAGGGAAGGGATGGCTGGGTGATTACAGAAACCATGTATTGTTATGATTGGCTTCCCAATTTTACAGTTCACCATTTTAGGAATTAAAAGCCTTGTGGCAGATATTTGTATACGCTAAGAGTGGTTCACGAAAAAAGGAAAAGAAAAAAAACCCAAAAAAACAAAAGGCAAATTTTCACTTTGGGAAGAACTTTCCCACAGCTAAACAGAGTTGTTGAATACACATTTAACGATCACCAGGGAATAATAAGGAAGGACCAAGAGGGAGATAAAGATGAAGGGAACACGAAATTCTGAAATAGAAAACACTGTCATGCAATCCACATTTTATGGACAGTTGTGAGAAGGCTATTTCTGTATCCACACATCATACATCCACACACTTGTATGCTCTTAAATGCACTCGCACAAATGCACGCACACACACACACACACACACACAATGTATTCAAATACAGGCTAGCACACCCACAAACAGGCACACATTTACAGACACACAGACACACAAACACACACTCACCCGGGAAACAGTCAGGGGCTGGTTGAAGTCTTTCCCGCCAGTCAGCCTAAACCCCCAGGGGGCCGGTCCAATCAGAACCAGGTTGAGTGGCATGTCCGTCTCTCTGTCTCTCCCTGGCACCAGAGACCTGTGGAGGTGCGTGTGTGTTGGCGGCCCGGCACCCTGTGGCGATCACAGTGAAAAGGCAAGGTTATGACTACACTATGGATATTCTGAACCAGGCGAGCGGTCCAAAGGAGGGGAGAAGGGGGGGCGGAGAGTTTTTTAACCCCACCCTAATTGTAAGGTCATTGGGCTGATTTAGCAAACACACTCATGTGCAGGGCTTTCTCTCCCTCCCCCTCAATGCTTCTCCAGAGCCTAGTTTTCAGCCTCGATAACATTTAAGCATTCTGATATAATCGTTTGGTTGAACATTCATCGTTCCATGCTTTCATTTGCTTAACGTGAGATTTGAATTCATTGATTTTTATTCTTTCTTTTATTCTTTATTTCAAGGATAGCCCCTTGAGATGTACCATCTCATTCTCGAGGAGGTCCTTACAAATAATGACAAACAATAAGTTTGATATTCGTAAATTGCATAGCAAATTTAGGTCGCATTTTTGTTGAAGTAGTGTAATGTAACGTAAGGAATCCCCTACCTTCTCCTCCTTCTCCCCTAAGCCTAGCGGGGAGCTCCGGCCCTGGGACAAGTCTTCAGGGCAGTGTGGGCTCCCCTGGCTATGCTGGAAGGATCTCACCGCTCCAGTCCTTATTTGGTGTGGAGGTGCAGCGCCGCACGAGCGCTCTGGACCGTCTGTACGGCACATTCCTCCTGCTCCCGTTGATCTGGATGGAGCCCAGGTTCCTCCTCGCTTCACCCCCTATCTCATTATCATGCTCCCTTTGTCTCTATATCATTCCTTCTCTCTCTCACTTTGTCTCTGTAAGATCACAACAGGAACTAGTGTCATGCTTCAATTCATTCATACTTAAAACAGCTGTTGTGGACACTAAAAGGGGTGTCTGCGTTTTGTCTGGGACTTAGTTAAAAAAAAGTTATTTCCTCTACCTCCTTTTGTTGTATCATCGTGGTGATTTACACAACGGCATAGTTAGACACTGTCGTGGATAGAGGCAAACGGAACAACTTTGAGTTCACTGTCACAGTGCTCTCAAGTCTGTCTGCGTTACGACAGTCGGTAAAAACCACATCAATATAATCACGTATATGTATCATCCTATGACACATCTTCATTCCCACCAAAGTCTAAGTCCAGTAACATAATCCTGATGAGAGAAAAGAGGGTAAAATAAATAATCAGCTTATGTTTTATTAGCAACAAAGCCCTATAAAACAATTCAACCAAAAGATTGTAGAAATTTTTCAGTCCAAGAATGCATTAAAACCCATCATTTTTTAAATGAAATCATAGATTGAGCCCATAATAGAAGCTCATTACGAATTTCCAGTGTCGGTAGGCATCAGTCCATACCCGTTTTAAATGCATTCTACAAGCTATATAAAGAACAGGATAAGTTTGTCACAATGATGTGCCTTATGTGCATACTCTCAAACAACTTCCAACTTGTAAGTATGGATCATGTTTTCATGAAGCCAAGACACAAAACATGGTGTTTTTTTGCATTTAGGAGGTTACATATGTATGTAATGTAGGCATGAAATCTCCTCAGTCTTGAAGTGGACCCCATATGTGTGTATGCTCAATAAAGACCAAATCCAACATTAACATAGCAAGAAATAAGTGAATAGAAATGACTAAATGTAGTGACGGTAGCACCACGGATAAAGACAAGGACATGTGACGGAAGAATGAGAGGAAACCAAATATAATTGTTGGTGAGAAAAACAATGACTTTATAAAGCAGTGGTATGTTGGCCATTTCACAGCTCTCATACAAAAAGGCTTACAAAAAAACCACACTCACAACAGACACACACACAGACTCACAGACACACACACAGTGATCTCACACCAAGAGGAGCATACAGGACGGAGCGATGTGAAGAAAACAATATGATTGAAAACAACAAAAATAAGGTGCTTAAACAATGGTTTGTTTTGTCAGTGTCCAATCCTATGTGAATAATATGAGTAAAATAACCTTTAAAACAACAAAGCATATTAACTGGGCATCAGAGGTCAGCATGCCCTGCAGCGTGCCACCATGTGTTAAACAAAAAACAACACGACGTAGCTGTCACACCCTAAGCCCTCAATGGTGGTTTCAGTCAGCTACGTTTCTGTCGCAATCTAATGAATGATACCGCTAACGTATTATTTGATGAAATGCTAATTCAACCTGCACCTGACAAAAATAAATATAGAATAAAAATCATAGGTCTGGTTGTGACATGAAATACATCATAGGCCCATAGCAACTCCGTTGGTTTACTTCCGCGCGTGTGCATCTACCTAGAAAAAGATGCTCAGCTTACCGCTGTCAAAATATATTAAAAGCACACTTTACCTTAAGTCAATTGGATGAGAATCGAAGGAGACACGGTTGGTACAAAGTGAACCCTTTTCTGGATGGACAAAATATCTACCATGTAGTTGTATCAGCAATTGTTCTGTTATAAATACATACAAATTCGGTTATCTTTTTGCATAAAATTCCCAAAACATGATTCCTATACCCCCCCATAAACTCTAAATGATATTTGCCAGTGTAGAGTTAATACACTGGGTGTGAAATATTAATAAAGGCTTAGGTCAATTCACCAAAGGGCATGAATCATAACATGAAGAGGAACAAAACGGCATAGAAAAAAGTATAAATGAAAAGCATGTTGGGAACCAGGCACACTGGTAGAAAACATCCACACATTTATATTCACTGTAGTCCTCATGTGGCTACAGTCAATACAAAGGGCTGATTCCAACATGTTATTTAACATTACTTTTGATTCATAACGGGTGGTAAGTTAACCACCCGTTAGGCATCCATCCTTCAACCTGACCACGCGACACGTTTAATGGCTGCAATGGGCATAATACAAAACAGACAGCACACATTAAAGTTTTCGGTGTACTAATAACGTACACAGAAAGCGTCGTAATACTCGCCTCACTGATTCAAACTCTGTGACTGGATGGGACGGCGCCATCGTGAGGTTGTTTTTGGGATTAAAAACACTGAATGATGGAAATGTTGGTGTAGCAAAAATAAGAGGCCAAATGTGAACATACGTTGGCGGTTCACCGGAAGCTACAATACTTGCTGCGGAGTGAACCACCATAAATATAGTCAAACGAATACAGTGGACAAAAGGCATCCTGGGCGGAGCACTAATGATATCACTCTCCTGGACTGTCCTTTCGTCATTCTGTATCGCTCTCTCAGGGTCAAACGTGTGAAGGGTCACGGGTGGGTACACCAAGCTGGGGCGCACCGCCATACTCAAAATCAAAAACAGGACAAAACCGTTTGTCTCTCAGGCTGACGTTGGCGAGTTACAGCTGAAAGCTCAGTGTCTGTGTCCCCGCTGGATGGATCAAGGCCCTTCTCGAGATGTGGTTCGCTGTGGGAATCGTGCTCAGGGTCTTGAGTGGTTTGTACGGTAAAAGGGGAAGAGGGCAAGGTTGTTGGCCGCCCGGAGGGGTAATTATAGCCGCTTCACGTAGTTCCCTGGGAAGGTTCCAAACTGCTTGCTCCGACGAGAAGTCCCTTTTGAAAAAAACAAAACAAACAATCAAAATTTGATAAAAATAAGAAAATAGAGCTGGAGAAACACATTTGAAATAAACAAGCATAGTTTAATTTTTCTTGACCTGCATTTTGTACAAGACACAAATGGGAAACTGCAGCATAAAGAGGAAGTTCGGAATTTTGGACATAAGGCCTGATTCCCAAGTTAGCCTTGGTGTTCTTTATCATTGGAGACAGTTTTCAACATATTTCATTCAGTCCTTCTAGTTGCAGAGTTCGCTCGTGCTAGGCTAGCGCACGGCAACGGGCAATACTAGCCTGCTAATAAAACAGTCTTACCCACTCCACAGTAGACCCGAGGTAAATCAACTATAACGCCAGAATATAGATGTAAATGTCTGTGTTGATAGAATAATGTCAGAAATAAAGCTAACCTTGCATCGCATGAATCATCTCATTTTGATGGACTACTTTCTCAGCAGCAGCGGAATTTAACCTAGGTATCAGTCCGCCGCTGCCGTAGCCTACTACCAGGAATATAACACTGCTGCTGAGACACAGCAAGTCCCTAAAAATGCAATGCAATGCTAGGTTGGTTTTGTTTCTAACATTATTCTATCAACACAGACATTTACATCGACCGTCTGGCGTTATAGTTGATTGCCTCGGGTGTACTTTGGAGTGGGCTAGTATTTTATTAGCAGGCTAGTATTGCCCGTTGCCATGCGCTAGCCTAGCACGAGCAAACTCTGCAACTAGAAGGACTGAATGAAATGTGTTGAAAACTGTCTCCAATGATAAAGAACACCAAAGCTAACTTGGGAATCAGGCCCTATGTCTAAAATTCCGAACTTCCCCTTTAGGGATAGTTTAAAAGTTAAACTACAGCACCCCCTGGTGGCAAATATACTAATGTTTGCTATTTATTGAAAGCTGGTACCCACTGTCCAACATATTCTGTCCTTTAACTTAAACAAGATGAAAAAAACACATGTTAATGCCCTAAATCAGTCCTTGTGGGTATTTTTGAAAGATCTGCAACCTCAAAGTGTACGACCATAGTCATACAAGCACAGTCTCTCTAAACAGAAGAAGGTAGAGGGGAGCTGGGCTTTTCTTACCAACAAACCAGCCATCGTCACACTTCTCCATCACGTCCACGATGTCTCCTTCTCTGAGCTCCAGTTCGTCTTCGTTGCGAGGCAAGTAATTGTATAGGGCACGGAACCTGCAGTCACAGACGGAGACGGTGGTTGGATTTACTAATCATTCATTCAGCAGACGCTGTCATCCAAAGCGATTTACAGTGAATCCAGATACATTTCATTAATGAGCTTGATTTAGGCATCTTGTTCAAGGATGCCTACAGCTAGACTGTGGGCATTGGGACTCGAACCTGGAACTTCTTGACAGGAAACAAACACCCTATCCACTACACTGTCCTGTCCCTGGTTATGATCTTGTAAGAAGCTGATTGTCAGTATGTGATATTACATAACATGACACCGTGAAAATGCTTTTTAACGTTATAGGGTTAGAGGAGATTTGAGTCTTTAATACGGTCCAAAGGAAACAGATGTTCACTTACGGATCTCCCCCACCTTGGAGTGTATCTTGAAGGAATCGCTAAAGGAGACAAAGAGAAGTACGGAGAGAGAACAGTGAGAGAGAGAGAGAGAAAAAAACATATTCATTAGTAAAAATAAAGCCAGTTAATGCAGACAAAGTCAGACACATTTTCCAGAAATGGACATTGAAAGAACGACCACAACAGCATCCAACCAAGCAACAAACCAAAACAACCAAGCCTTGAAACCAATGACTCAGCAGAACGACTTCTCATTCCCCTAAAACAGGGCCATCCCAACTACCATGCGCCATCCACGGACTACACCGACCCCTCAATGGATGTATGAGGCGTTAGAGGTCACTGCACGGCAAGTAGGATTAGCATGGCCCAGCATGGCCGGGCTTAGGACAGGACGACCTCCCCTACCCTCCCCCTCTATCCATGGACAGGGGTGAGCTCCTGGCCTGGACGGGGCTACGGGGAGGTTTACCCTCCAGCACCGTGTCGTGGTGCTTATAGGCCGGCTGAAAGAACCAGAGATGCGACACACTCTTCAGGCACTTTGGACAGAGGGACGCGGAGGGCCCAAAACACCCAGACACAAAGCACATACGCAAAAAAAAGCACACGTCATGCCGCGAAAAAAAAAGACAATCTGTTCACAGAAGGGAGGCGTTAAAGACGGTCATCACACTCCAATCACGCACACGCTGCAGGCGGCCATGATCCTTCCTCCCGGGCACTAAGTGCTCGTCGACAACCTCTATCACTTTCACTTATGTTACCGGGCACACCACGCCAACACTCAACACTGTGTGTTACCTCAACGTTTACAGACTCTAATAAACACTAGGCTTTCCAGGTCGGCGGTGTTATCAATCACTACCAGCGTGCTCAACCGCTCATCCAAGCTCCAACAAGCAGCTTTACTGTACCTTGAGCTTGGCACACCTAGGCACTTGTCGGGGTGGGGTTGATGGAGAAGGAGGAGGATGAGGAGCGGGAGGTGGAGGTGAAGATAGAGGAGAAGGAGAGCAGGGTAGAGGAGGGGGAGGTGATGGCTGCATGTGTGAGGGTTCCAAGGGTGGAGGAAGGGAGGAGCTTGGAGGAAGGGAGCCGGGGCAAACGGACTGCTTCGGTGGGTCCAGATGTCGAGGTGGTGGTGGACTGAGAGGAGACGGGCGGAGGTGGGGTTCGGGTGACGCGATACGGCGGCGATCGGTTGGTTGAGGAGGAGAGCAAGAGGGAGCAGTAGTGAGGGCATTGATGGCGTCTCTATCGTCGCCATCAAGGAAGCAGGAGGAAACGGAGGTGGAGGAGGGGGTAGGGGCGGAGTGAGGAGCTGCTGGTCGCGGCGTTAGCACGGGCGACGGACAGGGGTGGGGTGGAGCGAGGGGTTTTAAAGTGGCCGGGCAGGCGGCAGCCTATAGGGAAGCAATGACACACATCCATCCTCATGAGATGAATCCTGGCGTGGGATCAGGGTTGAGGCAAAGGAGAGATTCTCCCCCGGAATTATACAGCAGCTAAACTAACCGGGGACACAAATGACACAACTAGCAATTGACACACACATGATTCACCTCACGTTCCCTTCATGTGCTACGCAGAACCTCATCACAGCACTTTAAAATCCACAAGTGTACGCCCACACGTCATGCTCTACCTTTTGGCCGTCGTGAGGCAATCTACTGTCGGCTTCTTCGTCACTGCCGCCTCCTTCCTCCTCTTCCTGAATAAAAAGCTCAATGCAGCCCTCTTCTGTGACGGTGGGCAGCCGGCCGGCCTCCACGGGGGGGTCGTCCCCGGGTTTCACAGGCTTTTTCCAACCGATAGACAGAGGCTCAATAGTAACGGGCTTGTGGCACTCTGGTCGAACGGCGCTCGTTGATTGGCCGACGGGCGACGTGCTAACAGGGGGCCTCGCCTCGGACGAACCACGCTTGTCGTGCGATCTCCCGGCGAACGGCTCGGGCGCCAAGCGCTCGACCGGGGACCACCTGGGGGCCTTCTCGTCGTCGTCGACGGTGACGAAATCCAGAATCATGGACAGCAACAGTTCGTAAGGGTCGGCGTCCGGCGGTGGGGTTTCCGATAGTTCCTGGCTTTGTTCGACTATGCTCAGATCTGAGCTGCCCCACCACTGTGCAACCTCTTTGGGCAAAGCCTCTGGCTCCACCTCAGTGCAAAACAACCGCCCCGACCCCGCCTGATAGGACGACGGCTGGGGCCCTCTAGTGTTTTTCATGAAGGAGACGTTTAGAGCAGGTCTTGGGGAGGAAGGAGAGTGTGGAGGAGGAGGAGGAGGAGGAGGAGGAAGAGGATTATGTCCTGTCCAAGCCTTATAGGTTGAAGGTTGGGGTGGTTGAGTTTTGTTAAACAAGGAGACGCTAGATCTTGAGGAGGAAGGAGAGTGTGGTGGAGGAGGAGGAGGAGGAGGAGGAGGAGGAGGATGATATTGTCCTGTCCAAGCCTGATACCCCGAAGGTTGGGGCAATTGAGTTTTATTAAACAAGGAGACACTAGATCTGTGGGAGGAGGGGGAAAATGGAGGAGGAGGAGGAGGAGGAGGAGGAGGAGGAGGTGTGTGAGTGGGTGGTGGCTCAAAAGGCACCAGAGAGAAGTTCAAGTCTGGCATCGCTTGTCTGAACACGGGACTTGAATGGCCAGAGGAGGCTCGCCACGGCGGAGCCGGTGGGCTGAAGCCCCTCCTCGGGGGAGCAGGGGGGGGCGTTCTGGGCAGGGACACGAGGTGGTGGTGGGCGGGGAGGGGCGGAGGTGTGGGCGGGGGAGGGGTGCACGTCGCGCGGGGGGGCGTGTCCAGGGTGAGGGAGAGCCACTCGTTGGTGACGGCCTGCAGGTGGAGGGCTCTCTGGGCGGAGGGCGGTGGAGGGGTGGAGGGGGGCTGGTGGGGGTGGGGAGGAGGCGGGAGGATGCAGGGAGGCTCCAGGAATTGAAAGAGGAAAAGAAAGAGAGGGGGAAGGCTTTAAAATAAATAGGGGAATAGAAAGCTGTGTGGTGTGACTGTTGGCGTGCGTGTGTGTGTGTGTGTGTGTGTGTGTGTGTGTGTGTGTGTGTGTGTGTGTGTGTGTGTGTGTGTGTGTGTGTGTGTGTGTGTGTGTGTGTGTGTGTGTGTGTGTGTGTGTGTGTGTGTGTGTGTGTGTGTGTGTGTGTGTGTGCGCGCGCGTTAAACTTGCAGTCGAGCGAGATTGAGACCGCAGGCTATTATGGCCTGTATTTCCTCTTTTCGTTTCTTTAAAATAACCTATACGTTAACAAGTTGGTTTAATCACTGACATTGGTAACCTGTGTTGATCCACTAAGCAACTTCAGAAAAAAATCACATTATCAGTCCACCCGACTCAAATGTAAGAACACTGAAACTGTTGATATGATACTGGAATAGAAAGAGGAGTTCAAACAATGTTCGACACGTCAAAGGTGTGAATGTGCGTGAATGGTGCTGTTTTTGTATTTCTGAAATTCCATTTTCACTGTACTTTTTACCAGCAAACTCGACTACCTTGGTGGGGGTGGAGCTGGGTGTCCTGTTGCCGGGGTATCCGAGGGGATCCACGTGGTGGGCGGGGCTTCGGGATGGAGAGTGCCTGACGATGTCCACGTAGGAGACGGGGAAGATGCCCTGCTTGGTGCTGTCTGGGATCTTCCCCTCGTACCAGTTAGGATCCACCTGCCGCAGCAGCAACACTCTCTCGCCCTAGGGAGGGAGAGAGAGAGAGAGAGACATTCACACATACACATTGAAAAACACAGAGGCAAAGACATACAGGCTCGCACACACGCACACAAGTACACACACACAGGCAGACATTACAATTGTTTTGAAATATGCACAGATTCAGCGCAGTACTACAATAGTCTTTCAATGTAAACCTTATTGCATTTTGCACATAGCCACAACTTTTTCAACAACCAGCAACATCCAGATATATTTAATCAAGCCACTGGATCGGACAGAGACAAAATAACCACTAGGGGGAGCCGATAGTAATAAAAGGGGACTTACAGTGCGTTTATCACTAAAAGGCTTTACTAAATCCAGAAGACTAATTAAATGCTTTTCATTACATCCCCCCAAAAAAAACCTCCTCTAAGTTTGACTGAGTCTCACTAACTGAGACTCAAATGGTAAATGGAATGCATTTATGTAGCGCTTTTCTAACCAGTGGCCACCGGCGGCGGCCTCCACCATGCAAGGCGGCCAGCTCAGATAGGGTTAAGTGCCTTGCTCGGGGACACCTCGAAACTCAACTAGGAGGAGCCGGTGATCTTCCGGTTACAAGGGTCAACCCAAATGTGATTACTTTGCTGCATCTGAGCAGCAAACACACGGAGACGCACATACCTTTCTGAGAGAGAGCTCCACGTTGGTGTCGGCGTTGAAGTTGTAGCGGGCCACGGCTTCGCCCATCTCCCGGGCCTTAGCGGGAGGGGGGGGCCTGACGGGCTGCTGCCGCCTCTCCGACGACGGCATCTTCTACCGATCGAGCACACGTAGGCTCAGTATGCTACCCAGTCAAATTAATGTGTATTGATATTCCTATAAAGAGGATTTTTTTTTATGTTTATAAAATTATCGTTCTGTTCTCGATACTGTGCGAGGCGCTTAACGTCCAACAAAAATGGATTTCACATCGGTGCCAAGCTTTTGAAAATGCCCAATGTTTGCACAGTATCAGTTTAAGAATTCCCATCAGCACACTCACTTTACAAAGGCCATCGTTCACACTGTACTAAAACAACAGCAGCAGAAGGGAGGTACCACTTTGCTTCAGGGAACAGAGACACAAATGATACGTTCCAACCCATGCAGCCTCTTCACAAAGAAAATTTGTTTGAACAGAGAAGGCATTAAAGTGAATGATGATGTTTTGGTACGGTTTGTTTATGTGGCTGCTTTGGGTTTGACTTGTTCTTATTGTAATAGATATTCATGTATTTTATAAACACACTTAAGGACGATTGACTCTCTACCAACGATACCTATGCAGCCGTACGTAAATAACATCATGGCATGACCTCTATGATCTATGATTGACCATAACAACACACACACAAGAATACAGACTCAAAAGCGAGTGTAAAAGCGAATGCAAAAAATGATCTCCACCTCTGAAGAAACACACACACACACACACACACACACAGACAAACAAAAGAGGGCGTGTCTGACTAACCTCTACATAGGAGATGGGGAAGATGCCCGTCCGGCCGCGGTGCTCCCCCTCGTACCAGTTGTTGTCTATCTGCCGGACGATGTTCACCGCGTCTCCTTTCTTGAACGTCAGCTCCCTGTCAAACAGCCCCATTACGTCACCCTCCTCTCTCCGTCTCTCTCTCCCCCCCCCCCCCCCCCCCCCCCACCCATGTCACCCAACACACATGCAGAAGAGACGCCTGAGACGCACACCCACCCGTGGCATTTGGTTCTTTGCTCCAACCACTTTGCTTTGAACTTTTCGGCTCAAACAGCGGAGGTTATGTAAAAATAACAATAACAATAATGCAGCCAATGAAATGTGTGTTTCAGTTAGCCGTAATGCAAAACATGACAGTAAAGTAAAGTCAGTTGGATTGGAATCAGGCAGGCGAACATACAGGTTGTTTACAGGTTGTACAAACATTCAGCAACAAAAGCTTCAAAACAAGGTTTGGAAGATTCCAAGGAGCTAATGCATCAGGCAGCACTTGGAAAGTCATGCTTTACAACGCAAGACAGTTTTTTCCACACAAATGTACTGTACTGTACATGGCCGGTCCTGTACTCACTTAGCAGATTGGGCCTTAAAGTCATAAATGGCTCTGGCCGGCTGTTTCTGGTGAAGGAGAGAGAAGAGAATAAGTTGTGTCATCTGCTTATGGGAGACCTGGGAGAGGAGAGCGAGAGATAGCGGGAGACAGACAGAGAGAGAGAGAGCCAGCGTGGATTTCATCACGTATTAAAAATGTGCCTTTATATATATATATTCACATATAAATATTCTTCTTCAAGAAGATAAAACACATCAAATGACCAGTGCAAAATTCCAAGTCAACCGCAAATCAGACAAGATTAAATTATTTACTTTGATTACAATTCCAAGATCAAAGATTACCAAGATATATTAAAGCAATATCCATTCAAATAAGATCCCACACGGAGCCCCACCATCTTAACGAATGGACTTCCCGACTGCAGGATAAGAGTGTGATACAGTGAAGGGCCAGTATACCTCTCTGTCGGGGGTGGCCCTCCTCCCTTGCGGTGTGTGGTGTCCATCTGTGGTGGAGTAGCCTCTGGAGACGTCCTGGTCTGGAGAGGGTGGAGAGGAGGACAAAGGAGGAGAGTCACAAAGCGGTTATGATGGGGTGAATCATGCTGCTGAATGGGAAGGGGGCTCGGCCTGTCCACCACAGGGAACATGAAGGGCACGGGAAGGTTGGTACTGAAAATGAAAATAGTTTGTTTCATTGCCACTTCGACAACACAAATATTTTTCACTCACAGGAACGCATGCATGTGACCAAAAGGCAGGCAAAATTATATTTGTGAAAATCGCCACATTTAAAACATCACAATAGAAAAGATAATTGCAGAATGAGGGGGAAGAAAAACAACCAAAAGAGGAAACAATTTGAGGGTTCAACGCAATGCAGAACAAAATTAAACAAACCACAAAATAAGATTGTTTTTTCCAATCACATCACACGGATGACACATACAGCAGGCGGGAGCCGATGGTATGATGCAAGCAGGTGTTCCACAAGACTCTCCAGAAACACAAATGGATGTTTTGCTGACTGCCGCGGGATGAGGTCATGGGCGAACGCAAAGCAGCACTGGGCAGCACATTCAGGCAGGGAGACGTGAAGGGCCTTCATCTTGTCCTGGGTGAACCGTATGTACTACGAGTTTGTTGTCCACCTGAGTAACAGAGAATGTTTCCATTGCCCCGCTCCTCTCCATAATCGTTGTTGTTCGCCGTGTCCGGCGAGTGCTGGCGGCTGTAGCAGGCGCTGATGGGCGACTGCATCCGCGGCGACTGCATCCGCGGCGACTGTATCCGCGGCGAGGAGGTGTCCCGCCTGTACGAGGAGGCGTACCCCGCGGGGCACCCGTCCGGGTCCCCGGCGTTGGAGGAGCTCCCGTCCAGGCGACACCTCTGCTGGCCCCGCAGCGAGGAGCTCCTCTCCGGGACGTCCGGGAGCAGCTCGGCCAGCATCCTCCGCAGGATGCCGTCGTCGGGGGCCCGGGCCCCGCGGTGGCCCCTCTCCGCCTGGAGGTGCTCGTAGATGTCCCTCAGGGCGGCGTCCAGCGCGTCGTAAATAGCCTCTTTGGACTTGGGTCTGCCGCTGCGGCCCCCGCCCCCGCTCCTCCTCGTCGAAGGAGGAGAGCCCTTTTTCCTGCGGAACGGCACGGGGCTGACCAGGAAGGCCAGCTTGGCCATGGCCTGCTGCGACTGGGAGGTGTGGGTGGGGGGCCGGCTGTCCCGGCTCCTCGGCTCCAGCTGCAGGGGCTGCTGCTGGAGGAGGGAGGGCCTCTGGCGCTCCTGGCGGGCGCGCTCCCGCTCGTGCCGCAGCATGGTGGTGAAGCGGGTGTAGGAGGCCGGGCAGCGGCCCTTGCAGGAGCTGATGAGGTGGCGGTGCTGGTAGCCCTGGCTCTGGCCCAGGCTCTGGTGGCCAGGCTGGTGGTGGTGGTGGTGGTGGTGGTGGTGCAGCAGGCCGTGGTGGTGGCGCAGCTGGTGGTGCAGCGCGCTGGAGCCATACAGGCTCTCGGTGGAGGTGAGGGAGCAGTGGTCCAGGTCGCTCTCGCTGCAGAAGGACGAGCCCTCCACGGGGACGAAGTCGCTGAGGTCCGAGGCCACCGCGTCCTGCTCGCTGTCCGAGTACTCCGGGTGGGCCCGCTGGCCCTGGGGCACGGCGCGGGCCGCCGCCGCGAAGGAGCCGCGCGCCACACGGTCGGGCTCGGGCCCCGCGCGGGGCTGGCCCTCCGGCGGGCTGCGGAGCGGGCGCGGCACGTCGGCGGCCCGCGGCGAGGTGACGGCGGCGGCGGCGGAGCTGGAGCCGCCGTTCACGCCGTTGCCGCCGTTCACGCCGTTGCCGAGGTCCTCCTCCAGCAGGGACTCGATGGAGAAGCGGCGCTTGGGGTAGACGGGCGTGGCCCCTCCCCCGCTGCTGGCCAGCGATGACGAGCCTCCCGGCGTGTTGGTGCCTGACGGGCCCTCGCCGTCCCCCAGGTTGGGCATGGACTTGGACTTCTGGATCAGCTGCTCGTACTCGGAGATGCGGCTGGGCACCACGTCGCGCGGCACGTCCCCGCCGCCGGACGGCGTCCAGGGGAAGAGGTGCTGGCGGAGGAGGTGCGGCTGGCCCTCCAGCTCCAAGATGCGGGCGCGCACCGAGCGGATGACCTCCGACGGGATGAGCTGGGCGCGGTCGATGTGGTGCATCTTGCGGTACAGCTGCAGGAAGCCCGGCGAGTCGTGCGCGCGGCGGCGGTGGGGGCGGGGGCGGGGCAGGGAGCCCGTGGAGGACCCGGTGCCGGGGCCGCCCGAGGGGCTGCCGCCGTCGCAGAGCAACGAGCCGACACTCTCCGAGCGGGCCGCTCCGGCCCCGCCCGAGCCGGGGAGCCCGTCGTTGAGCAGGTCGTCGCAGCTGCGCGACCGCAGCTTGCCCGGCGCGGCCGGGATGGGCGGGGCCAGGGGGGCAGGCGGATCCTCCGAACCGCTCCAGGTCTCCATCTCCTCCTGGCCCTCCTCCTCCAGCCGCCGCCGGTGGTTTTCCGGCCGGCGGCGCTTCAGACAGCCCGAGCCTCTGGAGGAGGAGCGGCTGCCGTCCGGGCTGCCGTCCCGCCGCGTGGGGCTAGCGTCGGAGCGCGGCGGGGGCGTGAGACAGGGGGCGTGGGGCTTGGGGGGAGCCGGGGAGGTCTCGCGGGGGGAGTACATGGCGCATGCGTCCCCACCTTTCAGATGTCCCGACACACACAGCCGCGTAAGAAGGAGAAGAAGAAGAAGAGGGGTAGGAGAGAGCGGCGGAGAACCATGCCAGAGGAAGAGGAGAAGGCAGAAAGAGTGTTAGAAGAGGAAGGGCGGGCATGTTAAAGAACCTCAGACAATACAAGTTGGAAAGCAGAGCATCTGTTTCATCCTGGTCAAATGCTCACGCAGGGGGCGTGAGAGCAAACATCCCGGCGCAGCCTTTTCATTCCCTTCACAACCGAATCGTTATAACTGGTTGATATATTTGATATATTCTGGAACTGCAGATAACCCTTGCTCGAAATGCTCGAAAAACAAGAGAAGAAAAACGTGTAGGAGGGAGAAAGAAGAAAGTAAGAGGGCGAGACATACAGCCGGACAGAAATGGCAAATTACTAGAAAAAACATGTGTGAGTGCACTTGTGTGTCTGTAAGAGTATGTGTCTCTCTGTGAACCCATGCTTGAAAGTGTCAATTTGTGCGCGTGTATGTTTTTTTGTGTGCGTGCACGTGTGTGTATGCGTGCGTGAATGTGCGCCCGCGAGGGTGGGCGTTTGAATATGTGCATGTGCATATGTGTGTGCGCCTGTTCTCACCCTTAGGTCTGGAGGGAGAGGAAGGTGAGGAGTGGGCGGTGGGCTTCCTCAGGGTGCTGCCTCGGGTTGAGTCCGGGGGCTTGGGGGAGGCCGCAGATCTCCTCTGTT
Source organism: Pollachius pollachius (assembly GCF_949987615.1). Taxonomy (NCBI): domain Eukaryota; kingdom Metazoa; phylum Chordata; class Actinopteri; order Gadiformes; family Gadidae; genus Pollachius; species Pollachius pollachius. The sequence goes on along the minus strand of NC_136935.1, from coordinate 41,936,296 downwards.
CGGACGGGTTGTTGGCAAGGGAAGCAGAGGGCTCAGACTTCCTCCGCTTCCTGTAGTCGCCGGCCGCGCTGCAAAGCCCAGAGGAGGGGGGGAAGCAGCGGCCGCTGTTACCGCTGCTCCGACGGGACAATTAACGCTGCCTACTCCGGTCCTCACTGCAATACCCCTGCAACGGGGGCAGCCAACCCTGCGCTGCTGGAGGCTGGGGGCTGACCTCACGTGCCAGATTGCTGTATGCACCAGTCATGCAGACATATGATACAGCCGTACAGGCATAGAACCTCTCTCTGTGCATTCTGCACAGAGAAAGACATGCAGGTTATTACGGGCCAAATGCCTTGGCTGAGGCGTGGGTGAAATGATATATTGATAGTAGTAATAATAATGAATGAAATAAATATAGAATATTTTTTGGGAACCCGTATTATTATGTAGTAGATATGTATCTACATACAGACACGTGCATGTGGAACAAATGTCAGCCTGCCAGCCATAATTTAATAATTAATTAATCCAATAATCATTTACAAATCCTCCCAAAAATAATTGTAAATCCAGACTCTTCAGTCAGTAACATCTGTTGTTTGTCCAAATATATAAATACATAATAGGAAGGATATGTGTCTGGCAGCTCTCCTAATAGGACCATGACCAAGCTCCCTCAGCGACTCGATCGTCCGCGCACCACATGTCTTACTCATCCCCATGTGCTGTGGCTGTGTGTGCCGCTGTTGCCTTTCACGGTGAGTACGCATGACATTAGCATAGGGGGGGTTGGGGGGAAACCGACAGAATCAATAGGATGACTGACTAAATGTATTCCACTCAGAGATGGAGTAGGTGGTTCGGGGTAAGTGTGGTGGAAGGCTGTCTTCACAGCAGTGACTACCGGGATTCACAGATAAACAGAGTGACCCGAGCGTGAAGCACTGCAGATTGCACGCGCACACACACACAAAAACGCACACACACACACGCCCGAGCAGAGAGAGAAAGAGAATGAGATAGAGAGAAAGAGACAGAGAGAGAGAGAGAGCACGCAAGCAAACGGACGCAACACTGCAGCACAATAGGGCCCACTACTGTTAAGGAGAGAGAGAGAGAGAGAGGGGGAAGGGGGTGTGCCTTACTGTGTGTGTGTGTGTGTGTGTGTGTGTGTGTGTGTGTGTGTGTGTGTGTGTGTGTGTGTGTGTGTGTGTGTGTGTGTGTGTGTGTGTGTGTGTGTGTGTGCTGCGAGCAGCAGGGGGGGGTGGGGGTATAATAAAGGAGATAAAGCTTACCTCGCGGGTCTCTCCGGTGCCTTAGTGTCAGCCGGAGCGATGTGCAGATAGGTCTTGACGAGCAGCACACGCACACAAACACACGCACACACACGCACAAGGAGAGGAGGAGAAGAACAAGGAGGAGGAGAGCGATGAAGCCGACATGAACAAAGACCCCGACACCGAGCAGGCTGGTTCTAATGCTCGCTCGCTAGCTTTTGTTGCTGTGTCACACTCAAAAGAGTCCCCCCCTTCCCGGCAGTAAGGTGTAAAGTGGATGAGATGGGTTCCACGTTGGATCACCTGAGCCGGGTGGGAGAGATATGGGTGTGAAGACGCGCTTTTACTTTGGTGTCTTTGCGAGTTTTCTGTATTTTTTTTTTGGGGGGGAGGGATTCTCTGAAGGATGACATGAACCTCTGATAGCAAAATGATATGAGAGTCAAGCTTTGGATGTGGATGTTCACCTCAGAAAATCCTGGGATGGAGTTAAGTGGAATGGGTGTCGTGTATATTTCCTGTGTACTAATATGCTACTGCATTGGGTTTGCACTCAAATGGTAATTAAATGTACTAATGTAAAATAATACATTTGAACAAAAAATTTTGGATGTGATTTCATAATATTAATACAAAGGTATATTTACCAATGTCGATACAATTTAAAAAAAGTATTGGAACATACATTCTTTAAATAACTAAAACCCATCAGTGTCATCATAGTGTCAGTGTCATCATAACAAAAAAGTGTCACAAGAAACATCTTGCAGCAAGTGGTTGGCAAAGTAGAGGAGACAACATGAGAATGGTGATAGATAACAGGTATCCATCGATGGTAAAATAATGACAATGTCAACACATTCCCTCCTCCACATTGTGTACGTCTCAACAAGTTAGGATTAGCATATCCTTGCTGGCAGTGCTAATGGGAGCGCAACAAGGCATGAGATGATTACCTCCATATGCTGGCGGGTGGAGACGGCTGGATTATAATCCAGACGCTTTTTAGGAGGCTTGAGGCCCAAGGGGCAGCAGTGAGGAGTATGAGAAGGAGGAGGAGGTGGAGGAGGAAGAGCAGCAGGAGGGAAAGCAGGTAGGTGACCATGAGGTGAAGGAGGATAAGCGGTGGTCATGAGGAGAAACCAAAAAAAAAAGTAATGTGAGAACCAGTTAGAGATGTTTGGTCACAAAGTAACACACCACCCTATGATTATATGAACACATAAATATTCAAAGATTAGCAGTAACATTTCCCAAACTATGGCTTCACTGTGGAGTTCCAGTTCATAAATGACTATATACTTAACAGCTAGATGTATAATTGTTAAGGGTGCTCCAATCAGGTAACGATCAAGGGGTCTTTTTCCTTTGTGTAGCATTATTTGTTTATTTAACTATTGTTAACAACATTCTATATTATGTATTACAATTAGAGCTGAGAAGGTATCATGAATTGACAACTGTTTATTTATGAGCAGCATGTTCAACAAATTCAACCGACCTTTAAAGCCATTTTAGCAGTGTAGAGAAATTGCCCTGTGTGTTTTGCACTAATTGATCGGCATCTGATCAACATTCATAGAAACCACATATTAAACTATTAAAAGTGATGATCACTCGGAGCACCCTTAATAATTGCAATGCAAATATAATGCAATTTAGGTAATCGTGTGCACACATTCACACACCTGTCCCTCTCTTCTGTTGTCTATCAAAATACCACAATACTCAACTGTCTCTTCACAGTTCTTGCATAAAGAACATAGTAAAATGAAAGACATACTAACATTACCTGTTAACTTTAAAATAATTAAACTGTGTTAAAGACCACACACACAAACACACACGGTGCTACAACCTACGTTATTTACACAAGCACACACAAATGTGCTACAAACTAAAAAAGACACACGCAGACGCACAAACACACACACACACACACACACACACACACACACAAACGCAAGCATGCAGAGTGTAGGATGGCAAAGGTTTAGCAGAAGGAGCAGATAAGGGGATAGGCGTGTTGGGTGGAGAGTGCACTCAAACAGCAGTTGTTTAGTTTTGGTTCACAAGTGCAGATCATCTCCAGCACACTGAATCATTGCAAGTCCTTCAAAAGGTAAAGCCTGTTGTCCTACCTACCCCAGAACTGTTTTGGACGTTCTGGTTCTAGTCGTTCCCCCATGGAGTGAGGACAAAGGGTGAGTTTGTATTCATTTGACAGGCTTATCCAGTGAGGTGTAACACTGAGTATATTGACGGTAGAAATATGACAATATAACCCAACAACACTGGTGAATAGTGCTATTTCACATTTCTAGCGGAATATTGAGAAGAAAAGCCTGGGAGTCATGTACTGACACTCTACTCCAGCATGGACACAGAGGAGCTGCCCCCAACACACTCGCTTCATCAGGCAACTTAGGCGGGCAGTCATTTGAATCCAGCAGGGGGCGCTCAAGGCTCAATACTCGTAAATAGTAACCCTAACCCAGCAGGATTGAAAATAAAAAAATGTATTAAAGGCCATTGTGTAGAATCTAGTAGCAACTAGTGGTGTGGTTGCAGATTGCAACCATCTGAATATCCCCCCATCAGAAACATACTTTCTGTTCTGTTGCTTCCACACTGAGCTGTGTGATTGGTGATGACTGGGCACCAACATGACATGAAGACAAGAGTTTCACAGTTAAAGATCCCGTGTCTAGCATTTAGCAGCATCTAGAGGTAAGGTTGCCGATTGATTGTGATGTCCTTTTCCAACAGAGGGTTAAGTTTCTCAGACAGAAAGTAGAACAGCAGGGTGAGTGTTTGTGGGGATTTGGGGATTCCCTCGAGCATGTGTATGTTCTGGGCTACTGTTGCAAAATGCCGGTGCATTTTCTATAGTGGCATATGGCGACCTCAGTAGAAGAGGATCCCCTCCCTTTGCAGGTATAAAGAGCTAATCTTAATGATAATCACAAACACGATTCCTATTTTCATTGGAATATACTTAACTAAAACACACTTATTATTATTTTACCCCATTCCTGCCAAGTCCATTCCCCTTGATGCCACTTTATTCAACACACTGCCCCTTTCAAATAACAAAAAGAAATCTTCATTAACGATTGGCACACGGCCAAGAGCCAAGAGTTCTTTCTAATTTTTTTAAAAGGCAACATCAGGCCATTGGCCCGTAAACAAACAATTTCAAAGAAGAAGAAAAAATATGCACTCCGTTTTCTTTCCTCTTGTTTGAACATTCTGTTATTGTTTGCCACGAGACTAAACAACCCAGGAACAGAAGAAACAAACAAAATAACACACCCTCCCTCTCAAAAAGGCTGAGGGGGGGGTGGTTAGGAGAGGCGGGGAGGAGGGGGGTGAGGGGTCACAGCACTCAACAGTACCTCATGCCCAAGCAACTACAGTCTCACCCCTTTCTACTGGTGCAAAACACAAAATGAAGAAGATAAAAACACTTGTGGGTGGGTGGATATAGACAGTGTACACCTAGGGCAGGCTGTGCTTTCAGAGAGAGAGAGAGCGAGAGCGAGAGCGAGAGAGAGAGAGAGAGAGAGAGAGAGAGAGAGAGAGAGAGAGAGAGAGAGAGAGAGAGAGATGGAGGTTGACTAAAGCCCCCAACTTACCGGTCTCCCAAACTCCAGCTCTGAAAAGAACTTAAACCAAGGCTCGTTCTCTAAATCTATATCATCAAAGGTCTGAGGGAGAGGCCGGCCAGCAACATGTTTAGGAGGAGGAAGAACAATGACAGAGACAGGGAGAGAGAGAGAAAGAGAGAGGGATGAAGTTCATGGTTAAGATCAGACTGGTGATGCTGAGGGTTCGGAGGAGAATGTCAGTATAGGAATGGAAGGTTACCGTCAATAATTGGCATGGCGGTGAAAACAAATCACCCACAATTTATGCTTGACGGTTCAACAAGGAATTAAAGCAGAGGAATAAAAGGAATAGTTGCTGCAGCTGCCAGTTATGTCACACTGACTGCCCTTGGAGATAGTATATTAATGGGGATAATGAGCATCGCTTCCAGCGAGGGCTTTGTTCAGTCTCATCTCTGTGGCCTGGCAGCCTCACCAACTCCACCTCAGTGGTAAGACTGATAATCTGAGAAAATACACACAGGGTCTTGCAAACATTTCTTGCTTAGTTCTGATAGCAAGCGTATCAAGACAAATTCCTCCTGTGTTAATACCTTCTGTGTGACCCTTACTCGGCCAACAAACACATTCCGATTCTACTGGCACCGACTGGCACTGCAATTATGTATTTCATTTCATGGCCTTTTTTTTATATCATACAATGAATGGTCAAACCATTACACAGGCATTTTAAATCATCACAGGTTTAACCGACTTGGCTGTAACATCTGTTCTTTTCAGCGCTATGTTCAAGGAAAATGCTATAGAAACATCTTCATTTATCAGACGTTGTGGCACTAAACGCTTACAGCTACTTCCAATGTGTAGCTGTGGGGCATGTTTGTCTTGCTGCTCTCAGTGTGTTTTAATGCTAGCTTGGACGGGAACCCAGAATCAGTGAGTCACCAGTGCCTCACAGGCTACGGGAGCTAGCAGGGTTTCTGAATGTTACTGGGCCATTACATTTGACTTGCAAAGTAGAGAACTTAAGCTCAGAGACATGGATGAATCACGGTTGATATACTAAGGGGGCTTTGTGTTAAGACTGTACGGAAAGCGCCGGCCCATTGAAATGTAGGGAAATTCCCGGAGATGGTTGGTTAACTTCTGATCTCTGATGGACATTAAGTGTGTCTCACCGATCGCTGTATGTGCGTTAGAGTGGACATATAGCGCGTTGGTTTTAAGTGATGCACTATTTATCCTGTTGTACAAGGCATTTTGCTACACATTATTACCTGCACATGAAGCAAATGGGCCAAATAACACACCCACACATAGAGATCTACGTTTACTGCCATTTGGCTAAAAGCCATTTCCCCTTCACAGGTGATTTACATAGCAGAAGAATCAGATAAATGGCTTATTAATGTAACGGCTCTGAAACACTCTGTCTTCTCTGCCTGTGTCTGTGCCAGTGCTGGCTCCTTCCTAGCAACTGATCAAACTTGGAAACATATTTTTTTACTACGACGGTTTGTATTCAAGGATGACGTTTGGCATCGTTGACGTCTAGAAGGTGACCACAGGGGGTCTGAATCAAAACATAAATGGGTAAACTAAACAGGACCCATTTCTGCATTTTCAGTAAAGCATTAAGAGACAATTGTACGTTTACTTAAAGTTGAAATCAAGAAGGGATTAATTGAATGGACTTGTGATTTTATGGACAATAAATGGCTTGAGAGAAAATGGGGGAAATAAGAAAAATAAAAAAGCAGATTCCAGATCAATGACCCAACAGAAAGGTGTACAGGAGGAGCTTGGGACAGCAAGGATTAATGTGATGCTCCTCAGACACACCTCTCTGTATTGAGTCAAGGAGGAGCTGTGATGTACAGGAGGGGTGAGGGGATGTGTATCTGGACATCACAGAGTTACAATACTCACTGGTCTCTCCTGCGCCAATATGGAGGACTTCCCAGGCTCATACTCAAATATGCTCTTGGGCTCTGCCCTGTACTTCCTGGTATCCACCTTCCTGTCCGGGGGACCCCACTGGTTCCTAGGGAACAACATGGACCACAATGTTAAGACAAACCTTGTGTGACCGACAGACATACGGTAAGAAAAGTCTGATGACAGATAGAAGTATGTTATAGGAAGGTATGCAAACATACAAAGAGGCATATGGACAGACAGATAAGACATGCAGACAGGCAGGTAGGCATATATACAGAGAGACACACACACAGACAGGTAGGCATAGAGATTCAGATAGACATATAGACAGACAGGCAGGCAGATATATAATGAGACATACAGATAGGTAGGCAGACTGACAGACAGACAGACATACAGACACACCGACGGACCAACAGGCGGATAAATATAGACCTAGAGGCTTCAAAGCAAGGCGCGTCACAAGGTTCAGAGACGGCCTGCTCTGGGGCTGGTCACCATATCGACCCAACACACACACACACAACAGCCCCTACATGTCGTGGGACTCCTTCTCCCGGTCGCTGTCCCGGGTCCTCAGCTGGAGGAGGGAGGCCATGGGTGGAGGCGGTGGGGGAGGCACGGGAGACGGAGGGGGCTCCCGGGGGCCCGGGATCCCCGGCTCACCCGACGGGCTCTTGGCCAGGGGCCTGTAGGTGTGTGTCCTGGGGGGAGGGTGGGCCACGGTACGGTCCGTGGACATGCTGTGGGCCTCTGTGACGGAAGGATGACATTTTATTAATAATTAGTATTTTACAGCAGATGAGGTGGAGATGAGGAAAGATGGAGACAGCCTCACATCAGAGATTTTCTCTGAATATTTGAGTTAAAGGTGACATATTATACCACCAGGTGTGAGTGTGATTAGCCGTTCCAAGCTGTTTTGGAAATCTGCCTCTTCTGGCATCCTAAGTGTCTATCTAGATGTGTGCTGGGTGGATCAGTCTACCAGTCTACCCAGTGGACTTTACCAAACATTGCTAATCTATCCATCATACATCTAGGTGGACACACGCCCACTTGTGATGTCAGAGGAGGCAGATTTATGAAACGGCTTGTAACGGCTAAACACACTCACACCTGGTGGTCGCCTTTAAGGAAGAATATGTCACCTTTAAGGAAGCTAAATGCATTGGAATACAGCCTTGTATAGTTTACCCGATAGAGCAAAACACACAGACACACATTTCAGGACCATCATTAGTGTTGTACCGTTGTTTATCAAGGCGTACGTGGCGTTGTAGGTATCTGAATAATCGTCGTCTGTGGAAAGAAGAGACAGCAGCTGTCAATGTATTGGCACAGAAAGACCTCTTGATATACACACACTCAAACCACTGGGCTACACGCACATCTGCTGGGCTCACCACCCGTTTCATAGCACAGTGCGTCAACGATTTACACCAAGATTATCACAGTTCTTACTGACATTAACACCCTTCAAATATATAAATATATAATTATATATTTTTGCCCACTTACAAATGGCCCATAAGTAATCCAGATATAACAAAAAACAAGGTCACACTGTCCTTCTATTGGTCCACATGAGTTTTCCGCAGAACATAGATAAGAGTCATAACATAGATAAGACTCTGATACTACTAGGAAACTATTTAGACACCAATTAAGAAGTAACAAGATATACACAAACTAAATAAACACAGGACGGTAAGTAGGCGTGTGCGTGCATCCGTTTGGAGTCAAGTATGCATCAAAAATGTGCAAGCACATCGGTGCGCTTGAGTGACAGCGACGGTGCGAAATGGAACAAACAAGCTTTGTATTGACGATCTGATTTAGTGAAGCCTAAAGCAATATCACGGGGTTCCCAGGCCACCTCACTATCAATTAAATATGATTTCATCCAAACCCACCGCCTCTATATCACACTTTCTCTTTCTCTCTCCCTCCCTCTCTTTTTCTCCCTCCCTCTCTTTTTCTCTCTCTCCCTCTCCCTCTCGCTCTCTCTCTCTCTCTCTCCAGCGTAATGAGATTTGGCACTAATGTACCTCTTCTCCTAACGAGAGCTGTCACGCACGCACGCACAAACACAAACAAACACACACACCTCCATAAAATGACAATACAATACATTCAGCATGTGGTAGGTCTTGTCCAAACCTACATTGAGTACATACAGCGTATACTTGAAAGCACATGTGGCGCATAACCCCCCCCCCCCCAGAGTGGAATAAGAGTGGAATAAGCCTATGGAGCTTTATATAGTAATGGCTCCTCTGTGCTCACACAACCACTCTGTCCTACCTGCTTTGTGGACCATGTGGATCTGCTTGAACATGGTCTTGTACCAGTCCTTGGGCCGGTCCACTGTCTGTAGGGGATAAAGACATAAACACGTGACTTTCTGTTTGACATCATGTTGTCAGTCCGATAACGGAACACCCCAGAGCAGTCTTTGGCATTAGATATTAGTTACTTCATCTATAACATTATTGGTGTTTTGTCAGCTTAATCAGCTGAAATGCTAATATTCTTCTCTAATATTTGAGCATAATGTTTTTGTGTTCAACCATCTGGTAGAAGATTTTATTTTGTCGTCAATGTTGGGTTTGTAACACATTATTTGAGAACTGTTAAAAGGCAGAGGAGTCCTGTTAACGAAAAATAATGCCATCCCTTGGAAATTTATTGGCCGATCAGGATCGACTATCCAACAATACTGTTGGACGAAGGGGAAGTTAATCTGTTGGCAGTGGGAGGACATCGGACACAGTTCCCGCTCGACTGGAAGAAAAGGGAGGCATTTAAAGAGCAGAGAAAGGCAGTCTGTATGACCAGTGTGGCCCCAGATGGCATTGGGCTGGCCGGTATGAACAACCAATTACTGCAGCGCTCGCTATGGTTACCCACCAGAGAAGCCGCAAAAATGCTAACTCTGACACTGAGCATATGTGTGTGTTGTCTTCCCGGCAACTTTTAATTTACCAAATTCTTTCTCTCGCTTCTATTGCCCCGCCTGATGGTTTTGTCTTGACACTTTTCAGAACCCCGTTTTAGAAACTGCTCCTTAGAAATTGGTTAAGCAATTTTAGGAGTCAACATAGAGGTCACTAGCACACATGCGCACATCCCACCCACTTGGGGCATGTGCACACACACACACACACACACACACACACACACACACACACACACACACACACACACACACACACACACACACACACACACACACACACACACACACACACACACACAGGCAGAATGACCAGAATGCACAGCGGAATGAGCCGCATACAATACCATTGTAGCAAAGACCATGCATGGGCTGCTAATCACAACAAGGCCACAAAAGGAGTGGGAAGGAAGGAACAAGGGGGGGGGATATAGCACATGAAAAGAGAGAGGAAGTCACCGAGAGGGCAAAGTAGAGAGGAAAAGGCTTTTTAATGTGCCGGTCCAAAGCCGTTGACAGCGAAACATAATCCCTTTCTCCTGGGTCTGCTCACATATCAGAGGAAGTGGGAAACTGTGTCTAATGAACCAAACGCCCAGACACTCCACATTCCTGCTCAAGCCTCCACACAGCACCTACGCCCACCTGCTCCACCTTAGATGAGTCCATTAAGCCTTTATGTTTAAATCAAGCCCATCATCTACCACACACCCCATTAAGGGGAGTAGATTACTAACCTCAACTACCAACTACCTCCCCCATCAGAAGGAGTGTATGTGGGCCTCATCTACCACCCCGGCCCCCGCCCAGAGCAGTGTATGTTGGGCCTCACCGTGCGTATGGCGATGGGGATGCCCGTCTCGTCCACGGGGCCGATGCCCTCGTAGTGGGGGGCCTTGATGAGGGACACCTTCCTCTCCTCCTCAGAGAAGCGGGCGATGGGCAGCGTACTGTAGAGCCCGCTGGAGTGGCCTGACGTCACCGTCTCCCGGGTGTAACACTCGCTGCCCTCTGTGGCACCGCACACACACACACACACACACACACGTGAAGAACAATGACAGAGAGAGGGAGAGAGAGAGCGTGAGATTAACTTTTTAAAATCCACGCGAACGCAGGGCCACACAACAACGTTTTCTAGATAAGAGTGTGTAGCCCTGTGTGAATACGTATTATCTCTGATTGGATGTGTTTGTTCGTTTTTCCTCTCGAGATATAAAGTCAAATGATAGGACTAGTGTCTCACTCCTGTGTTAGGATCCAACCACATGCTGTCAGAGTAACCAGAAACCTATATGAAGCTGTATTCAGTTGCATTCCCATTGTGTTCTTCACAACTGTAACGCTTAGCCATTAGATAAGAGGACTTCAACAGTCATTTGTGTTATGTCTACGCAGTTAGTAGTTTGTTCAATAAATACTGTAAGTCCAACCCAGTCCAATATTGTTAGATTGTCTACAATCGTACGCGATGTTACCCTGCTGTTGCACATGGTGTTGTGGATAACAGATACTGGTAACCAACCATCACAATCCCAGTAGGGTGTGGTCAGCCTAAACAAAGCCAAAATACCAACAATGAGGATGTTGAGTGTGTGTGTTGGTGCGTGCCTTCACCTGAACTCCTGCTCTGCCTGTGCAGCCCCATGTGGAGGGAGGCTGGGGGAGGAGGGTAGGCAGGGGGGGAGAGGGGCCTCTGGGGGGGGCCTGTGCTTCCATTCATGGCCTGAGAGAGGACCTGGCCCTGGGGGGGGTCACGAGAACCGTCACAGACAATCAGGTGTATTGTAGGGATAGGCAGGTTTAGGGTTACATTCACTGTACAGTTGATCATGTGATAGGAAAAAGATCCAGGTCCTTTAGAGTTTGTTATATTAAAAACATAGGGAAAGGAAATCAAAGTTAATAGGTTAGAGATGGACCAGTAGAGAAGAAATACACACACGGTCAGGAGAAGTGATATCGTGTGTCATTAGAAGGTGGAGAAAGTAATGCTGAATCTGGAAACATCGAACATGAGATGAGTACAGTGTGATATCAGGTTAAGGGGAGGGAGAAAGTGAAAGACGGACCGTATACTCCGACACAAAAGTAGAAACCAGCGTCAGCATCACCCAGACAGCAATTAAGAGAATCACAAAACATCTCGTTAAAGTGAGATGTGTTTTGATTTGTGTAGGGGGATGAACGTCTTCCAAGGGTAAATAACTACACTCAGCCAAGTGACTTGTGTATCGTTAACAGTATAATCAAACAACAGAGAACACAAGAGGCAGACAAAAGATTTCCCATTTTAAAAGACAAAGAAGATGAGAGGGGGGAATTTCAAAAGGGAAACTTAATAGTCCATTATGCCGACAATAGGGGGGAACAAAGACATTGTGACGCACATTTTGTTGACAAGGGACCTCAGCGGCATGAAGCTGCAAGTAGGTTAGAGCTGACAGTTAGTGTAGGGTAAACAACCGCAAGAGGCACCACCTTTTGGGAAGGGAGTAGGCTGGGGGAGAGGGTGTCGTTGGCAGTTAGTTCAGGGTAAACAACCAGTAGTGACACCACGTTTCGGGAAGGGAGTAGGGTGTGGAAGCGGTAGAGAGTGACGAGTTCTAACCACACAGCAGGAGGGTAACGGCGGCGTTTTTGGGCAGGCGGTCAGGGGGTTGGTGGTGGTGGTGACGTGGGTTACAGCAGGGGTCATAATTACATTAGCCACAGCGGGAACCACAGTACAGGCAGTGGTGGCGGTTAGCGTGTCGTCCGTGGCGACGGAGGCGGCAGCGGAGCTGGTGGTGGAGGTCATGTAGGCAGACAGGTGGCTGAGGGTGGAGGAGGAGGGTGTGGGGGAGACGCTGGGGCTGTCCAGGCCACAGATCTGCAGCTCCTCCAACAGTCCTGTTGTGGACGTGGACGAGTACTGGCTGAGGGCCGACACCGTCCCCGGAGAGACCGACGGGGACGGGTAGCGGACGCCACCACCCGCTCCTCCAATGCTAACGGCGGCGGTAGGAGCTACCGTGGTGTAGGAGAGGAGGGGGGTGGTGCTGCCAGCCCGGGATGGTGTGTACGGCATGGGGGAGAGGGCTATGGGGAAGAGCAGCCCCGACTGGTAGTGGAGGGAGTCTGTGCTGTGGCTGTGGTAAGGGGGGCGCCATGCCGCAGGAAGGTCAGGGGGGTACAGGCCCTGGTTGTGGGGAGGGAGAGGGGTCAGGGTGGGGTTTGGGGGGTGGGAGGGAAATGGACAGTGTGTTCAGTGATCTTTCTGGCCATACAATAGAGATTGATGGGAGGTACCCGGGTGACGTTGGACAGAAGCTACACCCTGTTGTGGGATTGTATAAATAAAGAATCATGGTCTTTATTATTGATGTTTAAAGCCCCCTTGTGTGCTCCGTCCAAACCTATACACAAAATGCTTGCTCTCCGGGAACAGAAAAGCATAGATTAGTGTCAAACTAATAACTAGTGCATCGATTAGTAACCAGTGCATCGATGTGTGCAAAGTGTGTAAAGGAAAACACTTTGCACACAAAGTGTGAAAAGAAACACTTTTACCATACCAGATCTCACACACACATCCACACATCTTCAGTTAGTTTGGATAAAGTTGTACACGCAGTACACCCAAATACACACATCGACAAACAGCAGAAGAATGCACAGTTTCCTATTTGGATTTGGGGTTCAGGAGCTCGGTTCTGTACCAACAGTTTGGCCGGCGAGGGCCGCGGAGGAACGGCCGGGGCGCAGTCCCTGCTTTCAGCCGCCCGGCCCGGAGGAGGACCCAACGGCGGGGTCCCGTGGAGCGGGCGGGAAGGCGAGGCCCTCTGCGTCGCGGCTGGGGGATGGATGCTGGAATCTCTACGGGGGGGTGGTGGTGGAGGGGATGCGGAGGAAGGGGAAGCCAGGCTCTGGGGTTTGGGGGGCTGAGGGTGGGGTTCGGGGTGGTGGAGGTGAGCCGGAGGGTCAGGGATGGTGACAGGGGTCAGCTTGAGGGAAGACACCTTTCGCTCTTGAGCCTGGGCGTTAGCTGCGGTGGAGGTGCTACTGCCAATATCGTTTGAGACACATCCTAAGCCTTGATTAGCCTGTGGGGGGACACCTGGAGGCAAAGAGGTGGAGGTTGTTCTGCTAAACTCGGAGAAGGAGTGAGAAGATTGGCTTAGCAAGGTGTAGGACTCTTTCCATGCCTCACCCTCATTATGATATGGTGCAAAGGTATGGGGATTCAAACTAGCATCCAGGGCCTGCAGGGAGCAGTACGCGGGGGGGTTAGTATCGGTGGGGAGGAGGAGGAAACTCTCCCTCCTGGGGGGCGGGAACGGCATCGCGGTGGAGGCCTGGTTTGTCAATGAGGAACATGCAATTAAAAAGTTCAAAACATAGTGTACCATTTTGAAGAAATAATTTTGTTTTAAATGCATAACTTGGGGTAACGTTTTTGTTTCCTGTAGATAACATATGAGTACAGTTTATTCCCTGTAAAAAAAGTTTGTTCAAAGGAATTTTGGAAGCCACAAATGCTCATGAACAGTACAAATTAACATGCACCACAAAAATGAATATTTTCATTAGCCTTTCAATAGCCAGTTAGAAAACAAACACTTTTATCAATAATAAACAGCATTGCATAATGACGGAGACCGGGGGAAAAAAATGGCAATTGCAAGGACAAGACAGGAAAATGACTAATTCTAAACTCACACAGTACAAATGAAGTATAAACAGTTTGAGTTTATCACATAATTTGTCAACAATGTATGATGAATATAAGAGTTAAAGAGGCATGAACATCAAAGCAATGAAGATAGGTTTCCTGAAAGACCGAATAAGTGCATGAGAGAGAGAGACAGAGATTGAGACAGAGAGATAACGAGACAGAGACAGAGAGAGAGAGACAGAGATAGAGAGAGACAGCAATAGTGCGAGACATAGGTTAACTGGAAGTTTAGTCAAGAGATTAGAAGAGAAGAGAAGAGGGGCACATCCTTAACCTATGAGAGCGTGAAGAATGAGCCAGAAATGAGAGAGAAGAAAGAAGGAGAAACAAGAAGAGATGACTTGAGAGGAGGAAAGTAGAGCAGATAAAAGCAGAGAGGCACCACCTTTACAAATGAGAGGGTGGAAAAAGGAGAAATAAGAGAAGACTTGGGAAGTGAAAAACAGAGAAGATAAGAGGGGCACCTCCTTTACCTGTGAGAGTGTCTTCTTGTCCTGCAGGTTGGGCCTCACACTACGGAAGCCTTTAGCTGCCAGCGAGGAGCTATTGGCGTCTCCGTTCCTGAAGCCGTCAATGGCACCCTGCGACCGCCATGCATCTGGACACACAAAGCAGTCTTTTATGATACACACGACACGGCGCAGATTTCTCATTCACAATGGGATTGGACCGCAGTAAACACGCAGTGAAAAATGGAATAGAGTGGTCACAGTGTACATTGTGGTGGTTGGGTTGGTAGAGGGTTAATTACCTGAATCTGGTGAGTTAGATTCACAACCTTGGGGTAGAAATGATAAAAGGAAAACTTCAGAATGATCAATGCACAGCTTCATCCAAATCAAGGTTCCTGCACATTTTTCGTATCTTTCGTATCTATTCTAGGTCTTTCCCAGAACTAATCTTTCCAGACATAATAAAGAATAATTTAGAAAAAATCTCTATATTTATAATTAACATTTCAACAATGCTCATACTATGTCAGACTTGGAGAGAAAGAAGAAAGTGTTTGGAAAAAGCTAAATGATTTACAACAAACTCTTAAACCTATAGTCTATTTATTGCCACTTGGTGCACAGGGACATCTAGATGCCTAACCACCAAAGACCAACAATAAAGATAGCACCCTCGCTAGCACATATACCGCAGTATACCAGCCACGTTCAGCCACCTACTCTACATGATTGAGTAGAGTGAGAAGTGCAAGTCATAAGTAAGCCCTAAGATAAGTGTTCCGAAGATTGAGGGTAGCCCCTTGGTTAAGGGGCTTATGAGGGGAGTGGGGTTTGAAGACAGATACAGGGACTCCTTCAGTGGAAAGCCCTGAGATAACCTTTGCTAAGCCTGAAAGCTATACCAGCTTACAGACTCTAATGCTCTGTGTATATGGTTGCCTAATGGTTTAATGGTTCTAATGGTTTGGCTCACAACAGCCTTTGGATATATCGATGGAAAGGAGGAAAAGTGACGCAGGTAAGAGCTTGAAATGTATCAATGAAAAATGACTCATGCTCTTTATATTAATACCGGCAGAAATCAGATCAAAAACATGGTTTTAACTTCAATTCTTTAATTAGTTTGTTTAGTATACGGGTCCCTTTAGCAGTGAAAACTCATATTTATAGTTCCCCCTTTTGGCAAACGTGAATATTTACTTGACATTCACTTTGGTACAGCTACAATGTCAACAACCGATTAGATCCAGTGGGTATAAAACCTCCAATTTATTATAACAGAGAAAGAAACTTTTTCCACCACTGAAAGTCAAAAGTTTCCAAAACAGTCAGAGCTGTTTATCACGGCACTGAGACAACATTCAACTAAATTCTTATTTTAACCAGCCCACATGCATGCAATGCACTACAATTATTCATACAGACTTACGCACTATTATATTCATTTGATTACATTGGAGATCTGCCTCAAAGAGTCAAGAGTTAAGTAAATTTCTTCATGCATCCAACAAAGTCAATACTCATGTGTGATGCATGAGGAAATGAACCACAATAAGCTTAAAGCACGATTGAGGGACCAATGTCAGGGGGGGGTTGCTGAGAGAGGCTGTCAGTAGGGTGGACCATGATGCACTGGGGCAAGGTAGAATAAAAAATAAGAAGTAGAGTATCTACTACAATATTAATGCGCAAAACCACATAATGAAGAAGATAGGAGAACAAAGTGAAAGGTCGTTCTCTCCGACTCACCTCATGTTTCGACCACTAGCGCTATTCTCGACGTTTAACCTAGTTTTTTGGGTCATGACGTCAGTGAGTGTCAGTACCTGTGGCGAGATTGGGAGAGCTCTGGACCCTCTTCATAGGGCTGAGAGTGAGTGACATGGCGGTGCGGCGTGTGCATGATCCTCCGCTATCTGGGAGAAGCAGGCGTGCACATGCATGTAAGAGCGCACACACGCACGTGGGCACACACACACATACGTACAAGCCCGCGCACACACACACACACACACACAAAATACACGCAAAAAAGAAAGACGCAAAGCACATGCATTACAACATTGAAATTGTTGCAGTGGGGGATGAGAGTTTTAGATGAATTGAAATGCAGTAAAGTAATAAAAATTGCTTTAGCGTTGTGGATAAGAATGAATAGAAGGCAAACTATGTTATCTTTGTTTTGTCTAGTATGTCATGTAAAATGACGCAAAATTGAAATCATTATTAATTATTATATACAGTCTACATTTGTTATGCCCACAATAGAGCTTCATTGGTCACACTGTTCTTTATCTGCTTTTTACTGTTCTAGAGCTAGCGGGATACTCTAGACATTCTTAATCCATTGGTATCATTTTGAAGTGTGAAACGTCTACGGTTGGATGCAATTTAGTTAGGCTACTGTTTATGAGTATATTTTGCAGAAATATTAGCCTAAAGTTTGCTAAAGAGATGAGTGCCACTTCCTTACCTTCCATTCAGAGCAGATCTAGAAATGTTTCTTAATTTGATGCTATGACATTTGACCCAGATTATTTTCTTATTTACAAGAAAATGCCTTCAACCATTAATATCTTAGGAATGTGAAACACTGTACCACTACAGACAAAAGACTATTAGCTTTGGGAAATGAGTGTTAAATAGCTTGAAACACGAGATTATCTTCCTTGATTGTATCGCTGACAATGTGCTGTTTTCAGAGCTATAAAACTACTCTGCCGTCACAAAGTGCCTCAAGGCTTTTGTTAGAGAAACATGAGGGAAAGTAGAGGCATGGCACATTGCAGTAGGCCTATTGTAGCGCTGTGCCTTGTCAACACATCCTTTTGTATGTTTTTAGATTATCTGAATGCTTGGCCACGTTGGCATGTTGACCTGCATTGCAATGCAGTTGCCATCTGTTATTCCATTTATTTCCTTCAACAACAATGTTATTGTAACAATCTTGATCGTTATCTGTCAGCCAACAACACGACATATTTCCAGCGGAAGTGTACTTTAACCTGAAGTTCATAGCCGAGCGCGTGGGGGAGCTGTAAGTTGAGGTTCAAAGCCTGCAACCCCATTACGTGGTTATTATTGGCGACTTCACAGTGGTGTGAACATAAAAGCTGCGACCTGTCAACATGAGCCTTAATATGCACTCCTGTTTGGGCTGACCGCCAAGCGAGGCCAAGGGCACATGGGGAAACACACCTTCATCAACTGAATTCTAAGTTGTTGAAATCTAGAGTGACAACCACAATAGTGTTTAATAGTGTTTAAAATAATGTTTTCACAGCGATGATATGGTTCTTCAGTAACTTACTTTGTTTTAGTGGTTCATTTTGTGTTAAAGTGTCTTTATGTGCCAGAAACATGTGACACAAGAGTTTGGATTAGAGTGTTAGAGTGTTGTAAAACTGTCCAATCAAACAAAGCCATGGACCCACAGCAGTGCGCGCGGGCGAGTGTATGTGCGTGTTATACCTGTATTCATTGTGAAGGACACTTCTTGCAGATTCAAAGTAGATGGACACACTTTTCTGTGGAAGAGAATAAACCATAAATTGTTATGCAAACTCAATTAATCAACAAATCAATAAAACAATCAGTGTTCAGTAGTCTGATCATTGCCCAGCGGAGACTATTAGATAAGAATAAAGATAAGGGACCAGAACTAACGCAAGCAGTATGCAGCAGCATATCGCTGGTAAAGAAGACATCATTTGAATGTGACACGATCAAGCAAAGAGAACCATCCAATGTTATTACGGTCTCTGCTTTCCCTGCGAGGAAATGGCACATAATGGGGCCTGCAGGGCTCCACGCGTCCACATAACTTCAACCAGATAGCGTGGTCTGTCGGCTGCACCGGTGATATATGCAACCGCTTCTTGGAACTGTTGCGCTGGAGGGTGGGTATGATTGATATAGATGATACGGAATCCTCTGAAGGCAACACACAAACATACACACACACACACAAACACACACACACACACACACACACCACACACTTCACATGTTCACACATGTGCAATTTGTGTCATGCAGGGACTTAATGCGCACGGCAGGGTCGTAGTGCTGTAGCGGCTGTGGGTGCTCATGCATGTCTGGTATGGAAATAACTGCAGCAAATGTTGAACCTTGCTGTTTCCCATGCAGGGCCACCTGCTGCTGCCATGAGCTGGCAGGAAGAGCAGGGGATTCAGATGGGACGATGAGGATGTGCACACTGCTTGGTGGTTTAGTCGTCATTCGCGTAACGCTGTCAGCATTATGTGATTGGCCTATCCGTCATCATTAAGGCGTGAATGTAATTCAAACATAATGTTGCTGTTACGAGGGCAGATTTCTTTTTTTTAATGCTCATCAAAAATTTATTGTTAGCCTTCAACCACTTTGTTTGCTCATTTATTCATATTTGTCGGCCTCATCAAACCAGACAATCAAACATACCAAAGTACTTCACGTTGACCAATGGGCATGCATGAAATGTACGGGGTAGTGAATGTTTATTGCAGTAGTTTATCCATTCACAAGCGGAAGCTTATATAGCTAATCTAATATCAAATGTTATGCTTGAATCACATTTGGTGATGCTCTCAGTATTGCACTAATGTCTCAGTCGTGTCTGTATTTGTGTAATTAAAGTCTACAAAGGCATGGTGCACCCAAAGGCCTCATCTTTATTGTGTGCAAGGAAGTTCAACAAATGCCCTGCTTTTGTCAGCGTATTAAAAAATAAGTCTGCGAGTGTGTCAACAGCAATTCTTCGCCGGAGACAGCTGCAAACCTCAGAGTAGATTTCCTCTGGGTGCCCTGCTAATTGCTATCAATTACCAAGGCTTACCACGGCTAAGCTAAACATAAACCTCTTTAACAATAAGTGCAAAAAAATGCCTTTCCTACACGCACAAGGGGCGGGTGCCACCAGATGAATGGCATTTCATGGCGGTGTGGTTCAACATGCTTAAAAGACTACTTGTTTGATTAGAATGGAATTCTTTCCTGGGGGGCCGGGCCAAAGCAAATTGCACAGGTGATTGATTTTAATAATTTCCTAGGAAAAAATGATGGATTTCATTGAGCCGTGTACTACAAGCTGATATTTCAGTGAACCTGAAGGGCTGCTGATGTAAGGCTGGTAGAGGGCTGAGGATACAAGGCACCAAAATTAGTTTTGAATGACGGATCGATTGATCGATCGAAAGTCAGGCCTAGGGGAAGGAAGCAGGTCTGTAGCCGTTTGGACAGTGAAACACGTAGGAAAGACATAAGAAACACGTCTCTAGCTGTTTAGACGATTGTTGTAGTCAGGACCAAAACCAAATGGAAGTCGTGTTTAAAGACGCAGGAAGCACGTCTATAGCAGTTTAAACGATAGTTGTCAGGACCAAAATACAATTTGAAGTCAGGCTATATGGCGTAGGAAACACGTCTGAAGCAGTGCATACGACACTTGAAGTCAGGACCAAAATAAAATGGAAGTCGTGTTTTAAGACGTAGGAAACAAGTCTGTAGCCCTTTAGACGACACTTGAAGTCAGGACCAAAATAAAATGGAAGCCCGGGTTTTAAGACGGATTGCTTCCTAGCCTTTCAAAACACAGCGCAACACCATCCCGGGCCTTCCCCGCCGGTAGCTCTCTGTGCCCTGTGTGGCTCAAAGCCATAATGTGGACCTAGATAGAAGTCATCGCAGACCGAGATGCGGGACCTTGTGACATCTATCTTTCTAGTGTATCCCGAGCGAGCAGCAATACGTCATTCTAAGCCCGCTGTGAAGACTGTCATGACACATAGCTCACACAAGCGGTCGGAAATAGGCGTGGATTATGCAATGAGCAACATTTCAGGTGCTCGATTTAGCACTACTGCGGCGCTTTAAAATGCATGCAATAATATAGCATATCAGACATACAGTAGCGCTGTGTTTCGTAGTTCGGACACATGGTTAACATGTTGACATTAGTGAATATATCAAAGCCTCATTAACCTTTATGTTGCTGAGGAAATAGTTCAAGACCACTTGAAAAGTTCAGTCTAACAAAGATATTTCAGAGCCTGAAGTCTCCGCATATATGCACATACACCTTTGTAACACACGCACTCACACTTGCAGACACACAGACAGACAGACACACACACACACACACACACACACACACACACACACACACACACACACACACACACACACACACGAGGGTAAATTATAGTCCCGGCGTCGCAGCCTGTCGCCGACCAAATGATGAGCAGATTATAAACAGGATCGTGTTTCTGGGGGACAGATTAGTGGCGACACAGCAGCTGTGTGCATGGTGTAATGTTATGGCTGCTCACCACCCACAGTCCACAAGTCCCCCCCCGCCCACACACACACACACAACTTCTATTTCCTGCTCCTTTCCTGTGTAAAAGTGAATCTACTATCTGAGGTCAGGAATAGGCATTACCTCGCCTGGTATATCTAAATGCATGAGAAATATAGAACCCAAGCTTACGGTTGTTTTTAGATGGCGTCCAAAACTACCCTGTCATAATTGTGATTAAGTTGGTCGAAAACATGACACCATGTGGTGTTGTGAACCGTCGGTCGGCGGCAACAATCTTTTTAGTATTTGTTTTTGTTAATCAAACTTACCCATTATAATTAGCTAATAAATGCACCAATGTCACCTCTCAATATTATGGCAAATAGATAATCCTGATCATTTAGATTTGATTTGAAGAGTTTAAAACCATTAGTCTACATTTTAAAGAATGCATAAGAATAGCCAAATTATAAAGATATAATAAATCACAATATGAGGTTGAAGGAACCTGGACAGCATTTATTTGTAAAATTTGACAGTAATATCTAAATGTCTATGACTATAGTAAAGCAAAATGTAATTCACTATAATTGGATTTTATAGTTTGGGAATCAAAAGCAATCAATATTGTGCCTTTATAATCTTTCAAAATGCCTTGCTCGAATACAATCAGAATGCTATTGTATCATTCATCTAATAAACACATGTACATAGTATAAATCCTATGTCATGTAATATAAAAAGCTCAAAATCTAATCCAGACTTGGATCCCATCTGGAGTATATTCCTTCAAGACTGCCATATTGTGGTTAGTAAAAGCATTATGAGATTGCTAGAAAATTGGTCTATCGAGGCTGAACCAGAACGTGGACCTCAAAGCAAACTTTAAGAAGAAGAATTTGTGACTGTCGCACACAAAAAAGAGAAGGAATTTATTTTTCATGAAATTCAGGGGATCCACTGGCACCAGTTTTACGATCTTTTGGGAGGGTAGGTCACTGGAGACCACTGGTTTAGAGTATCCACTAACCAGAATGGGCCACAGCAGGGTGAAGAGGAATGTGGGAGAAGTTCATGGATGAGAGTTGAGATCTGGATGGGCCGTCCACATGGCTGTGTAGGAACCCCCCAATTACTAAACAACATCCAAACTCCAAACTACAATAAATCCTACAGATATAATCTATATGATATGTTTAACACATATTCTCTATATATGTTATAAACATTTTCTCTGTGTGATACACCATACTAAGAATATTTGTATGATATATCACACAGAGAAAATGTATACATATAAAAATATTCTCTAGATGATATATTATACACATATTCTGAAATAAACATATTTAATTACAATATATGCCAGACGACATTGGTAATATTCCGCTAAAAACTACTATGTATTAGTGTGTATATGTTTGAGGATTTTGGAACAACATGGTTGCTGTCGCCCTCTGTGTGATCTTTAGCAGGCTGCTATAAGAATAGCCGAATAGCGTCAGAATCTGCCTAATTCCTAGCTTACTTCAGTTTTCAAACTGTTTAACTTTCCAGCTAAATAAAAATGTTATGGCACATCATTGATGCTGTACAGAACTGTAACAACGATACATTATGATCGTGTCATATTTGTGATCAATTTTGATTGATAAAACTGAAATACTTTCTCTGTAAAAAGTCGTCATCGCCAACTCCCATGCTAAAGGCACTGAAACATTTGGCATGTTTAGTGTGTTTTTAGTCAGTATATTTACTGAGGTTCCAGTGGTTTATCTGCTGGTTGTAATAAAGGCACGGTTTGGTCGTTTAGGAGACGTGCAAGCGTATAATTACTGAATTCAATTTCTGCGAGGTCCACAAAAATACTAGTTGAAGCAATCGCTCTCCTAGAGGCCTGAGAAAGAGATTGAGGCCTGTGATCGCAGAAGGCTTTCAGAAGATCTCTAGTGACTTGTAGTCTTCTAGTGAAGATCTCTAGTGTCCATCAGCAGCCTGCTGATGGACACTTCCATCAGCAGGCTGCTGATGGACACTAGAGCAGCCTGCTGATGGACTGAGTTGATTTAAAGGTTTTCCCAAACATAGAAGTGCTCTATGAGAATTATGACCTTGGCAAAAACTAAGCTCGTCGATCTCAAAAAGTTTGTATCAGCCACCTAAAAAGTGCTTACGCTGCATGCATTTTTTGCATTAGCTGGCTTAATTTAGTTGTGATAGCAAAGCTAACAGGACCACTGCGACTAGGTTCAGTGCAACAGTTTTACAGAATTAAAAAATCGAAAGACTGCATTGGTAATCTGCTTTCTTGCTCCTTGTCATCCTAATTTTTCAGTATAACAAATACATCTGAACAAAGTTTATACATTCAAATAACTTATTTTATTTTATTTATTACAGTACTCTAATTTCTCCATTAGGAATAATTGGTTTTACCATACTGTGCTGTCACACTGTTTGTATGTCCATCAGCCAGGCTATTGAAAATGCTTTGGGGCCAAGTGTTAAAATAGACTGGGTAAAGAGTTGGATTTACGTATATCCTGTGAGTGTGCCTTTCAGGGGTGGGAACATGGAGGTCACGACCCTGAAGGGCAGGCTGCATCCCATTTATCTCCACATGGCAGCTCACTTGCTCCTGCCATTTGTACAAACGAGATCACAGGGATCGCATGACCATTTTGACGCACATGTACACACAGGCACACACAGGCACACACAAGCACACACACACACACACCCACACACACACACACACACACACACACACACACACACACAAAGAATGTCTGTTGTAATACATAACATATTATAGATTATAAACTATGCAAGTCTATCATGTTTAAATGTAATGCACAAAATGTCAACAAACTGTCTTGAGGGACCCGATATGATCCCCATTGACTAAATACTGCCTGACAGTGACCCTTCCAAAAAAAGCAGAATTTCAAATTGGTCTCCAGCCTCATGTTATTTCAGCAAAAGGTTTTTTTGGTGGGAAATATGTGGGGTAGCAGCAGGGCTTGGGAATCAAAATACGTCTGGAGCTATTTCAGTGTATTCTGTTGGACGCTGTAGGTTTTCTGGATTCTTATCCTTTAGCCGTGGCTGTTTATTTGCTTCTTCACAGCAGCTGTTTTTTTCAAGATTTTAATACATCAGACAGAGGGATGTGGTAGATTTAACACAGTGATTGTTTTTACAAGGAAATATAAGCTTAAGGGTTAAAAAGTGCAGTATTCGATTTCCCAAGCTTCATTCTACTTCAGCCACATTGCAATTACGTCCCGTCCACAGTGGTGAAATAAATAACTCAATATATAAATGAACAACACTGTAAAAAAGACATCGCCACACCCATTATTCTCCAAAGAAATCAAATACTGTAACTTGACCAAGAAGGTAAAAAATAAATTACGCTCAGTGTTGTTTAACACAACAATTTCTCCCTAGCTTCTACAGGTCTCCCCTCTCCAACGAGCTCGCCGCGAGACACCGAGACCGGTTTCCACGCCATGTCAGTCACCATCAATTCTCCGCCACCAGCACAAACAACAGCCTGCCTGTTATGTGATTGGTTTAGTCAGTCCTGCCACTCATTAGCAGACCCCCTCCCAGGCGGTATGAATGGACAGGAGTGATTGGGGGGCAAGCAACCATGTCCCCTCTCTGTCTCCTTCGTACTACCAACAACAGAGGCCCATGTGTACACCCCCCCACACCAAAACTTGTATCAGTGCCAGGCTAACAAGCAGAGCTACTGGCATGAGAGCATTAATGCAATTATGCAATACGAGCCCAGGCTTCACAGTGGATATGGGAGGTGTAGGGGGGGGAACAAATAGGATTTGACAAGTGCCGGGGTTGAACTGCAATGTGGAGCCAGAGATGCACTCCGTTTTATTTACATGGCCGCAAGCAGGAAAAAACTGAAGGAGAGTCGTGAAGAGAGACATTGAAAAATGTCTCTTCACAGATCAACAGAGACAATGAAAACATGGAGAGTCTGGAGAGTCCAGACATAGAATTAGACATTCACAGTACTTCAATCTAGACAATTGCAGTACTTTTACTTTTAATTGTTGGATTCGGTAAACAACAAAGATGGTAGGGCTAGAACAGCAAGATGTTGTTCATATAGGTACTGCCACATGTGATGGAGTTGAGATAGCTTGGAGATAAAGCCAACAACACTTTGAGAGCAGAAAAGTTTGCATCTCACTCAACACATGACAGAAAAAATCTGATTTCAAAGTGTTACTGAGGGGAATCGACACACCTAAACATGCTTTGGCACATATAAATGAATATTCACAAGTTTTACCTTATTCAATGTTATTTAGTATTTGGTTAAAGGTACTTCTAAATACTCAACCTTGGGACTGCATTTTTTGGAGGCTGTTAACAGCTTACCTTGCTTAGGGGAATTTTGACAGGAAGCATTACAAATTAAATAGAGACTGTGTAAAATAAACAATAAAATGGGTAAGTGTGCCAAGCCCGGGCCACCTGGTATTTATACAAAGAACCTTAATCCCACTCTGCTGACCTCATCGCATTATCAGACTGCAGAGCTCTGATTTTAAGAGAAGCAAGTGTGTGCCGTAATCAATACAAAGGGGCAACACTACACACACTTGTAGCTTTCTTCTGGAATGAGGATGTGAAAGGGTGGGGGAAAGCGAGTGTTCACCATGGCAACCCGGTCATGCCTTAGATATAGCAAAAGATGTCTCTAAATGATTAACACAGCCCATTCAGTAGGGCTAGATGCTTGCCTTTACAAACTAGGGCCTTTTGGGTCACACCCACGGCCGTAGGCCTACGCAAAACTGTATCCGATGAATGCTGATTCACACAGTATGTCGGCAGCGTGGCTCCATATGTTTTACGGCGCTTTAGGATCCTCAGGCGAAAGTGATTGGAATGTCCGACGCACACGACACTGGCTACTTTAAGGCGACGGGCGGGAGCTAAAATTACATCTCCATACATAGTCAGGATTCCACAGGTACCAGTGTTAAGTGTGGCGCGGGTCAGGATGATAAGGGAGCTTGATTGGGCAAGGGGGGGGCTATATTTATGGCCATTAGACGAGACCCTTAGCCTTGGGGGCTAAGGGTTTGGAGGAGCATGAGATCTGCGTTTGAGGAGCCCCGAGGCAGTCCCTGGCCACAATGAAGACGTCACAGGCCGGAGGTGTCCCTGAGACAGAGGTGCAAACTTTGTGTGGATTTATGCCACCTATAAAGTATTATACAAACTAACATATGACTAACGGATGCATAATCCCACATAAGTGATCTTGATTATACATTTCTTCTGATGTAACAAAGATCTCAGCTGAAATCATTACTTTGATAAGAATGTGGGGAGAATTTCAAGGGCGAAATTATTCAACTCGTGGTTTGTTTCTCACATTCCAGGCTTTAAACTTTTGAGAAAATAGCAAAAACCAGATGTAGGCCAATTGAAAATAAATCTAAATTCCACGGTTGGCACTTGGAAATGAATCTGACCATATTCAGTAACAAGACTTCATCCTGTGAAAAAAATAAAACATCTTCTGGCAAGAAGAGAATGGCTTAGTGAGTGAAGTGCGTTTGAGAAGGAAGGGGATTGGAAATATGTGTGTGTATCTATTATGTACCCAAGGGTCAAGGTAACATTCCAAAACACCTCTGAGACTTGTCTTAATGGAGGGATTTCGGTGTGGCTATTGTTGGGCAGGAAAGAGGAGATCAATGAGAAAAAGAGGGCTGTAACCAGAGATGAGAAGGTGTAGGTGACAGAGTGAAACAAGGGAAGGTAGAGTGGTAGAGGGAAGGAGGACAAGAATGTTTATGTCCACAGTTTCAGTAGATATTTTAAACACGTTTTTTGACATCTTTCATTTTCTCTCCTCTTGCGACATACTTTTTTTGTATTACATGTTTAGAACGGCAATATTTGAAATAACTTGTTCATATGTTTTGTTTCTTCCATGATATTAAGCGTATTTTGTGTTTCCTCTTTACATTTTTTGACTATTTTGTATTGTCATTTATCTAACATCTTAAATAGATAATGGACCAGCCATTGGCGTGAGTGTTAAGGTTAATGTTTACACGGACATGTTAACACTGTGCAGTCCCCCAAATTTCAAGGATGTAGAAGAGGTACATTTTGCTCTCATTTTTCCTGTATACATATTGTGACACACTTTAGGCCGACTGAGAGTGAATTGTGTCAAGCAGGCCACATGTGCACGAGCCAATGAGGCTAGCATAAAAAAAAACCTCTTACCGTCATAAACACAAAAGCAGGGCACTTGTTCAGAAGGAGTCAGGTATAGGTGTGCGGGATATCCGACTGACTTCTTCTTCGTCTGATTGTCGACTGTGGTCACCCAAACACAAATCCTTGTTTTTCGCCGAGATGCCTCCACTTGAAGTAAAGCTTTATTCCCAGGTTTTAGCCTCGGGTTCGGCGCCTGAGGAACACAGACAGGTGAAATGGCGTTTAGAGTCGGTGAGGCACACTGAGTGACGCGTTCCGAGAGTCCCCCGTTTGGGTAAAGCTGTGATCAGATGGGGCTATTTTCAGACTCGCTGGTCTGTGCTGCTGGAAAGCCACCCCCTAGAGCCTTGCGTAGGTAGGTGTGGACTACGTGACAGGCCATCCGTCGGTCACACACACACACACACACACACACACACACACACACACACACACACACACACACACACACACACACACACACACACACACAGTCTTGGACACCCCAACAAAGAAAAAAAACTTCACCTTCAAGCATCGTTAAACACCATTCCAGTGGTGGTCTCAGGTCGGTCAGAAGCTCAGAACCCAGACAGACATGCCACAGATGAGATAAGCTGAATGGTTACATTGATGGATAGCAGGGCATAGGCAGGCTCTCAGAGAGAGAGAGAGACACACACACATATACACACACACACAGAGGCAGAGAGGGAGAGTGTTGTGCTGTTGGATTGGTTGCACATGCCCACTTCTCCTTGTACGCTTAAATGTCACCCAATGGCTGATGATGTCACTGTGGCAACATGTAAAGTGGGCCTTGAGGGCTGAATCTGACCCCAGTGTCAGACGTATCCTCCACATAAAAGGAGATTTCACTCCATGTTGCTGACAGTTTGATAGTGTGTCAAGAGATGAGGCGGGTTAGGGTTAGGCCTGCTAATGCATAGATATGCACATTTACACGTGTGTGTATGCATAGACCCAGACACACACACACAGGCGCACGCACACACACATGGGCGCTCACACAGACATTCGTATACTGGTACTCTCTCTCAAACATGCATATAACACACACACACACATATACACGCACACATATGGGCGCTCATACAGACATGTACTGGTATTCTCTCTCACACACTTACAAATGCATATACTATGCATATACTAACACACACATACACACACACACACACACACACACACACACACACACACACACACACACACGGGCGCTCACAGACATGTACTGGTACTCTCTCTCACACACTCACACATTTACTAACACACACAAACAAACCCACACGGGCGCTCAAACAGACATGTACTGGCACTCTCTCTCACACATGCATATACTAACACACACACACACACACACACACACACACACACACACACACACACACACACACACACACACACACACACTTAAGACAGGTCAACCTGAAGCACCTCTAGACCTCAGACCCCCTGCTATTCCCAGAGTGGTGATGTCAATACTACTATTAGCATCTCATATTTAGAACCTGTTTATCTAAAGCCAACCTTGCTACTGTATAATGCCAGCTTCCTCCTCTATCCCTGTACACCCTTACTTGATGAATACATCAGACTTGTTTAAATGTTTTTTTATATTTTATATGAAAAAACAACGTCAATGTGAAACAGTCAAACTAACCCAACGGCTTGCTCCTTCCTTTATTATGTGTACCAGATGAAACAAACAAGCATCAATCCGGCACTTTGTCAACGCTTCATTTTCTTGTAGTTTTCTTTGTATCGCCTACGTCTGCTAAGAAGCCATCGCTATAGCACTAATGTAGCCATCCCGCGGTGCAAAGGCAACAGTCTGAGAACACTATACCAAGCTAGCACACACATGACACACCATCCAGACAAGTACATCCCTCAAACATTCAAGATGAGAACCGGGAGATGTTTATAGCCTGCCTCCATGACCCGGCGTGTCAGGAGACGCGATCAACAAGCCAATAGAGAAGCTGCTGGTTCCAGTGCTGGCATGGTCGTCTAACCCGAGAACTCAAAAGTGGGCTGAGTGCTAATGTGGTAACCTTGGGAACAGAATCACAGGGGAGATCAGTGTCGACCAGATAGGGTCAAAATAGTATTCTCACCTGTCGCTCTCAACTGTACATTTCAACAGTACTTGCATTACAGTTAGTTAGTGATAACCTACAGCGAGACTGACATTATTGCGGAATAAACTCTGACAGGTGGTGCAGGAGTGGAAGTCCCCATCACGAAGGGGAAGGGTCTTGAATCACCCTGAAGGGGTTGGTTCGCTGTACAATATCCCACATAATATATGGCTACTTACTAAAGAAATCAATAATTTGATGTAAAATACAACAACAAATGATTCTATTGATTTAACAATTATTTTATTGTTTCCCAAACGGTCCGTTAACTGTTTCCACAACAGTCCAGAAATAACCGACTGTATAGTGCCATATTTGACCAATCAGAACGTATCTAGCCATAATACAGACGGCTAGGCTGTTGAATTATGATTTGATGTCACATTCCTGACACAAGTCCTCAAGCAAGCTAATGCTCAGTAGCTGGGAACACAACCTCCTGTTAACCATTCTGCAATCAATTACTGTGAGTGTGAGAGGCCAAAAATGGATTGAAATGATTATCTTGCCTATTAATCCGCTCATTAAGGTGCCCACACAAAATACCACATCAAAATTTGTTATGGCTGTTTTACACTCTGACACCCACATAAACACACAGCCCTATGAGCAGACCATAGCTACCCAGGCCGTGTCGACGTGGTCGCACCAGTACAGCTTCAACACCCAATTCATTATCAGCTGCAGTGAGGGCCCTGCCAGCTCAGTAAGTGGCAGGATATTAAAAGCAGGCGCGCTATGCAGTTCCACGTCTTCAATGCCGCTAGTTCAAAAGAAGCACTGTTTTGGCTATTCTATAAAAAAATTATATATTTATAGAAATAACAAATGAATAAAATATATAAATAACAAATGCAAATATCTAAATATATATACATATTTTTATTTTTAGATGTGTTATTTATATATGTATCTATATTTTTTTTGCATATAGATACAAATATATATTTTTATCTATATAAATAACAAATGTAAAAACAAAATATACTGCTTTCTCCCAACATCATATATCTTGTATAGTAAGTCGGGAACTAACATGGAAGTACTTTGATATAAAATACACCTCTTATAGAGAGTTAATGTACACGGCTCTTATTTCACTTAGTTAAAAAGGCTTTGAGTCTTCCGACTTGCATGTGATACTCTACTTAAAATGTTGTTATGATCTATACAGTGAAGAATAAAAAAAAAAGCCTGAATGTAATCCACCTCTGTTACCACCTCAAACGAACAGAAGCAGCCCCTCCAAACCCCAGTTTAGACCAACGTAAACAAATAGTGACAACACCATCCATCAAACCTTTCAAAAAAACAAAAAACAAACAGCCCCGCCCCCTCCATTCCAAATCTTCCGTTAGCTCATTAAGACAGCCAATCAACGTCGCATGACAGGCTCAGGAAGCCCTGCTGCGAACCAGTAACAGTATCTGCGTGTTGGCAGAGCTATAGCCATAAGCCTTTTTGGCTTACGCTGTATCAGCCCGAGGACTCGCACGTCCAGGCCTGGTGTAGGGTTAAGGGTCTGAGCTGACTTTCTTTAGCAGGACTCCTCCATGTCGCAGGACCTCTTTCATCAAAGGACAAGACAGAAGAGATGGGGGAGTGTGTCCATTAAACATTTAGGAATTTTAAGTTGTAGCGTTGGCCCTATTGGCCCTGTTGTCCCTTTTGTTCTTTTTTGCTGGAGGCTCAAATGCTCTATTTCTATCCCTCATTCTCTCATGTTCTCCCTCACCATCTCTCTTTCTCACTCCGGACTTCAGTCTAAACAAAATAGTAGCCTCAGCAACACTCTCTCTCTAACAAAATATCTGAAAAAAACAAAAATTGTACTGTAAAGGGAAGCTCCATGTTTCAAATAAGTGTTATTCCACAGAGAGAGGTGAAGGAGGCTAATGTACAATATTGAGGAGGGACGGCACACATTTACACAGTATAGGCATATTACATTTGACTTCCATAGCCAGTAGTACTACTATTATCATTATTACTACTATAAATCGATAAATCGATAAATTGCTTTTCACATAGTCCTTACTTAAACCGCCTGTGGGAAAGAGCAGAGAAGGCCTACACTGAGCATTGGTGGACCCCCTGGTTGTTCATGGGGGGGGGGGGGGGGGGGGGGGGGGCTTTCATCCTCACAGACCACTAGTTCCATGACATCACTCTCGTCTTTAAGCAAGAGGAGCAGGGGTAAGATAAATGAGGAGGGGAAGGGTAAAAGAGTAGAAAAGGCAGAGTATACAATATGGAAGTTGATGGGGAGTTGATAATGATAATAATGGTCAGCAGGAGGACGGTAAACAGTATTAGACTGTTGGGAGAAGCGGAGGTAAAGGGAGACAGAGACAGGGAGACAGCCATACAGGCAGACAGATAAGAGTGACCGAGGGACATACATAAAGTAACCACACGTTACACTCCACTTCAGTGAGGGAAATGTATCGCATACTCAGGTTCCCCCTGTAGGGCCCGTTTTGATCCCCTCCCCTCGTATCCCCCCTCTCTGTCTCTGTGTCTCCCTCCTCGCTGCGTAACCCTAAACTAGCAGGTAACAGGTGCAATCCAAATAGCACGAACACAGACATAGTTCCCTGCCGCACAAAGTGTCATTTATCAGGATGTAATGCAAGGACATTTGCGTGAGCGATTATCATTAGGTCTAACTGTGAGGCTGTTTATTGGTAAAGTGAGCTCTCTTCTCTCCCTCTCTCTCAAAATAGTTACACATCATGCATCCCGGGGTACATTTCCACCACATAAATAAATACACAAGATCCAACATCACAGATATTTCGCACAGCGGGAACACCTACCCCTGATCCAATGACTTAAGGACTACGCTTCAAACACACACACACACACACACACACACACACACACACACACACACACACACACACACACACACACACACACACACAGGTGTTTAGCAATGAGATGCTGTACTGTGGCCGGAGTGGTACAAATAACTGGCATAGTCTATTTATGCTCAACACCTATATGCTCTTTACGAGATCCAGCTGAGTGACAGTAGACAGTGAGTGACCTGCAGGGTACATTCTCCTCATTACATCACCCTTTTTCATCCCTGCTTCCCCCCTGCCTAAACTAGGATCAGCACATTTGGGATATGGCTACAGATGGATAATAATGACCAGTGTCACTGGTATAATAGATCTAGTAGCAAGAAGCATCACATTCAAGCTTGTACACTATGACATATAGTTGCTTAAACAATATATGTGGATATATGACACACAACAACACACACAAAGTGTAATGCATTCACATCCACAATTTCAGCATTGGACATCCAATGCTGAACACATTGTATAGGCCACATGCAAACCAGATAGTGCTGAGATGGTTGACGTGAAATGGAGTTTAAAGGATGCAATTTTCTAGTGGGGTCCGTTTTTACAGCCAAAAACTAGCCAGGAGCATCCGTCTAGGGCGAATCATAAACCTTGTCAAACAACAATAGGCTATAGGATGTTTTACATCCAAAATGGCACCTATCCATTGGAATGTAAAGACAGCTGCCTTCAAAGCATGGCCTCCATCGGCCCGGTTCTTTTCGCATGGAAAGCAATAAGTGACGTTACCGCAGCAGAGGCGACGACGCTGCAATTACTACCATAAGAAAATAGAAGGAAAAAAAGGCCAGCACACAGCGAGCACGTAACATCACCTCTGGTTTGACAGAAAAGCTATGCCATCGCTTATAGCACTAAATAATGAACACACCAGATGAGATTTGCAGATTTACTGGATGTGGGAGAGGCGAGCCCTTCCTTCATTGACGACCACGAGAGGCTAAACCCAGCTGCTGCCAGAAGACAACATCAGAGCTAACGACGCGTTGTTTACTCACCTTTGAGAACAAGTGTGTCTGGCATTCGCGTCCATGAGAGAAAATAATGTCTCAAATTCTCCGGCTCTGCCAGACGATAACGTCACCGGCCGGCATAGACCTGGAGCTCGCAGGAGGGGTAGACTCCGGAGCCTTAAGTATGAACCGCGCACCTGCTACTCGACGCTCTCTTTGCCGAACGGGGTGAAAACGCGCATAGATGTTGCCGCTCAGTGGAAGCTGCTCCCTCCTCCTTCTCCGCCTCCTCCTCCCCTCGTCGCGGGTCACTGGGGCTCGGTGCTGCCGAGCTAGAATAGAGCCATCCGGACGACATCTACCGACGACGCGGAGAAACGAGTGGTAGCGGCGGCACTTGAATGCACGTCTTGCTCTTCTCGCGTTCTGCACTTGTTGCGACTAGCCAAAATAATAAAGCGCTTAAGCACGCGACTTAAAGCACGTACAGCTTTGTTATTATCATGAGCGATAAGAGCGTCTATTCAACGTGGAAAATGGATTGTGCTATTTTTCATCACGTCAGGTTTTGTTTTATGACCCAATCGACCGGTAGTCTCTTCGTGTACGTAGTCATGGCAACGCTCGTTTTTATCACGCCTAGAGGACAAAGGTAGAACTATGATGTGCAGGACTGTATCAATATCGTGGGTAGAGCATCGCGTTCAACAACCAGCTCCAAATCTATACGTGTGCACACCGACAAACAAATTTATATATGTATTTAATATATTGATCAATAGATAAATATATGCTTTTTTACAAGCTAAAACAACCATTAAATCTATTTTAATGCTTAACCTTCACCCTCACACCACCTGAGGTGTGCACTATTCCACTGAGAGCCACCAGCTCAACGGAGGCAGTCAGGGGTCAGGTGTCACTCATCACAAAGAAGAGCAGGGATCAAACCAGCAACCCCACCCCCCTCCCCCCATGGGTGCCAGACAATCTGCCTCTGTTGCTCTACCTCCTGAGCCATGTTAGCACATTCCATGTAAATCAAGCATTTCATGGGCTGCTAAAACACTCATGGTGCACTAGCACCTCCCCTACCACAATGTCTTGCATTAGAGGGTCACACTGGCCTCTATCAGCAGCAGGTCTACCATAAGCTCAGGCCTGTGCACCCTATAAATACAACCACTCTGTGGCTGTAAACTTTCATACCTCAATATTCCACAGTAAAACACCAGCACCAGCTGATGGATCTGTCAAAGAAAATACCTCTTTATCTCAGCTGTGCCAGTCTTAATCAGCGTCCACTGTTTAGAGGAGGGAGTTTAATATTTTGGTCAGGTTCCAGCCTCTTCGTTGCGAATGGTGGAAAGTCTCACTATTCAGTTATTCATCAGTCTCTTTTTAAGCGACAGTGAATTCAGATTCATGTCATAAGGAGCAGGAAGGTGTCAGGCATCTGCCTCTGTTGCTCTACCTCCTGAGCCATGTTAGCACATTCCATGTAAATCAAGCATTTCATGGGCTGCTAAAACACTCATGGTGCACTAGCACCTCCCCTACCACAATGTCTTGCATTAGAGGGTCACACTGGCCTCTATCAGCAGCAGGTCTACCATAAGCTCAGGCCTGTGCACCCTATAAATACAACCACTCTGTGGCTGTAGACTTTCATACCTCAATAGTCCACAGTAAAACACCAGCACCAGCTGATGGATCTGTCAAAGAAAATACCTCTTTATCTCAGCTGTGCCAGTCTTAATCAGCGTCCACTGTTTAGAGGAGGGAGTTTAATATTTTGGTCAGGTTCCAGCCTCTTCGTTGCGAATGGTGGAAAGTCTCACTATTCAGTTATTCATCAGTCTCTTTTTAAGCGACAGTGAATTCAGATTCATGTCATAAGGAGCAGGAAGGTGTCAGGCATCCGGGTTCCAAGTTATTGGAACCCAGAACCCAGAACACTATCCTGTCCCCTAAATGGATAAGATCTACGATTACATCAAATATTGAAAGTACAGTACATGGAGAATAAAACCTTTCCCCTTCAAACATAATTCACTATCCCATTCAAGCAGGTTCAGCGTAGCTGCATATATGAAAAGTTATTAAAAAGAGAATCCATGATCAACTGCCCAGAAGTTTGATGATCAATACAATGTGTATCCCTGTAATAGAGATCCATTACCGAATTCCTCTCTTCATCTGCAAGTCAGCAGACATTATTTCCTTGATTAACTGGCGCCAGCTGTCACAGGCTACCCTGATACATTCACATTTCACATCATCATTGCTCATAGCATTGATTTACGGCACGGTGATTGATCAACTTGGAGTAGGACAGACCAAGGTATTCCGTCATTGACTTGCCATCCTTAATTTAATTGTCCTATCACCTAACAGCCCCAGTGAGCAAAGGTCCTGCCTAGAGCCGGAGGTCTGGAGACAGTCAGGTCCCTGGCCCATCTGGGTTAGTCTATTGTGATGGTAGTGTATCCACATGAAGAGAAACCGGCCAGGGAGAAACTGATGTGGACAGTTAGCACAATAGAGATCAGAGGGGTGAGTCAAAACCAAAACACACCTTGCTATGGAGAGAGGATTGGATTTTTTTGTTTGTTTGTGTCCTCTGATGACACAATGTGCGAGTATATAGTCACACAAACACACACACACACACACACACACACACACACACACACACACTTTGAAAAAATTGCCTTTTCCTGTGTTATCTAGGGAAGAAAAGATTGCTTTGCGAAACAGCAAATACACTTTTCTCTTTTTTCCCTATAGAGCATATCAATACCACAGATAAAGTCGACAGCTACTGGCTGTTCAGCACCATTCAATACAGATACAAAGACATTTCTCTTTTCTCTTGTCACTTTAAAATATGCAACACTATTAGAGATAGCGGCTCTGTTATATAACGCTGGCTGATGATGTGTCTGTCACAAGTAATTAGGATTGCTCAACTCAAGGATGAGATAGTTAATTATAGAGATTGTAACGAGCAAATGATCCAAGACTAAGTTATGAGCGTCTGTGTCAATTTCCAATAGCAGTAAGATAATACAATGAAGTGATGCATATGAGAATGTGACCTTGGTTTTATCTCAACAGACCCCAAACATATTCCATTTGAAGTCCAGGGTTTGTGATCATGACCAGACACCAATGCATGCCAACATCCAAGTGATTGGATTCCATACCAATACGTTGATAGGTGCCCCCGATCATTTCAAGCCGTTATATAGAGCTATTCCTAAAACACTTCTTCCATGACATCTAACCCACAACTAACCCACCCCAGGACCATGCATCCTTCTCATACCACAACCAAAGATCACGGCATCACATACCTCTGCAAATGTCCTTATGGAGGCATGGCAGAAGAAGCAGGCCTGGCTCACGCATGTGTATTTCAAACACGATAACTGATAGGGACAGTCTCCCCAGTGTGCCTTATTATATCCTCCCCCCCAACTTGATTCAGCCTCACCTCTGCTTTATGTCGAGACACCATGCTTCCCTGTGTGACAGTTAAGAGGCCTGATAAGTGTGGTGGTGGTGGTGCTGCTGCTGGTGGTTTAGGGGGACGCTGCAGTGTCTGCCCTTTGGGGTGGCAAGAGTCATGACGGATGGACCATGTGGTGGGTTGGTGACGAGGGGTAAAGGTGAGACTGAGGGCGAGTCGAGAAAAACAGCAAGGCGATGAGGAGGCAAGATAGTGAGACTGTAAGGGTAAAGACGGAAGAGCAGAATCGAGGCACGCTATAGAGGAAAAAGTGGGAACAGTGTGTGTAAGGCCTAGTTCATGAAATATGAATAAACTGAGCATTTTATGGCTTTAGGGCTTTAGCAGGTGATAGCACAATGGAAGTGATTATGAGGCACAATTTGCAAACTGATGGGAGATTTTGCTTCATAAGCATCAGAGAGTCTTTCAAATCATTTTCAGTTGGTTGAATCTGAGGGCAATCTGTACCTAAACTTGTATCCTACCATGTGTACATAAAATATTGACCAGGTACATAACTATTAATACATATTCATTGATGTATACAAAGTCAAGAGAAAGAGCCAAAGTATTGCGTTATGTATGTGGTCCGAATATTCCCTTTTAGCAAGACAAGAGGCTATACATCCACCAGGAAAGTTATGATTCTTTAACTTTGCTATGCGCCGTTGTTTATATCTTTATTGACTGCAAAACCTCTGTCAAATAAATTCCCCATACATTTTACTGAATACCCATTGCCTAATTTCATAATTTATTTATCTTTCTCTCCTCACACAAACACCCACACATAAACGAACATATATATACACACACACACACACACACAAACAATTACATTTAGAATCCTACCGTGCACAACAACAATGCCATGAGTCACCTAATTTACATGTGGACGTTTCATAAAGAGTCTTTCAGTAAGAACTATTACAAATCGGCTCTTCAGTCCTGTGCCTATTGGAAAACCAATAAATCCCTTTCACCAATCTGCAGCTTTTTCTCAGGCCAGTAATTAAGTAATGGTTCAATTAATCCTATCAAACCTGCATTGCCAAGTAGAGCAGCAGGCCTGTTCTACACAAGCCAATAGGAAAGAGATGAATAAGGGTCACACACAATGGAATGGTATCTGATGTTATCCGTAGCCTCTGGTCCCACTTAAGATATTAACATTCAAACTATGTGCAAATCTTTTGAGTGTGTCTTTAGTTCATGATTCTCTGCATATCGGAGGAACAGATTCAAGTAGAGTTGGCAGGTTATATGGGTAGAAGGTTTTATTTTATAGTCTTAACTGTGATCTGTTCCTGGCATACAACAAAAATAAGCACATTTATTTGTATCACTGATAACAATAATGCTTAATTATTATGCTTAAATTATGCTTATTTTTTCCCTAACCATCAAAAATACACGCAATTTCAGAGTACTGGAGAGACAAAGTGTTGCAACAACTTTGTATCACAGCATCTGAAACAGCCATTGTGCATGAGATTGCTTAGTGTGTTATTAAAGCAATCTGCTTAGCCTAATGGTTTGGGCTGAGGAATGTCGTTCTGGAGCGTTCTTCCTTCTTTGGTCAACGCTCAGCAGGGGCAGCGAGATGAGACACAAGATCTATTGGACCACATAATGCAGGGAAGTATTTGTGCTAAACCAGACAGGATCCATCAAA
The DNA here is from genome assembly GCF_949987615.1 of Pollachius pollachius. Lineage (NCBI taxonomy): Eukaryota > Metazoa > Chordata > Actinopteri > Gadiformes > Gadidae > Pollachius > Pollachius pollachius. The sequence continues at coordinate 41,897,603 of NC_136935.1, read as the reverse complement.
TCAGGGAAGAAAAACTGAAATGGGGCGGTAAAGGGACTAATAAATGTCACTCATACTGTATTCTTAGACTTCCGTTGACATGTCTTAGGTTGGGTTTATTTGCTTAAGAATGTTGTACTTGAGTCAAGTTATGTCACGTTACTGAATGAAGTAAAGTCGAGAGAGGATAGAGAGACTCTCTTTAAAATAATTTGTTTTACTTATACTAACATTTGTTATTCTTAAAGCATGTTTTCCATTGTGGTACCACCTTTCGGTTTCCTCAATGGAATTATTGCAAATCCTCCAGTCTGCAGCCTGCATTCCACTACAGGCCCAATAGGAAAGCTCTGTGTGATGACGCAGTTTTGTAAGGATGGGATATACATATTTAAAACATCCATTTGACAATATAATTTAAAATAAGAACATTCTTCCAAATATCAAAACCTTTCAAAAGTTAGTGTCAGCAAACTTGTTTTCAACCCAATTAATTCATGATATTTTATTTACTTATTACAGCAAGGCATTAGTCCTATGAGACACCTAAGGTTATCTCTTTCAGTGCAAGCAGTCAATGAACATAGTTAGCTAGCTTATACCTCAGCTAACCTCTTATACTGTATTACAAATATCCTCAAATAAGCTTCTGACTTTGTTTACCAAAATAACTGGTGAAAGTAGGTAGCAGCGACTATCTCTGACAGACTAAATCAGTTGACAGTGACAGAGCCAGGCTATAGTTAAGCTTGGCATGCTGCACTCCCTTCCATGTGCTTCGTCTGGGGCTGGACATCTGTAATCTGCCTGCGATAAGGCCAATTGCCATGCAGCTTCAAGCCTGTGCTCGATGCCCAGAACTCAGCCCTACTCACAAGAAGGTCTGCCAAGACCTCCTGAGAGGGCCAAGAACCACTCAGCACACACAGAAGCACACACAAACAAGGGTACATTAATGCACCCGCTCACATGCACACTCACATGCACACACACACACACACACACACACACACACACACACACACACACACACACACACACACACACACACACAGCTGTCCCTGGCGAAAGCGAGAGGAAGCAATCAATGAACACAGGGGCCTTATGTGTTAAAGAGGTTGATGAATGCTTTGGCTAATAACCGGTCTATCTCTGTATCTATTTATGTTGGCATCTATCTATCAAGCATTGGGTTTGTCTTCCTTTTTTTAAGGCCCCTCTTTTGATGTCCGTGATTCATAAGTCATATTTTTCCATCACGATTACTTTAAAGGCCCTGTAACACAAGCAATATGTATTTGTTGTAAAAAGTGTTAGGTAGATCTATATTCCAAAAGCCATCACTGATTAAGTATTTGGTCCAGAACATGGGTCTCCAAGTCCCCTCTGCAGTGATCAGGATTTCAGTGTTGACTGACCAGGAGTGGCTTACAAAACCTCACACGGAAACCACACAGAGTTGAAGAATAGTTAGAAGAAAAGCGAGCTGCCAGGAAATAGAGACAGGAGTGCTAACTGTAAAAACACACAGGAACTCAGCCTCAACAACAACGCTTACAGTGCTTTCAACCGTCTGTGATATTAAACGCGTCCCAGCAGTACACGTACACGTACACGTACACACACACACACACACACACACACACACACACACACACACACACACACACACGCACACACACACACACACCATTCTGCACAAAGGTGGGGTGAAGCCCAGTGGATGATGCAGCCTGCAGAATGCTGTTCAATATTGATGTCCTCACATCCAGTGTCTCAGCATAGTAAGAGAGGAGCAGAGTCAGCAGCACCTAGCATTATGGCTGGGTAAAAATATCGATTCATCAATGCACTGCAATTTATTTGTTCTCGATTCAATTTCGATTCAGATTTTTTTTTAATCGATTATTTCGATGAAAAAAACAAAACATACTCAGTCATGTAATCTAGAAGCGAGTATGTCTAAATGTACATGCCCTTTTACATTTGTCCATGCAATGATTATTACTTTTATGCTGCAAGTTTAGCTCAGGAACAATACTATACAATGGTGTATTCCATTTTTGCTAGTTAAAGCACAATGAAATGGTTAATTCATTTTGAAATGGTTAATTCTAAATAATATTTAGGCATTTTTGTCATCTGCACGTATTATTGAATAGATATCGAAGCAATTGGATCAATATCAAATCGAATTGAATCGATATCGAATCGAATCGAGACCTAAAGAATCTAATAGAATTGAATTGTGAGGTACCTGGCAATACCCAGCCCTACCAAGCACGCTCTGCCCGGCGATTAGAAAGTCCCAATCAATTTCAACCAATGAAATACTACTATTACGAGAGAGTTATTGCCCATTTATAAGGGAATTTAAAAATCCAGATGAATTAAATGGGGACGAACATGAAAGAACGAGAAACTATGCTGCGAAACAGATGAATACAAAATGAGCTGTATTTCTTCTTCACTGTCGAACAGACACAAGGGCTTCATGTGTGTAGCCAGTGGCGGTTCTAGGCCATTTCATCTAGGGGGGCCAGGCTGGGGTCAGTTGATCTGTTCGTGGGGCCATGAAGCCATGTTGAGTACCATGCAATGGTTCTTTGGCCGTCGCTTTTTAGAATATAGGATAATTTATTTCATATGTGTTTAGCAATGTTTATCCTTCTGTTTTTACATGTTAGAATAAAATTTTACTTTAACATAGGGTACATCTTTAAGCAAAGAACATTGCAATTGAAATTAAATTGCATTTTAATTTCCTCCGGTTTGTTTCTTAATGCCATGTTGATTGTAACTATTATGAAATAAGGTTAGATATTTCTTAGCTGCAAAGAACATCAATGTGCCAATATAAGTCTGTGTATCATCCTTTTCCAAATAATATTCACTAATAATTATTTTGAACTTCACATTTAGGAGAGCCACGGAAGGGGCCAAGGTTTAACTTAATCGGGCCGTGCATCCCCCTGCCCCAGAAGCGGCAGTGTTTGTGGCATGAGTCCGCTGGTTCACTCTCATCATCCATCCCTTTACTGCCACTACACCACCAGTGTATTGCTGAACACACCACATGTCAGTGTGCATGTAGCCTACTGGCTGCCCCAAGCGACAGAGCTATAGTGAATCTGACCTCTAAACATCATTGGTCAGCATCATGAGGAGAAGGGGCGGGGGAGGGTCTACTGCAGCGCCTCCTGCAGTGGTTAGACAGGGAACATACTGTAACATGCCTAGTCACGACTGCTGCTATGGTACACGCAAGACAGGCCCCCACCCCCTGTCCTTCTTTTATTTGAATGAACATTGGTTTATATCATGTATTAAAGAAGGATCTTTTATTCTCAGAGAAACTATTAAGAAGCATAAATGATAGTACAACACATGACAACATATATGGGTTTGCAGGCACACTCACACACACACACACACACACACACACACACACACACACACACACACACACACACACAGTTGGGTTGGGGCAAACTCAACATTTGATTTGTTCTAGGGGCTTTCAAATCAAACAGTGTACAGTGTACCCTCTTTTTACAAGAACAATTTTGTATTGTATGTAGTTTTTTCAGTTTCAGTTTCAAGGTTTCCCAGTAATACGAGTAACATATCACTTAACACACACACACACATACACACACACACACACACACACACACACACACACACATTCAATCAAACAGCCACTGCTGCCACCCTCACTTATCCCTTTGAATGATTACATTTAATCATGTACCCGCAACACACACATCCACATGCAACATCACACACAATGAGAGTAAGTGCAACAGCAATGCCCCTGACAGTATGCCTGAACCTGTATGCCTATCTCTTAAATCATGTTACCTTACTCCTCTCCTCTGCTGTGTGTGTGTGTATTGAGCGTGCGCGCGCCTGTGTGTGTGTGTCTGTGTGGGGGAAAGTGTTTGCGTGTGTGCGTGATGTTCCTTTTCTGGAGGACATACATTCATCTTTTGGTCCTGCCAGCAAAATACCTCTTGGCTGTGTACTCATCACCTAATGCCACTGCTTAAGTTTGTTGCAGTCAATTAAACAAACTTAAACTGTATGTTTTGGTTGCATTGCATTGCATGAACCTATTGCGCTGCTGTTGTGCCAAGTCTAACGTGTGAACTTGACATCCCTTAATGAATGAGAGGACTTTGTTCACTAATGCACTAAGTCCTAAGGACTTTTGCCCAAAGTCCTTAGGGCATCTGGCGCCCGGTAAGCCAGATGCCCTAAACTGGCCCTGGCTTACCGTTGGCTAAACCAATCAGGTGGTCTGAATAATGAACCAAAAAGTATTCAGAAGTTGTGACTCCATTAAAGTTTACAGTAGGCCTACCCAGAGATGGGACAAAGTCACTGTTTGGCAAGTCCCAAGTCTTAGCAGTCAAGTCCGAGTCAAGTCCCAAGTCAAGACAGGGGAAGGCAAGTCGAGTCCAAGTCAAAGTCACACCAAAGCCAAGTCGAGTCCAAGTCCAAGTCCCAAACTTTTTCAAGTCTTGAACAAGTCACCATGTATTTTTATTTAATAATGTCATCATTAGGCTATTGATCATAATTTCAACATATCACTCTAATGTACAGTCATTTCTTATCAATAGTTATATGTTCATTGTTTCTGTCTTCAAATGTGTTATGATATGCGCATGCGCCGAAATCTTAAGTTTTTAAAAGTAGCCCAATAGGGTGGGAAAACCACCCAATCTGGCAACACTGCCTGGACGTCATCAAAACGTAGGCCAATAGGTCGGTAAAAAACGCCCAATCTGGCAACACTGCTGAAAGTCCTCACCTCCAGCGTCAACGTAAATCAATGAGGCCAACTGAAACGAAGCCAATATGAAACTTTAACTGTGATTCTGAAGAAAGCATAAATTATATCGAAATTCAGTTTAGATATTTTTGAAGATACGAGTGTGTAGATTTGTTATATTTTTTGAACGAAGGTAAATGGTTGAACAATGATTTAGTTACGATGTCTTAAGTGTCAGAGGCTGGCCAGACGGCTTCAATGGGACCAACTCAAAACGCAGCTGATATGAAACTAAAACTGTTATTCTGAATAAAGTATAAACGATATCGAAATTTCGTTTTGATATTATTGAAGTGTAGATTTGTCTTCGCTCGCTGTTTTTTTTTTCATCTTCACGGAAGTGAATGCGTCTTGGGCGTCTAGCCCTTTAGGCGGGAAATAGGTTAGATATCTAAAACAATAAATGTTTTTGACTCAAGACATGTCGAGTCATTACAAGTCAAAGACGCAAAGTCCGAGTCAAGTCTCAAGTCAATAGCAGTCAAGTCTAAGTCGAGTCGCAAGTCATGCGTAATTTTGTCAAGTCGAGTCTGAAGTCATCAAAATCATGACTCGAGTCTGACTCGAGTCCAAGTCATGTGACTCGCGTCCAAATCTCTGGGCCTACCAGTATTCACGTATATGTTATGTAGTCAAAAAAAAGCCATGAGACATCCTCTACAAATAATAGTAATCATAATAACCTAGTAATAACATCTTGATAGAGAGTACATCCACAACAACATCCTTTGATCAATGCTTGTTTTGGAGTTGGTTGAGTTAATACAAAGGGTTGGTTAGAGGTAAGACAAAATAATAACAATTATAATAATCACTGCCAGATCCAAGCGAGTGAATGTCATGAATTCCCACCATGCACATTTTTTTTATTTTATTTAGACTGGCATGGAATGATAAGATGCTATTTTATAAAACACTGAAGGGAAATTGAGGTAATTTGGTACAATGTTTGTTTTCCTGTGCTTTCAACATGACTGCATTAGTCACTGTGTTTATAGACATGGTATCACGTCTGTACATCTCTTGCTATAATCATGTTCCATGGAAATGGCCAATAGTGCACCTATTTTTTTTTGTTGCACAAAGCCTTTTCCAAAACAAGCTATAACAATTAAAAAGGGAAGAAAGGCCACCATGATGGCGAAGTTCGACTTCAAGTTCGTTTCATACTGAATACCTTACTTCCAAGTCCCTGAAACATAGTTAAAAAATGTAGGACTATGCGTTACGTTGTATTTTGCTGCTCTCTAGTGGTTGAATATGTTTGTGTAGCTATAGCCATAGAAATGTGTTGAAACGTTCAGTCAGAGCAGGTTCAGTTAAGTAACTAAGTAATTGGATTACATGAATAGTAATAGAATATACCAATGCGACAATAATCGACAAAGCAGTGGTTATATCGGGTTCTAGACAGGCTGTGGTTCTACATTAACTTATTTCATATTTCAACAAGTTGTGAGCGAGTGGGTGAGTTATGGATAGGCTGGCTCGCTCAGCCTGGGAGGGGCTGGACATAGAAGTAGAGCTGGAAATAGCGCTGGAGCTGGACTAGGTCATACACCATTCTGAAGTCAGCTCTGCAGCGAGCAGCTCTTGTGTCTAATTGTAACTGCCTGTGTAAGTGATTCCCCCTTTGATCAAATGGAGTATGACAGTAACCGGTTAGTTACTATGTTAAAGCTGCATCGTAGGCCTACATAAAACGTGACACGCAATCTGAATCTGGTTATATATAGTGTCTTTATTCACCAACCTGCAACAGCTACGCGCTACTGCATGTGGCTGTAGACAAATGTAGTGCTTGCGAGCTGAATTTAAAGTCGAAAAGGTTTCACTAACGTATCTAAATTCCTCAAACCCAGCCTTGTACACACAGGTAACCGTCTGTATGGCTCGTCTCCAGATCCTCAGATAAATTTCGTTTCCTGAATAGAAGGGAGTACGGAAGTCTACTGGAGGTGGCTCCCACAACAAACAACATTAAACACAAATAAGGTAATTACAAATTTGCTTGTTCATTTAACCGATACGAGTAGGCTTAATGCTCATGCTTTCGCCAAAACATGTCTGTTCCTGCAACAGCGGAGGCTGCAGTTTCAGGACTGCACTCCTGTTAACGCATTTCTATGACCCTTTGCGTTTAAGACTGACTCAAGTGATCTCCCGTGGTTTAATAGTCTAACCAGGGGTTTTCAAAGTATGAGAGTGAGCCCCCCCTCAGAGAACAAATTTCAGCTGAGCCCCCCCCCCAATTTTTTTTTTCTAAATCCCTGTTTTGAAAGATCTTTTAATTATTTTACACATTTTAAACATCTGATCAACATCCAAGCATGTTTTTGCTTAACGTTTTTGAAATACATTTGAACATGTTAATCTGTAAACTGCCAGTTAAGACTCCTTTTTAGCTCACCTCAACTTTAGTGGGAGCAATGAGATTGCGGAGCTGTGTTCGAAATCGTTCCCCATCACGGATATAGTGCACTATATAGGGTGCTCACCATTTTGTAGTGGTGTTCGAATTCTCCGTGGTAAATTCCACACACTATAAAGTAGACTTAAAATACCCAAAATTTGAGTGAACATACGATGTTCCCTACATGTTACTCCCGTATACCACAGTGCAATGCAGTCGTGTTTTTCCGGAGGAGAAGAAGCTGAATAATAACGAAAACGTATACACTTAATGATGGAGTCTCCGGCTTTAGTTTAGAAATGTCAACAATTTATTTGGGATTTAACATAGAAAATATAACATTCAAAATCAATAAAAAAAAAACTTGATCAAGGAAATGTAACATTCAACATCAATACAACCTCCAGCTTTCCTCGTGGGTGCCCGGTTTGTTTACATGATGTGGGCGCATCTGTCTGCGTCACACAAATACCCGGCGCATTCACTGACCTAAATGACGTTTAGAAATGTTAGCGTAGTGTCCGAATTCTCGTTTGTTCGTTCCCCATACAGTGCACTATATCATAAACACTATATAGGGAATAGTGAGTGAGTGAATAGGAAACGATTTCGAACACAACGCGTCTTCGCTGTGAAGACGCAATGTGTCTGTGTTTTTTTTTCTCACGTCGCGCCCCCCCTGAAGAACTCTGGCGCCCCCCAGGGGAGGTGCGCCTCACAGTTTGAAAACCACTGGTCTAATCGTTTTAGTATTGTGGTTGTACCAACGATGTTTTTTTAAATTAAATTTACACATGGCTCATCTGTCAAAATAGGTATTAGGTATAGTCTGAAATTTAATCTGAAGTATCTGCAAATAAAACACATGTGAATTATAGAGGGATACATTGTGTAGCAAATACTTGGTTCCCCTTTAACCTTTTTAAGGAAAGAGGAAACTTCTAAATAACCGCAAAAAATGACTAAATTACCGGTAGACTAGATTATATAATCCTTAATTAATCCCACCAGGGACATGTGCAGGGTTACATCAGCAAAAGGGTATAGTGCAACGGCAGGTAAAACAGCAAGATATATATTAAAAAAATAGCAGATACAGTACAAAGTAAGATACAATAAATGAGTTAACAGTCTCAATGGTTGAGCTCACATTATTGCACATAGGGAATATTGATATTGCACAGTATAATATATATTGATATTACACATGAGTGTAGCAGTCAGCAGTGTCGGTTGAAAAGTTTTGAAAGCAGCTGGAAGGAAGGGCCTGCTGGATCCCTCCCTGTCGTGCTGCAGTGGGCATACTGCACTGTGCAGGAATATCTTGTCCATCAGGGAAGATAGCTTTGTCATCCTTCCCCTGTCTCCACCCACCTCCAATGGGTCCAGGCAGCCTCCCAGAGGTGATCTGAGGTATGCAAAATAAATGTTGGCAGGTGAATCTGTGAATTACAGATGCATTTGAAAGGCTTGGCTTATGAAAAGTGCTTTATAGACGCAATACATTATCATCATTATGCTTCATTATTATATGATTTATTATTTTAGACTTTTTCATTGAGGGCGTTGCAAATTATATGTTTAGGTTAAGTTCTACATTGATATTACTTAATTTGGCTGGTTAGATGATTAATTTGTGGTATTATTAGTTTGAGATGGTTAATTCATGAGGTTCGATATGGTTAAGTTTAGGTATTAGGTACGTGTTACTTACGTGTTGTGCTTCATTATGTTTTACACGTTATTCTTGAGTTACTCATGAGTCATGAGTTATCCATCAAAGGAAAACTATACTCGCGTCCCGAAGTCACGATGAACTAGGGTCCTAGAACAGCGGTCCTGAAACTGCAGCCTCTATTGCAGGAACATACTACGTACGAATTTAAACTTGATAACTTGACAATGAGTTTCTACAAGTTGAATATACGTAGAATGATAGAATTCAGAATTGACATCTGTCCTATTCCAAAATAACGATGTCATCCTAAAACATAAATTATCTTCCTATTGTACTCTCTTATTAGATTGCTACTATTGAAAGTCGTGTTTTCACTCTCTCGCCCACAGTAATTCATTCAACCCTCCTCCAGCACAATGCCTCTCCCACACAGGCACACCCGTCTCCTCTGCTGGCTCGCCCTCTTCGCTCACCTCACCGCCACCAACCACGGCCGGGCGGCCTTGGACCCAAAGAAGACCGCCTGCGTTGTGCGGGGCGTCTCGGCCGACTGCAGCCACATGAGCCTGAGCGAGATCCCCCAGGACCTTCCCCAGAACATCACGCGCCTGGACGTGTCCCACAACAGACTGACCGGCCTACCCGGCACCAACCTGTCCCGGTACGCCGGGCTCCTCGACCTGGACGTCACCTCCAATAGCCTCACCAAGCTGGACCCCAGCCTGTGTCGGACACTGTCGCGGCTGCGCACGCTGAACCTGGAGCACAACGAAGTGCACGTGCTGCGGGATCAGGACCTGAGCGGCTGCGTCCAGCTCACCGTGTTGAAAATGGCGAGCAACAGGCTGGCGTTGAAGGCCAAGTCGCCCGACCCGTTTGCCGCCCTCGAGGTAATGAGGTGCACAACCTCGTTGTTTTTTTTGGGCCTTCAGAAGGTTTTGGACGTTTGGATCGCGCGATCATAGCAAGGGAAGGGTGAGGCCACTGTGGGAGGATTGGAGCATTCCCCTTAAATCAATGAGCCGATGGAAATTGTTGATATACATGCATTACATGGTTAAAAAACATGCATGAACACAGGCCAATAATAAAAACGTGTGCTCTTATGTTATTATACCGTTGCTTATAGGTATTATATAGCTGCTTGTTTCCTTATTCTTCATGCATTGTACTAAATCTCTAGTCATTATTTAACAACACAGGAGCGTCGCATCTTCATCTTCCTGAATGGGCCTGGTGAGACTGCTAAGTAACAAGTAATTTGTAAGCAGGTTTCACAGTGTGCACCACACTGCAAATAAGATCGGTAAACACAAGGGGTTGGCATGAATGCAAGAAAAACTAGCAGTTCAACAAATTGCTGCAGACTAAGGGGAAAATAAAAACAATGGTAATACAGAATGAAATGTTTTTTTTTTTTTTCTTCCTCCAATCCATATACCATCCCTTTATAGTATGATGATGATAATGGTGGTACAAGTAATAGATGACAATGTCCCTTTGAAGCCTATGTCTCTATAAACCCCGTCATGTGTCTCTGTTTGCATAATTCACAGAACCTGATGACTCTCGATGTATCCAAAAACATGCTTTCGACGGCCAAGCTGGGATCTAAACCCCAGCTCCCTCGTCTCGTGGCACTGACATTGTCACATAATGCGATTTCTACCCTGAAGAAAGAGGACTTCTACTTCCTCAGTCGCACACCGTCGCTGCGTGTTCTTAACTTGTCATATCTGCCTCTTAAAAAGGTAATGAAAAAAACAGGAAATTATAATGTCACTGTTCCTTATCATGGTATCAGTGGATCTTTGTTAACTTTGTGTTCACACTGTGGTAATTCGTTTTTTTCTTTACTTACAGTTTGAGGATGGATGCTTCCAACAAATTGCTAATATATCTGTTTTGAAAATGGATGGATGTAATTTGGCATTTCAGATCACTAAACTTTGCACAGAGCTATCAGACACAGCTATTCAGATCCTGTCTCTTCAAGATGCAACCCTTGTCAAACTCACCAACATGACATTTAAAGGCCTACATAAAACCAATCTGACTATTTTGGACCTTTCAAGTAATAAAATGGGTGCAATTGAAAAAGGGGCATTTCAATGGCTGCCAACACTAAAAACTCTCCATTTGGAAAACAATAACTTCAAGCACCTGACCAAGGATACCTTCGTGGGGCTTGAAAGTTTGAAAGAACTCAACTTAAGACAGGCTTTGGTGAAAAGTCAAACATCCTCCACATCAATCATTGACGATTACACCTTTAGCCCATTGGTTGCACTGGAGACCCTCATACTGGAGCACACCGCGATTCGCTCAATCACAGAAAACACGTTCACAGGTTTGACAAGTCTTCAGTACTTTTACATTGGCTGGTGCAGTTGCACATCCCTCAAGTCCCTCACCGAAAAGACCTTTGTGTCACTCGCAGCATCCCCACTCAGGTTGGTTAACCTGACGGGCACTGCCATAACCAGGATCGGCAACAGCTCCTTCTCTGCCTTTCCAAACCTCACCACTCTTTTGTTGGACTTTAATTTCATCAGACAAACTCTCCAAGGGACAGAGTTTGAAGGGTTGGGTCAGCTTGAAGAACTCTTCTTCTCCAACAACCGCCAGAATGTTGAACTGAGGTCCTTGTCTTTTGTCCAGCTTCCTAAGCTGAGGCTTCTGACACTGGGCAGAACCTTGACCGGCAGCTTGGACCTGGTTCCATCTCCGTTTGCTTCCCTGAAGAACCTCAAATTTCTCGACCTCAGCAACAACAACATTGCCAACATCAATGCACGCATGCTAGAGGGTCTTGTAAACCTAATGGTACTCAAGATGCAGCACAATAACTTGGCGCGTGTGTGGAAAAGTGCCAATGTCGGGGGGCCGGTGTTATTCCTCAAAGACCTGGGGAACCTAACCGTCCTAAACATGGAGTACAATGGATTGGATGAGATCCCTACGGATGCACTCAAAGGGTTAAAGAAGCTTAAAGAGATGAGGTTCACAGGCAACCTCCTTAACAACCTCAAGGACTCGGTCTTCGATGACTTGCTATCGTTGCAGACGTTGAGTATCCAGAAAAATCTGATTACATCTGTGAGGCCCCAGGTGTTCAAACCAGCCATGGAGAACCTCACTCTACTGGACATTGGCAGGAACCCATTTGACTGCACCTGCGAGAGCATCCTGTGGTTCGTGACATGGTTGAACACGACAAAGGCCAGCGTGACGGGAGGCAAGGACCAGTTCACGTGCAACACTCCGCTTGCCTACTTCAACCGCTCGGTCATGGACTTTGACTTGCTGTCCTGCAAAGACTCCACTCCCTTCCAGGCACTGTACATACTCAGCAGCACCATTGTCATCGCAGTGATGTTAGGCGCACTTTTGGTTCGCTTTCACGGTTGGAGGATTCAGTTCTATTGGAATGTCCTGATCAACCGTACGTTGGGTTTCAGCGATGCCAAAGTTGAGGAAGGAAGGGAGTTTGAATTCGACGCGTATGTGATACACGCCGATGAAGACCAGAAATGGGTGGAGCGTAGTTTACTTCCTCTGGAAACTGACAAATATGTGTTTTGCATGGAGGGTCGTGATTTTCTGCCCGGCACATCCCGCATTGAAGCCATCGTGGATAACATGAGAAGATCACGAAAGTATTTGTTTGTTGTCACGGAGAGTCTCCTCAATGATCATTGGTGTAGAGGGTAAATATTTTGTTCCGTTATTAAATGATCATACTTTTTTTGTCATATAGCAGATACATTAACCCCAAGTAACAGTTACAACTAGCAGTGAATTTAAATATATTAAATAAATTAGCAGGTTAACTAAATATGTTTTATACATGTTGTAATGAGTGAGTAATGGACCAATAGTGTGGAAAACAAGGGGACGGAAGGTGAAAGATAGAGTTTATTGGTTCCATCTTAAATCCAAGAAATGTTGAAAACGTTTGCACCACCATGCTTTTGACATGTTGACATGTTCGTCAACATGTGTCCCTGTCTTTCCATTCGTTCTCTCGGTCACCCTAACATGATTCTTGTTCCCCTAACGGTTTTCCGTTCATGGCGTCCAGATTCAAGGCCCACCACGCTCTTCACCGGGTGATGGAGGAGAGGCGGGACGCTGTGATCCTGGTCTTTCTGCAGGACATCAACGACTACAGGCTGTCCCGCTCCCTGTTCCTGCGCAGGGGCATGCTGCGGCTGCGCTGCCTCCTCTACTGGCCCGTCCACAAGGAGAGGATCCCGGCCTTCCACGAGAAGCTGCACATCGCACTAGGGACGACCAACACGCCGAAGCCCTGAGAACGACAACTGCAGTTGTTGTTTTCTTTGAGAAGGGAAGATGAAGGGATTAATGAGGGATCGTCCCCAGTGAAGAGCTTGGTTATTGTCAAAGATGGTTTTTACAACACTTTGGAAATTATAGCTCAAGAAAGAAAATCCCAGCGGATTGAAATTATCTGTGTAATATTTAATAAATGCAATGCTTTGTGCTCCTAGTATTCAATATATTCAATTATCTTGTTCTTAACCACCACCCAGGCCTCGCTGTGTTGCTTCACCCTCCCTACTACTACTGCTACTACTACTCCCTCGATGGAACCAATGCAGCGCGTTCTTTTGTAACCTGAACTGTGCCATACAGCGCACCAGCGTTTGTTATTGCACTAGCCCATGTCAATATGATTCACGCCATTCCAAAGGCAAGGTCTCTCCTTTACCCAAGATGATGTTTATAATGTGTTTACTTCTTTAATACAGATATGAGGTTGTGTAATCTTTTTTTTTTTAGGTCACATCATTATCTGTAATTATAGCCTTAATCTAATAATCTAAACAAGATTGTTTAGATTTATCGTTTGATCCCTTTTCCTGTTGGTTATTTCTCTCATTGTTACTATTACTATACTGTACTGTGGCAGCATGTCTCATGCCATTTAATTCATAAAAAATATGATAAATTTGCAATGGTATTTGCTGTTTTTCCACAAATATTTGTTATATGTATACATTGTTAAGTCAGAGGGTATATTCACTGGCTGACTATTTTCATCAGGCATAATGCAAAAGTTATGTGTTTAATTAATGTAACACATTACAAGAGGATCTACAGGTCATGAAGAGGGGAAATGCATGTCATGAGAACTTCCAGTTCTCCTCTTGTGTGCGTTGGGACATCATGGGGAGGTTCATAAGCAGAACTACACCTTGTGGGACATATTCAGATCAGGCCACATGCTCCACCCTTAGTTAATTTCTCTACTTTGTGATCATTTGTGAATACTGTTTTATATTGTTATAGAAACATTTAGGTCCTTTATTCCCTGATAATACTTTGTGCCCCTTCTTAATATTTAGACATTAGACTTAGTTTCTCTACTTTTTGATAATTTGGGAATACTTTTTTACATTGTTATTTATGTACTTTATTCCCTGATATTACTTTGTGCCTTTTCAATATTAAAGGTGTCGTTCCCCGAGAAACCATATAGTGCTGTTCCTTTTGAAATACGAGAGGTCACTCGGAGCTGCATATGCATGCTACACATGAAAAGATTCTTCTACCTCGATTGCCTGCGTTACCAAATGAAAGAAAATAGACGCATAAACGAGTGAATCAGAAAAGCCTCACCAACTGACGTCAATTGGAGAATAAGTATTTATTGCCTCGCCCACCTTGGCTTGCGACGGCCCACGGGAAGACAGTATTTAGTTTGTGCATGTGATATTTGTGGCGATAACAAATCAACGTTGCATCTCTTGGCCAAGAAAGAAGAGTTGAGGAAGAAATGGATGGATTGGACATTACCGTGGCACGTCGGTACCCCGGCGGCCGGTGTGGAGGCGAGACATTTGCATGTCGTGAGTAAGATCCAAAATCATGTCGTTCCTCCCCGCCCACCTCCTCCACCACACTAGAACAGCATGAAGCAGGAGCACCAGAGCATTTTTTTCACCAAAACCGACTCACAGGGCATTCATTGCTACTATTGACCACCGCAAACTTATTTTCACCAGGGTGGATGTACACCAGCAGATAATTTCAGACCAGCAGCCATGTAAACACACTAGAACGCAGAGAGACATCACATGAGACTTGATCACAAACTTTTAACATTGTTATTATTTCAACATTTATATTTTTGTATTTCTTGTTTGTTTTGGTGTTGTGAGTGTGTGTGTTTGATTATACGTATGTGATTAGATAAGTATGTGTTTATGTTTATACGAGACTCGTATACGTTGACTACCAAGTTATCTAGGCTATACTAAGTAATAGGAATCCCTGTTGCCTCTCTTATTGTACCTTTGTTTTATTCTTGACACAGGTTGTCTCTTGGCTCTATTGCAATAATTCTGGATGGACTCAATGGTCTGCTGCTGCTACTCTGTTCTGTATTAATAGATTAAAAAATACAGATGAAAACATGATTGGACATGCAAATATACTAGGTTGACAGTTGTAAGACTCCCTATTTCTTTGCTTACCCATTTGTCGTCCTGAAACTGATTCTCTCCCTGATGGAGATGCTCTTGACCCTGACAAAGATGCTTTTGACTCTGTTGCACTGATTCTGGATGGACTCCTTAGTCTGCTGCTGCTCCTTTCTGCATTAATAGATGAAGAAATACAGATGAAAACATCATTAGTGATTAGATGTTCAGATCAGATATACTAAGTGAACTGTTAGGACTTCCCACAGCTCCTCTTACCTCTTTGTTGTGACACAGGTTGTCCCTCTGACACAGATGCTCTGTGTCACTGATTCTGGATGTACTCCTTGGCCTGCTGCTTCTGGTGAACCTTTTTTGGTCATAAAGGTTGCAATGGCTGCCTGTTTTTGTTTGCTTGATAGCACAACTTGATTTGTTTTTGTTTTTGCTTGAATTTCCAATGCGTTTTTCCCCTTCATATTTTACGGAGATTTTCGCCGGACACAAAACTCATGTGGCTGAAAAATGGCCTCCCTGGGTCGGCCGTACCCATTCAAACTCTGAAAGTTTCGCCCAGTCAGGATTGATTTTTTCGTACTGGTGGCTTGCATGTATTATTTGCTTCCTCTCCTTCCTCGTCAGTCTCTCCTCCCATTGCAAATGAAGACGCAGCGCTTGGCTCCACTCCCACTGAGTGACTTTCCTCAACTTTAATATGTTTATGTTTGTGTTCCCGCTCTGTCTGAGGAGCGCAAAAATGGGGGCGCGTGCCTGGGACGTCACGGTCACGTACGCATAGACGGGAAGAGAACGGGGACAATTTTAAGAGCCATAGAAGCACAGGAACCGTATTAGACTACAGAACGAAAGTAATCAAATGAGGTTTTGGCATTTGCCCCCCAAAAAACGGGACAAATTGTGTCCCGGGAGAGATTTCTTTTTTCCCGGGACAGCTGGTGAAAAAAGAGAACAATTAAGGGAAAAAACGGGACGGGTGGCAACACTATTTATGACTCTTTTGTGAGACTTTTTGGAGACTGCTCAATACTGGAGTTTATATAATAAAATACAGAATCATTCTGACATCTAGTGGTTTATATAATGAGCTGCAACCTGACTGGAAAGTAATGTCTGATGTTGTGATTGCTTTACGTGAATATGTATCACTTATAACCAGAGATGGGATAAAGTCACTGTTTGGCAAGTCCCAAGTAAGTCCCAAGTCTTAGCAGTCAAGTCCGAGTCGAGTCCCAAGTCAAGACAGGGAAAGGCAAGTCGAGTCCAAGTCAAAGTCACACCAAAGCCATGTCGAGTCCAAGTCCCAAACTTTTTCAAGTCCTGAACAAGTCACCATGTATTTTTACTTAATAATGTCATTATTAGGCTATTGATCATAATTTCAACATTACACTCTAATGTACAGTGTAATTTCTTATCAATACAGTTATGATATGTTCATTGTTTCTGTCTTCAAAAGTGTTATAATGCGCATGTGCCGAAATCTTATGTTGTCTCAGAGGAGAAGTGAGAATGGACGGTGGGTTTGAATTGTATAAGTAGGCTACGGAATGCACCACTGTGACCCTAAAGTTAGTTAAGCTGTGCCTTGACAAGTGTGGCATATAAACTATGTATGGATGTCTGAAAGGACTGCTTGAGTGGATGTCAGTTACAGTATGCCACAACTTTCCTTAAGGAAATTGTCCTTACCACCCGCCTGTGTCTTCAGTAGTAGAAGCTGAAGTAGTAGTAGTAGTAGCTGATGTAGTAGTAGTAGTTGAAGTAGTAGTAGTAGTCGCTAAAGTAGTAGTAGTAGTAGTAGTAGTAGTAGTAGTAGATGAAGTAGTAGTCGTAGTAGCGGAAGTAGTAGTAGTAATAGCTGAAGTAGTAGTAGTAGCTGAATTTGTAGTACTAATGGTAGTAGTAGTAATGGTAGTAATGGTATTCTCTTTAAACCATAAGCAAAATCTCCCCCTGTTCTTCACCTAACATATCACCCAGCAGCCAACATTTATAAATGACAAAGTATAGAACTGGACGGTTGCTAGTTCAAGGGCGTAGATTTACGTGGGGACCAGGGGACGTGCCCCAACCAATATTCAGGTTGAAACGAAAAAAAAGCGTTAAATCCCCACTTCGGTACAGCCAGTGGCGCAAAAAGTGGGTATGTACTATATGCGGCGCATAGGGGCGCCGCACTAGAGGGGGCGCCAAAGCGATGGAGGTAAAATTATTTGAGTCGGCATTTTCTGTTTTTAACAGCGTTTGTGTAAATGATATGATGATTAATAACAGAGGCACGTCAAGGATAAGGCGCCCCCCCGCTCATCGCCTCCCTCCCCCCTTCTCCTCCTCCTCCTCACACAGCGCTCCAGTGCACGCCCCCTCGAGCATGCGCTGGAGGCGAGCGCCAGAGTGTTTTCATTTGAATTGTCATCTGATGACCGGTACCTAATACGGAGAGGCAGAGAAGAAAGCTCTCGGGGTCACAAAATTGAAAAAGAAAGATTCGGAAGGAGAAAGAGTGCGCAGGGATGAAAGAAAGCTTTTCAAAGTGGTTGAAAGACAGTAGTTTTTATGTCACTGTATCAAGAGGAGGCTTGTAAATATTCAGGTTAGCTAAACTGTTGACTTGCAACTGTGTACTGATCAGAATTGAGCCTACAATATAACATATCATGACAAGAACAATAAAGGAACTTGTTTGTGAAACCTCCTAAACACAAAGTTCATATCATTCAGGTGTGAGGATGGAGAGAATGTAGAAAAGAAGAGAGACAAAGAATCAGGACAGACAGGGGAAGGCGACAGGTTGGTCTAGTGTTAGGTCATGGTTTCTCAACGGGGGCGTTCGCACAACCTATGGGGGCGCTGGGAACGTGATTCCATTTTTTTTTTGGGGGGGGGGGGATTTTAAACTTTCATTGTTTTTAATTTTTTTGGGTGAATAAATAGCCTATTTTCATTTATTGGTTTCTAACCCCTCTACCGTCTCAGCTACTTTATGCGCAGTGGAACAGTGGTCATACAGCGCGGTTCGGTCCTGCACACGCCTGGACTCCCGTTACATCAGCTATCGTCATGATCTCTTTAGTAACGCTGATAAACATAACCCAAGTTCGCGGGTTAACAGTTCAATAACCAACACAACACAATCAAACATGGCCGATAGCAAGAAAAAAATAACAAATTTTGTTTAGCCCGTTTTCCTCCTTCCTCTTGCTGTTGTTCAGTTCTAGCTGCTCTGAGCGTAGTCTCCACGACAAGACCGTTGCATTTCAAATACAAAATATATAGGCCGAATTAGGCCTCTGCGCGCGATCTGTTTTCGCGGTGCCGCGGTGCCCGGGCCATTACTTCATTCGTTCACGGGGTACGGCGGGAGACGCGGGAGTGGTCGCGGTGCCCAAGGTCACGCTGCCCGGGCCGCGGGGTGCCGCTGCCGGGGCACGACGGGAGACGTGGCGGCCGGGAGTCGCGGGAGTGCCCGCACCGCGGTCACGGTGAATGAATGTTCAATCCAACCATTTCTTCCTCACCTCTCTCTCTCTCTCTCTCTCTCTCTCTCTCTCTCTCTCTCTCTCTCTCTCTCTCTCTCTCTCTCTCTCTCTCAATCCCCCCGTGTCGCTCTGGAAGTTTAATTGGGTTTATTATATTTAAATAATTATATTATATAATATAATAATTTATAATATTGTATTTATTATTATATGGATTTTTCAAGTGCTTTTAACACCATACAGCCAGTACTGTTACTTGAGAAGATGGAGCTGATACAGGTAGACACCACCACAATATCATGGATCATGGATTACCTGAATGACCCCAGTTTGTGAGGCTAGGGAGGTCTGTTTCTAAGCAGGCAGTCAGTGGCACAGCAGCGCCGCAGGGGACTGTGCTGTCCCCTTTCCTCTTCTCACTATATACCTTAGACTTCCAGTATAACTCTGAGGCTTGTCATTTACAAAAGTTCTCAGACAATACTGCGGTAGTGGGGTGTATCAGTGGTGGAGATGAGACAGAATACAGGCAGCTGGTGGATAACTTTGTTGCATGGAGTGGGGAAAACCACCTTGTTTTAAATGTAACAAAGACCAAGGAAATGGTGGTGGACTTCAGGAGGGCCAGGCCTGAGCTAAGGACTATCTCTATCCTTGGGGATAAAGTGCAGGTGGTAGAGAGCTATAAACACTTGGGTGTGCACATGAACTGGACTGGAAGCAACAAACGGAGGCTGTCTATAAGAAGGGTCAGAGCAGAATCTACTTCTTGAGGAAGCTTAGGTCTTTTAATGTGTGTAGCAAAATGTTATGTATGTTTTATCAGTCTGTTGTGGCAAATGCCATCTTCTTTGCAGCGATCAGTTGGGGCAGCGGCATCAGGGCTTGTGACTCTAAAAAGCTTAACACGCTGATTAGGAGGGCTGGCTATGTGCTGAGGACTGCTGTAGTGTCCCTGAGGGTGGTGATGGAGAGAAGGATGGTACAGAAATTGTTGAGTATTATGGATGATAACACGCATCCCTTGCAAAATCTAGTGAGTAAACAAAAGAGTGTTTTTAGTGGGAGGCTACGACAGCTAAGCTGCAGAAAGGACAGATTTAAGAATACTTTTTTACCTACTGCAATTGCACTTTATAATTACTCCCCTTTTTAGTAAAGACAAAAGAATATTCATTTAAACTTTAGCTTGCGCTGCTAATATATATCAAACTTATATATACTTATATATGCTTATATATATATATTTATTTATTTATCTTTTTTGCACATGTTTATTGCACACCTGTTTATTTGCACACATGTATATTTGCACACATTTTGTACTGCTATGTCTGTGTAACAGCTACTTCTTCTTATGCACATGGACCATCCATTCCACTTTTTCTATCCTAGGCTAGGTATTGTGGGTGCATGGTTTTGTTTAGGTGGGATATGTATGCATACATGTGTTGTGTTGTGTTGTGTATGTATGCTGGCTGCTGGAACACCTACATTTCTCTGCTGAGATAAATAAAGTATATCTTATCTTATCTTATTACAGTGATGGACAGTGCTGTTAGCCAATCAGAGGTGAGACATTTGCATGTCATGAATATTCATTCATATTTTTAATATATTTTGCACCAAAACCGACTCAGAGGGCATTCATTGCTATTAGTGACCACTGCAAAATCAATGAAAAACGATGCATTGACACCTTTAAGCAATATAGCACGAGTGTGAGTGGGGTTGTTAATTTATTTTAAAAAATTAAGTCTGGGTAGTGTCCCCACCAAAGCTCAGACCAAACCTACACCCTTGTGCTAGTTAGATTCCCGGCTCATCCTATTGTGTTGAGGATTTGATACTTTGGATTAAAGTGTCTTAATGTTTATGAAACAGTAACATACTACACAATACGTCATTGATGAGATAAGGCATTAAGGTAAAGGCCTTATAACACCAAAGGGAGGGTAGGTAAACAACAGTTCAAGAGTCCAACTGGCAAACAGAAAAGATAACAGCATATATACTGGGCAAGCGTCCTTCCTGACACGCAGTTCAGAGTGGTACTTTTAATAATAATAATAATAATAATTTATCAGTTTTTTATAGCGCTTTTCTAAGTACTCAAAGACGGTTTTAGTTGTAATCGTTTTCTTTCATATCTATTTCCCCTCAGACATGCTTTGAGTGTAAATATGGCATTTTTGCTGAGTGATCTTTCAGTTACTGTAGTCGCAACCAGTATTCTCGTGGCTATCCTGAGCTACTTAACCTACCGCCTGCTCACAGGACACCTTCTCCAGTTTTATCAGCTGAAGAGTATTCCAGAGTTCGGAACCTCGTACCCCTTCATTGGACACGCGCTGATGCTAAAAAAAAATGCTGGAGGTGAGGAACCAAAGAGACTCTCACTGAAATTACAACTCAATAGAGTAAAGAGGCTAGCAGAGTGCAGAGGGATTTAGGCAAGGGGTGTATGACCTTCATCTGCCCAAGCAGGACCCCTCGTTGGATAGATAAACAGAGCAAGGATCCCCTGGATTATAAAACAAATGCACTTTAGCATAGCAGCCCAAGGGTTCTGCAAGCCAAATGTAGGCTGCCTTGAGCAAGACGTCTAACTTGTACCAGCAGTTTAATGATATGTGTATGATAAACTATTTTCAGTTTTGACTTGAATATGTGGTACTGTTCAACAATTTATGGAGTAGTGGGACAGAACCCCCACCACTCTGCCTTGACACGCTGTTATCATCCCTATGTTGACTGTGTGGTAAAGCTGTTCATTTGGGGAGCTACAACTGAGGTCACAGGTTATTACCTATAAAGCATTACCTATGCTAATCACTCATTCACATTCATCATGTTGGGTCTGGTTTGTTGCCATTGCATTAAATGGGAATCAAAATAGTACCTCTGCAGGTCGCCCTAGGGGTCATGGACCCGGGTTGAAAATTAATGGTACTTTATTTAGTTATTCTGGCTTGTGTTGGCTATGGTTATGGACTGGTAGAAGTTGTGGAGTTTTGTGTTCCGACGGCCAGCCAATAACATACTGCGATCCACAAAGTTTGCTGTGTAGGCATCCTGGACCAAGATACAATAACCCCCCTGAATGCCAGGGACGTGTGTCCTCAAGGTGCATCACTTTGAACACTCACAGCCGGTTTCGGTTCTATATGTTTGAATGCATTTCCCAGATTTCTTCTGCCAAATTGTGGAGGCGACAGACGAGTTCCGTAGCAGTCCACTGTTGAAAATATGGCTCGGACCGGTCCCCATGCTGATGCTCTACCATCCGGAAACGGTTGAGGTACATTCACATCGGTTCTGTTCTGAAATCACAGTACAGTGAGACATAAAGCCTACCTACCTACATTATTGTCTTCTCTATATTTCTTTTTTTTATGTATGGGATGCAGTACTATAATTCAATACAAAACCAATAATCCGATTTTAATTATTTAATTTATTTTAATTATTGTACATGGATTTAGGCTCTTCTGAATAACTCAGTTCACATGGACAAGGCCCACATATACAGCTTTCTTCACCCATGGCTTGGCACAGGTTTACTTACAAGGTATGTACAGCGACAAACACATGACTACTTTATACTTATACTACTGTCAAAATGCTGTACCATTCTGAATGCTATCACATTAAACAAACAAAACAGTCAACCACAGCGGCCCTACATTAAAAGACACAATATCAAATTAATCACAAAATATGAACATAGATTACACCATTTTTTCAATACGTGTTACATACTTTATTACACATGGTGAATCAAATCACTAGCAATGTGTGCTAGTGATGTTGTTCTAAGTGTCAGTAGATTGTAACATCCTCTACTATTGTAGAGCTTGCTTCCCATTACTTTAATTATCTTGTACTTAACCACCACCATGGCCTCCCTGAACTTGCACAAAATGCTCAGAACCAATGCTATTGCAAATGAGTTCATTGAGTCCATTGTAGGCTACATACTGACCTGTGAGGCATACAGCGCACCCCTTGATATTTTCCCCGCTTCCAAGTATGCAGATTTGTAATATTTTTTTATCAGGTCACATCATTATTCTGTAATGTAATTTGCTAATATTCTTCACAAGATAATTTAGATAGTTGTTTGTTTCCTTTTTCAGTTGGATATTTCCCTCATTATTACTACCTTATCTCTGTGCTTTTCCAACCCCAAAACATATCACCAAAACCTATCCCGGGGATTACATGGACAGATTAAGCTTGTTGTTGTATGTAACACTGCCCAAAGTGCCATGCTGAATACATTGATGTGGTGGGATTAACTCCCCCTTGAGGTGTTTAGAGGTATTGTCCAACCTCATAGCTCAGTTTTACATTACAGTAAATATGGCTTTTTCAGTACACAACAATGTTGTGTTATCAAACATGATTCAGATGTCATGAATAATCTGACATGGTATGCGTGTCATTTGTATTTCATAGTTTGCTATTCACTTTTCACAACTGTACTTTTGCAGAGCAATGCAGACAATATACTGTATTTGTAGCATGTTTGCTGCTACAAGTCACCTGGGTGGCTGCCCCACTCAACCTAGGTGGCTTTTACAGGGCTCCTCCTGAACAAGGTCACAGTGGTGTGGTGATGGTGAACCCCTTTATTATAGAGTTTGAAGGCAGTGGTAGAGGAAGATGTTGATCCATTGACCATGCTGCCATGTAGAAGATCTCCCCGAGTGTGTGTGGGGATGGCTGGTTTAACCTGTTGCACATTGATAGATCATCGTTTTTGCAGCCTCACCCAGCCCCAGAGACCAAAATGTCAGACTAAGGCTAGGTGAGGCTGCTTAAACCAGCCACACAGTATGTTTCACGAAATGACTTCCAAACGGCCAAATCATATCACGTCGAGTCAAGCGCCCATGAGTTGACCATGGCTCCCCTTCTCTGAACAGCACCGGGCCTAAGTGGCGCCAGCGAAGAAAGATGCTGACTCCTACCTTCCACTTCTCCATCCTGTTGGAGTTCCTGGAGGTGATGAACGAGCAGGCTGACATCCTGGTGGAGAAGCTTGGCAGGGAGGTGGGGGAGGGCCCCTTTGACTGCTTCCAAACTATTACCCTGTGTGCGCTGGACATCATCTGTGGTGAGGAGGACAGCTTAAGACTGTCCCTGGCCTGTCAGTAATGGTGCACTGGTGGTCCAAGTACAACGTTTTTATTGTCGTTGTATAATAAAGGGTGCTTGAACTGTGTGTGTGTGTGTGTGTGTGTGTGCGTGTGTGTGTGTGTGTGTGTGTGTGTGTGTAAAAAAGCATGGTTCTTTCATTTCGAATCGAATGTCTTTCAGAAACTGCAATGGGGAAGAAAATGTATGCCCAAAGTAATTCAGAATCCAATTATGTCCAGAGTGTGTACAAGTGAGTCACACACACACACACACACACACACACACACACACACACACACACACACACACACACACACACACACACACACACACACACACACACCAAAAGGCCTCACATTGATGCATTTGAAGCCTTTCATGACGTTTCTCATGACGTTTTTCACTCTCACTTTCCAAGGATGAGTGACATCATCATTCGGAGGCAGAAGGCACCCTGGTTCTGGTGGGACGTCAGCTACAACCTTTTTGGCGAGGGGCTGGAGCACAACCGGAGACTGAAGACCCTCCATGAAGTCACCTCAAACGTGAGTGCTATCTCCACTGTTTATACAGTGTTAGAGGAGGAAAGAATAAATAGAAGAAGCTGTATCTGGTATTGGGGACACTCCAACATCGAGTCATTTGATAGCCAACAGCCTAAGGAGGTTCATATGACTGGCGATTTGATCATGTGGGTCCGGTAATTTAGTTTTGAAGAATAAATCATGTATTCAACCCCTCCCTACCAACCCACAACCCTGATCTCATCCCACATCTATTATCCAAGACGGACTGGAGGATGAAAGAGAGTCAAGCCTAAAAGAGTCTTTCTCGCTCTCTCTCCCCCCAGGTGATTCATGAGAGGGCGGACCACCTCCGTTTGGAGGAGGAGGACTCTGACAGTGTTCCGGAGAACGGGACCAGGAAGAGGCGGGCCTTCCTGGACATGCTCCTGAAGACAGTGGATGAGGGAGGGAACAAGCTGACCCACAGGGATATCCAGGAGGAGGTGGACACCTTCATGTTCGAGGTGAGGAGTCTCTAGGACCGACCTGGGTGTGGGTGTATGTGTGGATTTGTGGATTTGTTTAGGGGTAAGCATGTGTGTGTGGGAGAATGTGCAAGTGCCCAAGGCATACACCGGGTGGAATATCCCTGGTGAGGTGGTGCAGTCAGCAGCTGCCACCGCCCAACACTGGACTGTGGTAAGCCACCCCAAAGACCCAGCCTGTCTGAGTCGGGAGGCGTTTGGATCCAATGGCAGAGGATATCCCAAAGGGGTTTCTGGAACCATCCATCTGCTGTCGTCTGACAACGTCTCGCCAACGGGCAGATGGGGCTGGTTGAGAGAGTCAAGTCAACGTTTTGCAAATCTCCCTCCCTGAAATGCACGTTCTCTTTCTCAAGTCTTGGCCCCTTATCACCGTCACTTATCCAAATCCTGTGGCGTGGACAAAGTCACAAAGCAGCAGGCATGGATACGCAGAAGGCTGCAGACACAAACCTGCACCCACCGAAAGTCAAGCTCTCTGTTGGTAACTGGAATTTGCCCAGTTTGACGTACACTTCTTGATCAAAACTACCTTAGAGACGCACCACCCTCATGGGCTGAGATGAGGTAGCTGGATTCAATGTGGATATTGCTGCCCTTATTGAGACCCGGCTAGCCAATACTGGAAAGGAGCAGATGAGGAAAGGACGAAAGAATATGGCAGGGGGGCCTATAAAAAAATCAAGGCCAAATACAGGTGTCCAGGCAAGTTCATCGGTACAATGCAAAAAATCCACAATGGCATGTGGAGTTCGTAAAATGGAGTGATACGAGGGGGTCATAGTGCCAATGCTCTTCAGCAGGGGGATGTCTCCCGTGCTGCAAGACACATTCAAAACAACAACACTGGGTTATGCCTCGTCTATGGTTTTGAGGGCGGGCTTTCAATCTGCAGAGGATACAAGCCAAAAAAGGAAGTCACTATTCGATAACTTTTATTTGCTGATGACTGCGCTCTGGCTGCTAGATTAAATGAAGAATTACAGGACAGGACAGTATGAGCCCCTATCCTCAGGCCTTTGGCCTAATAATCAGCACAAAGAAGACCAAGTTCCTGTACAAACCTGCTACCAGGAAGCCCTACACTGAGCCCACTAGATTTGTGAATGACCAAAAGCTTTCAGCCTTTAAAAAGTTAGCTTGCATTTGGAGTACTTTGTCTTGTGCTTTGCACTTAGATGATGCAGTTAACATCTGGATGACCAAGACCAGTGCATCTGGCGCAGCATCAAAGAGTTTCAAATAAACGAATTAAGACGATTAACTTAAATGGAAAAACACAGATGTTCATTTTATGAGTGACACTTTCTCTGAACTATCCCTTGCTTTATCTGTTGCTCCAGCTAATCTATCCCTCTAAGATAAGATAAGATAAGAACTTTATTTCATCCCATACATGGGAAATTATCTTGTTACAGCAGCCCATGGAATATAAAAGATGCAATAATAAAATAAAGTGATCCAGCATCACATATAAATAAAAAAATAAAAAAACATTTGCGGCACTAGTTTAGATCTTTTCTCCAGTGCTGCAAATGTTTGGAAATGACGTGGACTGTGGCACTCCTTGTCCTTCATTACCTGTAACTCCTTCCCTCTAAAGGATTTTCCCTTTTATTTTGTTATGTTTAGAAAAAGGCTTTGAGGGGGCTTCAGCAGAGAGAAACATATGTGAACTATCAGTATGGTGTCACTAATTAACCACAATCAAAACACACAGAGATTTATATGAATGCCAATCATACTGCCTTCACCATGTTATTCTTTTAGCTGTGATTAAGTCATCTGTGTTATGAAGGAACTGGTATGGGTAAGGCATCTCGCTCAAGGATGCCTACAGGTTAGGCTTTGGACTTTGGGGATTGAAGCCAGTACCTAACGGCTGGGTGTGGAACACCCCTAGCTGATACACTACCCTTTAGCTGACTTTTTTATCCAAAGCGGCTTAATGATCTCAGAAGTCGTGCAGGTTGGGGGGTTAGGGCATCTTGCTCACCGATGCCTGGGGGACATTTCAGGGGAAATCACCTCACACCTCTCTTGCTTTCCTCTAATATTGTGTTTTCCTTTCGTCTCCCAAGGGCCATGACACGACCGCCGCCGCCATGAACTGGGCCGTGCACCTGCTGGGTTCACACCCAGAGGTGCAGAGGAAGGTACATCTGGAGATCGACAAGGTTTTAGGTAAAAAAAGGATTTTAAAATAAACATAATGGCTCCTCTCACCTTCTCACTTTCATGACATCACCTGTTTCCATGACCCACGGGGCCCCCTCCTCTTACTCATCGCTGATGAGATCCATTTCCTCTCAGGGGAGAGAGAGAGAGAGAGCGAGAGTGAGTGAGAGAGAGGATCAGAGGTAGAGAAGATTGAGGTGTAGGTTTATGTGTAAATAAGCACCCAGGAAATGTGTGCCAAAACAAACAGTGTGTTTGTTTAGTCCGGGCAGTGTGAAGGTTGTTCCACGCTCTAGTTCCACAATGTAAAATAGATTAGCCTGTGGCAAGAGCAGGTGCAATGCAAACATTCCCCACCACCTTTGGTTCTGCCCTTGTGCCTTGGAACATTATATGATGAATATGAATGAGGCGTAACCTGCCCCACAAAAACTTGTAGGTCAGAGCTGCATTCCCTGCATTCACGTAAATTCCAGGATTCGTTTGTACACAACACAGCACATCTCTCAAGCCTAACAGGCCTCAAGCCTGTTAAAAGCCTCTCTCAAGATTAAAAACTGATAAGAATGCTGCAGTCTACTGAATCAAAATAAACAAGAGCAGAACCAAAATAAATTGAAAAAATTGACAGAGCCATCAAAAGAGTTTTATCCGAAACTGACTGAATACCAATGTTAAAGATTAGCGTAAATTTGAACACTTCTCGGAAGGGAAGATGTTTTTGTTTTACTTCCAACCGGATTCGACAAGGGCAAAGATAGCAACTAAGTTAATCAGATTCTCTTAGTTAATGAATCTGATTGGCTCGAGTTTATAGCACAACATTCTGATGTGCCTATATGTGGAAAGGAATTGCTGCTGAGGCCACGGCCAGACTGAAATACATTGCAAAGGGCATACTTGAATATCAGGATGGTCTCACAAGGCCATGCAAGCCCTGTGAGATTATCAGAAAAGATGGATCCTCTGGCTTGGACTGGCTGCCCACCAAGTAATATGACAGATACTTGGTAACAGACAAACCACTTTTCATCTTGAAAACAAGATTGGTTCATCTCAAGGGGTTACTCCTAATAAAGAAATTTGAATAAAGAAATAATAATATTATTGTAGTGGGGTTCACTCTGCATTGTGTATTTTAATTGAAGACACTTCGACGACCGGGTAGATGATGGCCTATTCATTATCACCAGCCTTGCATCTTCTTCTCATTCAAAGTCAGCAAAACAGAGAGATCGCAAACTAACACGTTCCCGAATTTCTGTTAATTTGGCCAATCTGCTCCTTCAAAATAAAAGACCCCTGCATATCTAGTGATAGAACTTTAAACAAGGGTATCTGCTTCTAACGTAGAGCAACAGCATCACACTGCTACATTATGAATCACCGTTAATGGGCTTGACACTTTGCACCTCTGCTCAGGCGGGTCCAAACGACCCATTACCATGGAGGACCTGAAGGAGCTGAAGTACCTAGACTGCGTCATCAAGGAGTCCCTGCGGATCTTCCCCTCAGTGCCCTTATTCGCCCGGACACTCTGTGACGACATCGTCATTAGTAAGTTAAAACACAAAAGCTCTGCAGTTCTTCGGGGGGGGGCCGGATGATGTATAAGTGGTGCGTGTGTTTAACTCCCAGGCGAAAAGGACAGGGTGTGAAGGAGTTGTATTTTTATGGTTGAATTAACTTATTGTGAGTCGCTTTAAATAACTGTGTCAGCGAAATGAATGAAATGTGATGTCATTTAATTATAATACTGTCCTGTGTTAATGCTGTAACACCCACGTTTCCCATCTAGGATTAATAAAGTGCCTCTTCACTTCATCATCAATAACTATATAGTTATTTGATATTAAACAAACACGTGCCACAATCTATCACAACTGGCGGCCATTTTGAGCGTGACCCCAATCTTCCAACTATGTCTCTGCCTGCAGACGGCTTCAAGGTGCCCAAAGGAGCCAACGCCCTCGTCCTAACCTACGCCCTCCACCGGGACCCCCGCTACTTCCCCAACCCTGAGGAATTCCAGCCAGAGCGCTTCCTGCCAGAGAACTCCGTCGGCAGACCCCCATACGCATACATACCCTTCTCTGCTGGCCTTCGGAACTGCATCGGTAAGAGCAGAAGGAGTCGCTGGGGTTATATGGTGGATTGGTTTCAATCTGCTAGACAGTCTGGTGGACGTCGTAAATGGTGATGCCTTTGATGTAGCTAGTTCAATCCCAGGTTCCTCCAAGCTAAGTGTTGAGGTGTCTCTGAGCAAGACGCTGTGGAAGAAATTAATGATTATATTCTAAGGTAAACAATGATTATTATTAGGCCTATATATCTAATGGTAGAAAGCATCTAAAAACGCCTCTGGACTCTTATCTAGGACTTGGCACAGTGCCAGGGAGTCTGGGGTCAGAGAGTGAGTTAGAAGCCAACCCGACATCAGAGGCTATGGGGTCAATGCGTGCTGACCTCAGCCTGGTGTTTTAGATTAGTGTTGCCGGCCACTCGCTTAAAGGAATTTATGACTGATCGGCCATGGGTGGCCGTGGGCGGACACCTCAAACAAGAAACAGCTTTGCACGTGAGGATAAAAAAGAGGCCGGGATCTGTTGACCGGCAGTGCTTTGCAAACTACTCGGCTTTGTTGTTGCCTTTGTAACGATAAAGTCTTTTTGTCATACTTGCTCCGGACCCCTCAATTTCTTTTGCTCTCTTATTTAGTTTAGAAGTGATAGAACTCGGTTATTTTCTACCACAACGCCTCACCCTGACTGCTCCTGACGAGCTGTCTGTCACCCTGCGTGGTTGACTCTGCCGTCGGTGTGTGAATGTGTGAATGAATGGTTGTAAGACACTTTGGATAAAAGCGTCAGCTAAATCCCCTAAATAGAAATGGAAATGTAACGACATGAGTTTGTAACGACACTCAAACTTAAAATAACTATCTGAGAAGGGGGAAGAGTGGAAAAGGACCACGTCATGAGTGAGTCGTGAAAATGTTTGTGTGCTTGTTAAAAATCTGGTTTGAATCGTTGTTCTTCTTTTGTATCTGAGCGCAGGCCAGCGCTTCGCCATGATGGAGGAGAAAGTGGTTCTGGCGTCCATCTTGCGCTCCTTCAACATCGAGGCGTGTCAGAAACGGGAGGAGCTCCACCCCTTCGCAGATCTAATCCTGCGGCCATCGAAAGGCATCCTCATCAAGCTGGAGAGGAGGGAGTAGATCTCTGGTGGTCCCATGCTGTTTCTCTGGGAGCTGCCACCAGCTTGCTCCCCCCTCCCGACGAGGAGAAACCTCACCTCAACTAAGACAGAGGAGCTGCGTCTTGATTAAGCAGCAATACTTTTAGGTTGAGGTTGAATTTGAATAATAAATGGTATTTTCAGTGGCCACAATTGTAAGAGGGCTGCTTTTGAATAACACATTTGATGTAAAAAAAAGTGTACTAAATAAAGTATATCCAGTAATCAAAAAATGTCACTCAACATTTGCGTACGTTTGGTGAGTAAGCCTACTGACTAAGTCTTTTTCAGGGTTTTCCTCGACTTCCACCCAAACATTGTGCACTTGTGCATCCAACGCTACACACAAAGATAGTTTGTCAGGGACTCTCACGTGATTGTGTTTTGGAGGGCGCTCCCACGCAATCGTGGGTGCACACAATAACAGGAAGTTGTTATTGCTTTTGACATTTTTAAGATTTACACCACACCTTACACAAAGCGTAGACCCTATAGCTTTGTCTGCTCAACACACCTACGCTACTCACTTTGGACTGGACTAACTAGAGTCTCTCTCTCTCTCTCTTCCCCCCTCCCCCCCTCAAGGTACCAAGGTCATGCAATCATGGGCTCCTTTGAAGTGGGGGCGCACCTAATCTCACAGCTAAATTAACTGTAAAAATCACAGGTCACGTTCCCATATCCCTGTCCGATTGGAAAGGTTTCCACCAGCTCGCTACAAAGTCATACTCCAGTCTGTAGTATTTTTTCCTTCTTTTTTCATGCATTTTTCGACATGCATTAAGGAGACAGTAAGTACGATTTGAGAGTTGTGGAGAGAGCCCGCAGAAATGACCGGAAAAGAGCAAGAATTTAAATTAAAAAAAAATGGACACCTTGTTCTCTGCTCCCTCCCAAAATTTCTCCATCATTGGGAATTGTTGCATTCATGCACCATGATTGACCCGACCTGGGAGCAGTCTGAAATCTAAATTGGCTCAGACATATCCACACCTTGTAGAGTACACTGTTCAAAAACTGGCTGGCAGAAACATACAGATTCTCCAAATGATGGTCCTATTTTAGTAACAGTGACAAAATGACATATATTAGGCTACTATGCTGAAGATATAACCACGTAAAGAAAATTATATCTAAACATTTTCGGTTCACTGCCCCATTAAGGGTTTGTGTAGCATCAGCATTATGTGTCAAATAAATAGAAACACGCAGATCCAAACATTTGCCATTTTATCAGGGTTCATGTGCTTAATCATTTGAAACAAATACACAACACAACAACGAGGGCCCTTATAGTATTGATCAGTTTACGAGGGTCCCTTTAAACCCCTGGAGGAGCCCCTGAATCAGGCTGGACCCTCTTCTCCCAGTAAGTGTCCTCTCCAGTGGAAAAAGTTATTTTGTACTTGAAACAAGAGAGTCCAGTTGTTGTACTACAGGGGGGTGTGAGCCGTTGGCATAACCTTGGACTTGGAGAATCCGCAACAAGCTGCCTCTACAACTAAAACAACAACAAAGACGTTGGTCCCTAGCTGCTGGGACTTGGAGAAATTATATAGATATAAAATATAGAAACCATACAACTTTTCTTTGTTTCAGATCATGAAGCACATGAGTGCATTGGATAGTATTGGTAATACTAAGGGCACATACAAGGACAATACAAGTGTTATTATTATATATTTTTATTTATCCTTCATTTTATATATTTGAAGTTTAATATAGAAAATAAGAGAGTAGGCATTTCATTTATGCATAACAATTCAATTATAAGCGCTCTCTCTCTCTTTCTCTCTCTCTCTCTCTCTCGTCAGGTAATGGTGAGTGTTTAGAAGGGTTTAAAAAGCAACAGAAGAAAATGATAAAGGTCCCATGGCATGCCACCAGGTGTGGTGTGATTAGCCGGTACAGGCTGTTTTGGAAATCTGCCTCTTGACATACATGGCAAGACGGATGTGTGACATCCGTCACACATCTAGGTGGACACGCCCACCTGTGATGTCATAAGGGGCAGATTTCCAAAGCGGCTTGTAGCGGCTAATCACACCACACCTGGTGGCATGCCATGGGACCTTTAATGGTTAACTACCAAAGGTTAATCAATATGTAAGAATAGGACAGAAAAACGAAAAAAGCTATGTTGTGAGAAAATAGGATTTCTGAGTGGATGAGGGCCAACTCCAGGAGAGATTCACCGGCAGCCCACAAGAGATGAAGAGAAATGGATTAGTATCTGTCTAGAAAACAATGCTAAAATTGGCTGTGGAATAAGTTTATATCAATCAATAACAAGTCAACTGCTGCTGTTAATGAGTGGAATATTTCAGCATATTTTGTATGGTGTAGTATTTTCTTTTTGGACAAATTGATCTGGATGATCAAACCATCATAACTTTCTCTCCTGGCTTCTGTCGCTCTGATACAATTTGTCGAAGCACTTCTTTGGCCAAGAGCCAAATAAGCACTTTGCGATAACGGTCCTATGTGGCACATAGCAATAAAGAGCATTTTTCTTTATGATAAGACGGTTGTAAAGTACTTCACAGTCACAGTTATTTTGTCCACAAATTCCCTTCTGACCTACTTTTGGTCAAAAGTGCTTTAATGGCCTTTTTTTAAAGTTTGTAGCATGGGAGCTAACTAGGGCTGTAACGATACACCAACTCACGATTCGGTTTGTATCACAATTTCTGACCCACGATTCGATTCATCCCACGATTTTTTAAAATTTAAAAAGCATTTTATTCAAACAACACTTGAACAGTGAACAGATTTGAAAAGAAAGAATACTATTAAAGTAGGCCCATAGCAAAATGAGTAAATAAATAACCAAAGATTGCAGTTGGAGGATGCTTGCAGGTAGGCCAAAAACCCTCAACTAGTTTTATGGTTTAGGCTTACATATTTGAAAATATAAATGTCAAATAAATAATAGTAATTTGAATAGTTTGGTAGCACTAACCAGCGTTCCCGCTAAAAAAAAACGGTCAAAGTGACCTGCATAGTATTCGCTTTCAGTCAAATATCCCATTATCGCTTCTTATTAGGCTATGTTGCTTAAATAATGACATAATCAGGCCATATAGAATGCAACATGTTTAATAGCCTAACTTTCAAATAGATGGGAAAAAACATGAACGTCTGATTCGCAATAACGAGGCATAGTGTTACGAGTAGCGTATGTGTGCGCGAGAATGGCAGCGTGCGTGAGTGACGTCTACGAGTGAGTGGACGAGCGAGGAGAGCGAGCGGTAGCCTGTGTGTGTCTAGTGAAGAAACAAACGAGTCCGGTAGAATTAAGTACCCAGCCTGTCAATAATCGGTGGCCGCTTCATTCTGACCTATAAGCAGACCAACTGCCGGTCAAAGCACACAAAACACTAGAGACAGGCATCACACACGCTATTTTGGCGCGCTTGGCCCACTCTGGATAAATGTCGTTCATATCGCATATGTATGGGGTCAGAACAGTCTCATTAATAATGAATGCACAGAGAAGGATTAACAAATGTATTTGTGATTTATATATAAATGACTCTTCTCACAAATACATTTCAATGCACACACAAATGGATATCGGTATGTATAATTGTAAAATAAATCCATAAACAAAAATAGGTTTCACAGACACATTTCTGATCCACACACAAATGTGTCTTGTTTTAAATGAATGTAATATAAAAATAAA
Source organism: Pollachius pollachius (assembly GCF_949987615.1). Classification (NCBI taxonomy): domain Eukaryota; kingdom Metazoa; phylum Chordata; class Actinopteri; order Gadiformes; family Gadidae; genus Pollachius; species Pollachius pollachius. The sequence goes on along the minus strand of NC_136935.1, from coordinate 41,863,445 downwards.
AAATGCAATTTTCATAAAAAATGTATTTGGATGTTGTTACATTCATATACAAACTGTTAAACTTGAATTAACAAGACGCTTTTCATTTGTGAACTTGTTTGCATTTGTGTGTGAACTGGTCTGCATTTATATGTGGATTTGCATATGTGCAAACATGGTGTTTCAGTAATTTTTTGAACATTTATTTAAATAGAATACTTCAGATCTGAATTTGACAATGCATCCTTGTTCATATTTCACCTTAGATTAAAAAAACGCACATCATTCTCTTCCACATCAATCATCTTGTTAGATATATATAATATCAATATATATATAAATATCATATGATGATTGAACATCATCATTGAAATTATTAAACAAAACAATATGTAACAAAACAACAATATTTAGTTTACAAAGAAAAAAAAGCATTTACAACACATCAACAGTGATATAAACTCTCTGAAGTACTGGGTTTCTAACCTTGCTCATATTACAGTATTTTCCAGACAGACTTGCTTTCTGCAGGAGTTTTCACACTGCACTGTCTAGAACGCACAGAAAAGGCAGCACAATGGTTCTTCAACCAGGTCCTTGTATACTTTCTAGGATCAAACTTGGAAGTAGGCGGGCCGTTGATATTAATCATCATCAAGTTTGATATGTTTGAGATCAGTAGGACAGCCCTTTTGTCTGAGCTTATATTATTCATAAGGCTAAAGTTCCTCTCACACTCTGCTGTACTGACAGGGAATGTTTTCATACAGTTCATGAGTGGTTTCACGTCCTTGGGCTCACTAGTGGGCTGTTCCAGTAGGTCCCGCATCCCATTCAGTGCTTGGTCTGTGCACAGGTTAAAATCGCTTGCACAGTCGCTTAATTTGTTCTTCACCATGGCAGATGCTGGGCTTTGATGGCCATTTACTATGATCAAGGATGCTGAGGTCCTTGATGGTCTTATCCTCAAAAGACAAGCGTTTCTCCAGATTGTTCACAAGGCTTTGTAAGAACTGACCTGGATTGATAGACTTCAGCTTTGCCATTGTTTTCAGTGTTGTAGACCGATACTCCCCAGTCTTTTTTGCTTCTAAAGCCTCACTATATTTCTCACCTGGACTCTCTTTGAATGACTGGATCACTCTGATTGAGCGTTTCAGCAGATGCTCAGCTCTGAGCAGAGTTATCGAACGAGACTGAAGCTCCTGTGACAGGAGACTTAGTTCATGGAGTGTGTCATACATGAGCCCAAGGTCACAAATAAATTCTGGACTTTGAACACGGTCTAGTAAACCTCTGTACATTTGCCAGTCTTTGGTGGACCTCGTCTCATCACAGCAAGCATTTTTAAAGTGCTGCACAAGAGCTCCCAGGGATGTCCAAACAGCACGAACAGTCCGAAAGCTACTGGCCACCCAGCGTACATCCAAGATTCTGCCAATGCGAAGAAGTTGTGAGCCTACTTCAGCTGCTGCATTTATGAGTTCACGCTCATTTTTGTTTGACGTACTATACAGAGAATATAGCTTCTGGATAAAAGTTTTGAAGTGATTGACAGAGTTTACCTCATCAACTGCATCTGACACAGCGAGTTCAAGTCTATGGTTCATACAGTGCCATACAAAACGCTTTGGGAATCTCGAGGTCAGCCTGGTTGCTACTCCTGACTTCTTTCCTAACATGACACTGGCTCCATCAGATACAAATGTTACCCAGTTTTCATGTAGCCCCTCTTCTGCAAAGCCAGCATTAGTCAAACAGGTGAGTAACGCCTGTTCTATGCCATCTGTTCTCTGATTTTCTAGTTCAACAAGTTCAATGAACATGAACTCAGGGCTTTCTTCTTGAATTGATGCTTTAATTGAAACTGTCACGACAGCTTTGTGACTTAAAGAAGATGTCTCGTCAATTAGGACAGCCAACTTACTGGATGATGCTATAATGTTACTGACGATTTTGCTCTGCATCTCACCGGCAACATGTTGTATTATTTGTGTTGCACTATAACGTGAATGAAGTATTCTGCCCATTTTTAGACCATTCAGTTCCTGCAGCTCGATGAGGCTCTCATGGTCAGAAAAGGGTCAGTTTTTTTTGGCAATATGGTAGGCTGTTCGAAACACGGCTTCAGTTTCCTTCATGTAGGACTCAGTCATAGCCTCCATTGCATTCTCAATGGCAGCTTTGTCCTGTTGCTCTGCCACGTTCACTGCCTTAGTGTGGGCCTTGGACAAAGCATGTTTCCTCACCTTATTTCTCAAGGCAGACAGACTTGTTGTTCTACTTCCCTGGCCAGACACTTGAATTTCAAAGTTCATCCATTCTCTTGAGAGTGATACACCTTGCTCCTTGTTGATCCCAATGGAGTTCACACTTCTACAGACCAGACATTCTGTGAAGCATAAACAAACAATGCAAAAAATACAGACAGTACAAAAATGTATTACTAGTTACTATTGTCACTGCTTTTTGTTCCCCATCATTGCTGTTGTCATCGTCATCATCTACTATTAGTGTAGTTGTTGCTAGTGTCGTTGCTGTGCAACTGTCTCTCTCTCTCTCTCTCTCTCACTCTCTCTCTCTCTCTCACACACCCACCTAGAGCCGAAGGATCTGTCCTAGGTTTCTGCCTCTTAAAAGGCAGTTTTTCCTTGCCCCTGTTGCCAAGTGCTTGCTCATGGTGGTACTGTTGGGTCTCTGTAAATGTTATAGGGAGTTCGGTCTAGACCTTCTCTATTTGAAAAGTGTCCTGAGATAACTTGAAGTACTTTATCCACAGCTGTATGTGTGCATGGTCCATTTCTTCCACATACATCCAAGGACACACACACACACACACACACACACACACACACACACACACACACACACACACACACACACACACACACAATATTTCTCTGTGTCCACTGTTTCAGAAGTTACCCAAACTAGTAATCTACCTAAACTTACCCATTTTTTTGTTTATGGATCCCAACCAGGGGTTCTTGGATTTAAAATCTTATTTTTGTTTGGCATTCCACAAGTCTGGCCAGTAAATATTAATGTATACAGAAAAACAACAAAAGTAATTGAATTACAGGTTATAAAATAACTAAAGTGATTGAGTAACTATAGGCTAAATGTATCAAGGGGAACAATGACCACAACCCATTCGAAAGTGTAAAGTTGCATCATCCCTTTCGTTTTAAGTTGCATAATCCCCCCCCCCCCCCCAGTAAACAGTCAATTACTATGGAGTCCTGGAGGTGACATGGATGCTGTCTTCATGTAACTTACACATGAAGTAGCTGTAGCTATATCCGTGACTGTCGAGCCCTGATATGTTATTAACATCATTTACAAGGTCCAGCAAGAAAAAAAAAAAAAGGGCCCACGCCCACCTACCGTAGTTGACGTCTTCATCCGAAGTTGTACTGGCATCTTTGGCTGTGAGCGGAGAGGCAGCATCTCCTTCACTGACAGCATCCTCTCCGACGGGGGTGGGGGTCAGAGCGGGCGTCGACGTTAACTGTACCGGTGTAGCATCGCTAACATTAGCTGAGCTGCTGGCTGATATTGATTCGCGAGGACGTTTGAAATTGTCAAATTAAATTTTTGTTTGGATAGCTCAATTCATTTTACCGGATTATTATAGCAAATCATTTAAAGTATACTTGTAAAAGTAAATTTGCCTTTCGCAATATATACCTCGGCATGACCCGCCCTTCTCTCCCTCTGATTGGCTCATTCGTCGTCATGCCTACAATTAACCAATCTAATCAGTAAAGGCAGCGGGTATTAGCCAATAAGACGCAGAGTAGCGTGGGTCGTGGCTTCACCATCCTAAGGAAAAAGTGGGCGATTTGGCTTGCAGATACTACTGAATGGTGCGCATCTAGGGGGATTTAGAAGTGGGTATACGCAATGCTGACTGAAAAATAAGTGGGTATACGCCGTATACCCGCGTATACCCTGGACTACACCAGTGCATAAGCGCATTAATTGGGGTGCTTTTCAATGCCGCCAGCTTGCTTATGGCTTCTGTACGGAAACAAGATTTTTCATGCTCCCAAAACTTCCGCCAATTGTCAAACCCTCCTTTAATGAAGTTACCAGCATTAATTGTCCCGTCTGCCCTGACAAGCTTTTTCTCTATTGCAGAGCAGCACACGAAGCATAACACGGTGTCGGTTTCCCTCACGTAGTGTAGCCACGTCCACTGGCCAAACCAACCAACCTTAAATGACCGGCTAAAGTTCTCACTTGCCGATCGCTTGGCTGGGAGGTGAAAATCCTTTGGCTGGCAGGGCTCTTCACAGAATAACTAGTTGTAGCGATTGCCGGCAGTTGCACGTTAGCCAAAGCCGGAGGGGGGTTTAGCATCATTGTTGCCGGCGCAGTCGATATTAGGCTCGACTGGAGGGCGGGGGGGTCATCCCTATGTTCCCCAGGTCCTATGTTCCCCGGGTGCAAAGGGTTAGGGTCAGGTTTAGGGTTATGGTTGGGGTTAGGGTGAGGCTTAACCCTAAACCTAACCCTAACCATAACCAATCTGAGGAGAGACATTCTAACCCATCACAGGCGAATCAGAGGCGAAAAAAAAGGCGGTACTTGCCCCTACCATCCTACAAAAAAAAAGATTTGCTCACAGGGTCCTATGTTCCCCGGTCACATACAAAGCAGGGAACATAGGACCCGGGGAACATAGATACGCTCCCGGCGGGGGATAGCAATAGCACCATTGTTGCCGGCGCCGTCTTGCAGCAATAGCGTCTGTGAACATGAACTCTCTTCCTCAGGGGTGCTGGGGAGACAGCGGGCTGCTGACAGGGAATCGGATGACCGGCTGGTGTTTTGATGAAGTTTTGCCTTCTTCGGGCCAAAAAAAACTGAAATACATCTTTTCTGCGACATGTTGCACTTGTAACAAGCTTGAATTTTTGAATTTTCCCGCCGCGCATAGCGTTGTTCTGCGTTGTCCGTCATAGCCTACGTCAGCCTACACAGACCATGTTCTAAATGAAATGATAATATGATAAATATCATAAAAAGGGTGGATGTCAATAATTTAATGAAAAATCATGTATGATAAAATTATACTCTAACAAAAAAAGTATTGATTTGTTCAGAAAACTTTCTCACTTGCAGTTACAGCCAGGGGCCGCCGGGGGGGGGGGGGGGGGGGGACGACTTCCTACGTCCCTGCCAATCAGCCACCCGCCCACTCTCTCTCTCCTCTTCCAGGCAGTGAAACAATTAAATTGATTCACATTACTCCTGATTTAATGTCCCCCGTCCCCTCAAGCCTCACGAGGCCCTCCCCTCTGGAGGGGGTCTTCAAGGAGCTGCAGGCGAGGAAGTGGTTCCCACGCTGCAATGTTTCAAGTGCTAATCCAGCTCAGTGCTGTCTATGTGCTAGGAGGGATTTCGTAGGGGGGTTGGATGTTTGTATGTTTATACAAGTGTCTATTTGTGTGCATTCGTGTATGTGTGGATTAGTGCATGTCTATGTGTAGATATTGGAATGTGTGAATATGTTTGTGTCCGTCTGTGTGAGTGAGTGTGTGTATGTGTGTGTGGATGCATGTGCCCCTCTTGCTGTGAAGACTGTGTTCTGAAATGATCAGACTGCTTACAACAAAGCCACTATCTTTGCACAGCATGGTAGCTGTTGGCCTGCATGAGCAGTGGCACGTAAACACAGAATCAAAACTTGTGGTTTGTTTTTGGCCACTACTTCAGAGAGCTGTTAGTCCGGGCGTTAGCAGGCGCTTACCTCGGTTGGACAAAACACAGTTAAAGCTATGGGAGTAGCCAGACTCTCGTTTGGAATATAATGGATGACAATGACTCACCAACTGCCCAGTTTCGGATTTACATCTGGGCATAGACGATGTCAACAAGTAATCTGGGGTCTTAACCCACCTGCAAAATACCCTAATAATAAGCTGTTTGTATGTGTGTCTCTTTAACTCTAATTCAACTTTTTGAATATGCCACCACAACAGTGACAGCCATTATTGCATTATTAACCAACTGCCAAGAAACGGATAAGAGAGAATATTCTTCATGAAGTATTAGCGGCTGGGAAAAAAAAGGTTTAAATGAAACACACAAGACGTTGAATCACCAGTCATGATGTGTGCTCTTTTAGGATTCTGCTTGTATGAAGGCCTGACAATCAAGGTCTAATGTTCCTAGTCAGGCCCTTGGTGATGTCAATCCTGGCTAGATAAAAGCTGTCTGCAGGCTAGGGGTCGGGGGATCAATGGTATGGAAGCTACCCAATCAATAATTAATTAAAAATCTCTTGCGTAATTAAGAAAGATTAGCATACATTAGTAATATTAATAAGTAATGAGATCCCATACACACTTCCTAATGAGAAAATGACCATGCCTCGTAACTGTCTCCCCTTGTCCCGTGTGACCTCAAGCAATGACATTTTCTATCTCCTTTGTGTGTGTGTGCGTGACTGTGTGCATGTCGGGTTCGGTCTCTTATAATTTGTAAGCTACGCTCTTGCTCCTATGTGTTCTGTATGATAAATAAATAAATATACGTCTTTTTTATATATTATTTTTGATGTTCCAGGTCCCAGCAGCTATGGCCCAAAGCCATTGTTGTTGTTTTTGTAGAGGCATCTTGTTGCAGATCCTCCAAATCCAATTCCAAGGCGATGCAAGTGCCTCATGCCCCCCTCTAGGCCAACTCGGAGCACAATGTACAAACGACTCTCTTGTTTTAAGTACAAAATAACTGTTTCCACTGGAGAGGATGTTCAGGGCAGTGTATCATTGGTTGAAGCCAAGCAGAGCATGCTAGGTGCTGCTGACTCTGCTCATCGCCACTATGCTGACACCCAGGGTGTGAGCACAGCACCCCAATCAGCAAGGTGCAACATCCACTGGGCTTCCCCCCACCTTAGTGCATTGTGGTATGTGTGTGTCTGTGTGTGCGTGCGTGCGTGCGTGCGTGCGTGCGTGCGTGCGTGCGTGCATGCGTGCGTGCGTGCCCCCGCTCACATGCCAAGGTCAGTGACGTCTCTTAGTCACGTCTTCACCTTCTCAAAGTCACATCAAAGTGGGTGTCAGCAACCCAGGGCCTACATGGAGGACACATGAGCTGAGACGTCAGGGTTTTTTATCCATGCACTTGGGCAATGTGGTTTGTGGGTCAATTCTGTGAGTACCTTAATGCAGCGTCTACTGTAAGCCTTGTCAATATGTGCGACACGTGACTTTGTGATTCGCTGACACAGCATTTACATCGATATGCCAAAAGGTGTCCACTTATTTTAATGGTATCCATTAAAGTTCCACTCAACTACTTAATACTAACAACAAATAAATGCTCTAAGTCTATATTTAAATGTCAGCTGCAAATTTGTGGTCATTGAGTGACATAGTTGTCTTTTATTTCAATATTTCATTGCATCAAACCTATATTTTACCAGGTAAGTGCCATTGAGATCAAAAGATCCCTTTTGCAAGGGAGCTCTGACCCAGAAAGCAGCAATGTCGTTTTCAGACAACATACAACAAATGTAAAAGTACATAAAACAAAACATATGCTGTTCACAGAACCATATGGCCAACAGACTGCTTGAGACAGATCTCGCTAGTGAAGCAATTACAAAGTCCAATTGAGTTTGCATCCGAACCCTTCAAGACAAGCTGCATCTGTTTGCAGGTGGTTTCAGGCTGCAGAGGCGGAAAACAAAGACCTGATAGCCAAAATTTAGTGAGAACCCTAGGGACGGATAGAAAGAGTGTCGTATGATCAACAACAATAATTGCCAGTCCTTTGTGAGATATACCCACAGATGTAAAGAGAGAGCAGGAGGTGCAATGGTGTGAGCTGTGACAAACCTCAGAGCGTGTGTCTAAGGAAAGCTATCTCTTCTGTCACCATATCCTCTTTTTGTCCAACTGTTTACCTATGGCTTGCCCCTTGCACCTGTTCTCCTTATTTTTAGCACTGGCTTTGTGATTCAGCACAGACAACTGAACTGGCTAAGGTCCCTGCACAGATTCTAAGCACATCTCATGGTTCCAGGCCTCTGGCACTCAAAAAAGTATGGATCTACTTCAGACAGGGGTGTGGGGAGTGTGCATGTGTGTGTGGTCGCATCTGCCTTCCGACTTCCTTCGCAAGTGAGTTAGTCATATGTGTGTTGCATGTGCATGTGCATGTGTGGGTGGGCGTTCGGTGTGCACGCAAGAAATGTGTGCTTGTGTATTGTGTGCCCGCACAAGGGGATTTGTGTTGTGCATGTCTGACTATGTGCATGTCTGACTATGTGCACAAGAAAAAAAGTGTGCCGGCAAGTGTCTGTGTGCACATGCATGGTGGCGTGTGTGTGTGTGTGTGGATGCGTGCATGCGTGTATGTGTTGGTGTGTGTGCCAAAGGGCATACGTGCATGTGTGTGCGTGAGTTCGAGAACACATGTGCACGTGTATTGTGCATGCATCTGGATAATTGGAAGCCCGCGTGGGACACAGATCAGACAGAATGGGGCTTCATTTGTTACCACTGTGGTTCCCCAGCCACAGTGGTCTCATCATCAAAAGGGAGAAGCAGCTCATTAACTCAGTGTTAACATTACAACATTAGGAGACACCTCCTTGACCTTATCACTAATAGGGCTTGTACATGGCGACGTCACATGAAAACTACTGCCCTCATTTTGGAAGCATTGGAGCTTAACATTTGGAATGTTAATTATAATGTTAGTAATAATGTATTTTTGGTAATTGTTCTGTAATTAATCGTAAAATTATTTGTCATTAGCGGGAGACTGTTGTGTTTGAAATTGCTGCAGCGTTTTCCATTCTTCATTAGCCTAGCTTTAGGTATATTTTAGTGCTGTCAATCGATTAAAAAAATAACCAATTAATCGCACAATTTGCTGTGATTAATCACAATTAATCGCATTTCTTCTTAACATTTAAGCTAATAATGGATATTTAAATGTAAAATTATGGAATTATTGTAGAATCAACACAAAGGAAGTATTTAAATTCAAATACTGTATGTTCATCCTCCCTGCCTGCTCGCCTTCATACAAAGTGTGTATTCTTGACACAATGTTTTCTCGAGGGTAGATGTGAGGTGTCTCCCGATGCAATTTGAATGATATCTCAATCCATCGTCTTCTACCACGCACGTCATTTAGATTGGCAAAGCCCTATAGTTGCAGTAGGGTGAGATTAACAGCACTAGTATATTTACAATGATTTTGGGTTTTACAGTGCCGCAACTATCTTTAGTCCTCTCAATATGGCGGAGTATCGCTTTAAAAAAAATCCAGTGAAGTATTCTGATGTACAAGTGAGGTCACATCACTGGACAATGTGTGGCCATACTTTTAGTGCATGAAAATCCATGAGAATTTAACAAAATCCCATCGTTAAATATATTTAATCCGGGAACTTCCTCCGTGAATCAGCTTGTCTTTCGTGTCTCTGTTGTTAGCAAAGAGGAGAGCTCCGAGCCACAACATTGTGTGGGATGGAACTCAGCCATTTGGCCTCCCCGGCTCTGGTCAAAGCCAAGGAGAGCAATTAACTCACATTTCCTTGTATTTGTTGTAGCAAGCAATGAAGGGCGAAACACAGCTTGAATACTCAGGTCAAATAAGTGAAGGGTTCCTCTCGGTAAATGGTTGGCAGTCACCAATCTTCACATGATAAATGTTTCACTGGGTTAAGCCTTCGGGGAGGTGATAATAATTGCAATCTGAGCTCTCGACGAGGGATGAATGAAGGTCAGGGTTGAGATGGAGGTGGCAGAGCTGGTGACTTCACTTAATAAGCAGTCCCACATGCCTGGATCTCTTGGGGGGAGGGGGAGGGGGCGAGGAGGAAGTGGTGGAGGTCTGGAATCACATGGCTGCAGAGCTCAGATTAAAGGAGGGATCATGGTTTCGATCTGGTGACATCATGTGGCGCACTGGCATCTGGGAGTTCTGTGTTAAAGTTATGTGACTTCTTCATGTGAGTCTTAACAGATGTCCTCCCCTTACTAATTGATAAGCCTCACACTCAGTCACGTACACTGTTGAAGCACTTTGATTTCACAGGAGTTAAAAGCCTTTCCTGAGGAAGTAATGGAAGGAGTGCTAATACTTCCACGATATGTACCATGAGTATACTGCTAGGCATGACGTACAGATTATCTTTTCAAACTGTTGGTGTATGCATTACCCTTTTGATATGATTTACTTATGTCAATTGGTTGATATTTGTAATAAAGTTATTATTTTCCATGCAATTAATTTGAATCGAATTGAAATTATTGTGAATGAAAGGTTGCAAGTCGCTCTGGATAAAAGCATCTGCTAAATGCCTGAATATTTTCGTGATATATTTCGTGTGAAATTATTGAATTCTTTAGAAAGTAGCCGTGTAACCAGAATCGGGGCCTCTAGCATCACGTCATTTGGTGATAAAGACCAGTTGTCTGTAAATGATCCCTTCCATTACGGCTGTTATGACCTGAATATATATGAATCATTGTATGTTGTAACAATAGCTCTGTTGCAATATCTCTTATTGATGCCTCAATATAGAAGCATTAAAAAAAACACACACACACACACACACACATTTACATAATGTGTTAGGTAACCATAATGATTCTTTGTTGTTGGATATTATGCATTGCATCTTCTCAACCAATCGGGGGGACTGTTCTACCTGTCATCACTAGAGTTCCAGCAACATCCCCTGCTCCAGAGACACATTTCATAGTTAGCAGTAGTCTTTAAAACAAGCCCCTTTCAAACTGCTTCCATCAAGGTCAGGGATGAAACTGCTATAACCAGAGGCACCGCACGTTCCATACATTCATGTTATTTCCCCCCCGCCTGGGATTCATGATGCTTTTCTTATGTGATTTCAATCCATGCAGAGGACACAACACATACAGCAGCAACCTGCTGAAGGCAGTCTGATGAGGTTTCAGCTGTCTAAACATGACGTAACATACTTATTCCATGCAGTCACTTTCCACCCCAAACCCCCACACCCACCCCCTTTGTTCTTGCTTTAAAGATCCCATGGCATGAAAATGTCAGTTTATAAGGTTTTCTAACATTAATATGAGTTCCCCTAGCCTGACTATGGTGCCCCAGTAGCTAGAAATGGCGTTAGGTGTAAGGTGTGTACGAGCACTAGGTATCCTGCTCTGCCTTTGAAAAAAACAAAGCTCAGACGCGCCGATTTGGAGTTTTTGTAAATGTTACCTCACCTTCTCTGCTTTGCCCGCCCAGAGAATTTGGCCCGCCAATGAGAAAATGAGCTACGACTGTTGTACACTTCTTTGTTATTTGGATAACCATTCCGCTGTTGGTGTTATGGCGCATAACACGTCAGGTTCTCTGACGTCTCTGGTATTTCCACGAGACTCGTCTCGTTGTGGATTCTCAACCAGTCAGCCATGGTTGAGAAGGAATTAGGGGGGAAAGAAATTTTGGCTTTGACTCCCTGAAGTACATGAACCGCGAGGCACCACCACTGCGAGGCACGCTGCCCTCTTCCGAGGCGGTGGTGCCTCGTTAGCGGGCAGCGGGAGAAAATCGCGGGCAATAATCCCTTTCTCCTCCTTGTCATGGTTCAGTCTACTTCAGATTGACGTGGAAGTGGAAGTGAAAGAACCAGACACGTCGGAGAACCTGACGCAGTTGTTTGAGATTCATAATATCGTCTGGAGGCGCACACAGCTTTTGGCCGTGATAATATGTATTATATGATATAGATATCTATGTATAATATGACATTATTTAGATATAGAGCTCCAGGACTGTAACGCAAGCGTTGTGCACTTCTTTGTTATTTGGATAACCGTTCTGCTGTTGATGTTATGGCGCATAACGCGTCGGTTCTCTGACGTCTCTGGTATTTCCACAACAAGACTCGTAGTGGGGGTTATCTCAGCCATGTTTGAGAATGAATTAGGGGGAAAGGAACTTTGGCTTTGACTCCCTGAAGTACGTGAACCGCGACAAGGAGGAAAAAAGAATTGTTGCCCGTGATTGTCTCCCGCCAGAGCCCCGCTGCCCACCGCCTGCCACTGAAAATACATAGAAATCTATGTATAATGTGATATTATTTAGATATAGAGCTCCGGGAGTCCCGCCAGAGCACCCGGAGTGTTCTAGAATATTTACAGAACACGGCCAAAGGCTGTGTGCGCCTCGCCATGGCGATACAACAACTGTAAACAGAGCGCATGGTACCGTGGCCAAAAGCTGCTCAGGGCCACACCCCCAGCCTCCTTTTTGACCCGCCTCTCTCCTCCTAATTTGCATTAAAGCTACAGACACCGAAATGACGCGTTTTGGGGAAAGCTCAATGTGCGACTGGCTCGTAGTGGCTGTAATTCCGTACCATGGCTGAATTTCGGGAACGTCTTCAAATACTGTGTTAGGGGCCCACTAATACCTATATTAAAGCATCCATAAAGTAGCATGCCATGTGACCTTTAAACTGAAGTAAAGGCCGAATTGGATTAGTTGCTAAAGGTAAGTATGGCATCCCAGTTTGCATGGCATTGTATTTGGGGGTAGGATGACATAACCCTGACCCTAACCCTAAACATTACTAAGAGCATAATTAGAACCAAAATCCTACACCTCGCCTTTACAATGAGCCTAAACTAACCAACACCTTAGCCTATCAATGATCCTGACTCTATCCCTAACCCAAAACCTTACCTTAACCCTGTTCATCACCCTGACTCAATCCCTAAACCCTAGATCTGCACAATGGAGCTGAGTGGGTTACTGATACTCTCCATCCTTGCCATTAGGTGTTAAAAATAAAAAAATTATAATAAATAAATAAATACAGCATTAGTTAAGAACAACCTTGAGAGAGAATAGCACATGTCGTGAATACTTTGAAGTCACGATATATCTTGACAGCACACATTCTTTCATATTCACTGCACGTACGAAGAGAATCGCTAGAAAATTGGCTTTCCTATTTATAACGTGTTCAATTAAAAAGCAATTACTTACAGTGTATCTGATACCAGGTTAAATCACATATATGGCTCTGGACTCAATTTACTTTAAGCTGTGATTGCTAAAATTATATGTATAGTGTGTGTGTGTGTGTGTGTGTGTGTGTGTGTGTGTGTGTGTGTGTGTGTGTGTGTGTGGTTTAAATTGTATAGATTGAACTCATTGCATTATATTGTAAGATATGATTTTCTGAAATGAGGAGCAACTGGTGAGAGAGAGCAAGTGAGAAGTATTCATCTTAAAAATCTATTTTCCACACTGAGACCATGGAAGTGTAAGAAATTTTGGTAATTAAATAATTAATTTAACATGGCTGAGGAAGTTTGGCATGTCGCCTGAGATCCTCAGAAACTTCTACAGCTGCATTGTTGAGAGCATCTTGACCGGCTGTTTCACCGTCTGGTACGGCAGCACTTCTGCTTTGGACTGCAGACGACTCCAGAGAGTGGTAAAGACTGCAGAGAAGATCATCAGAACTCCACTGCCCTCTCTGTAGAGCATCTACCACCGCAGAGTCCACAGGAGAGCTGCCTCCATACTCAAGGACCGCACCCACCCCCAGCATGGACTGTTTACACTTCTACCCTCAGGACGGAGGTACAGAAGTATGAAGTCCAAAACAACCAGACTAAAGAACTCTTTCTTCCCCACTGCCCTCAGACTCCTTAACAACAGATAGGAGTCTGTTGTTGTTATTATTCTACCTCAGGACTGCCTTCACTGTTTACATTTTGCTCATGCACCACGGAACACTTTCTTTGATTTGCACCATTCCGTTTTATTTATTTTAACTTAAATTTATTATTTTATCTGGTTGCTGCTCTTCTATTCACCTTGTAAATATATTCTATATTGTTGCTGCTTTTTTCTATTTTATTTGTATATTGCATATTTTTTATATTTCTTTCTTGGTATTCAGTCTGTGGAAAACAAAGAAATAATTTCATTGTATGACTGAGAACATGTTTCTTATTGTGCATATGACAATAAACACTTTGAATCTTTGAATCTTGAATGGCTGTATGTGCATTGTTTTTATTAGCTGTGATGAGAAACCATTTTGAAATATCGAAATGGTGGTTGGTTGAATCTACGGGAAGGACTCTTAACACCAAAGGCAACATTTCCCTTCATGTTTGTAGCACGACCCAAATAATAAATATAATCATTGTTTACAACGAAGCAAAATAACACAGAGCGCGAATGTAGCGGTCTGTATGTCCAGTCTGTTTTGGATGTGAAAGGTCAGAAACAGGATTTTGTGTGCCCTGACATGGCCATAAGCTTTTGGCTTAAAGGGGAACTCCCTTTGCATGGGACCACAGTAGAGAGTGTGTTGTAGCCCATTCTACACATGTCATTGTGTTTCACACTGTATCCGGGATGTTTGCTGTGAAACCAACGGTGCCCTCCAGCTGGTGGATAGTGCACTCAAGCTCCAAGTCCATTTAAATAATTCATCTGCTGAAGTAATGGATGCAAATGGACGGGAAAATAGAGATCTCAATATGTAACAGAGAACTTTCTGAGAGTGCTGAACGGCAGAACGTTCAACAATGAAATAACCTTGGGAACAAACATGACATTAGACATCATAACATTGGAGTGCGCTGTTTTATATAGAGTGGGTGGCTTTGAGAAATACCAACACCAAGCATAATGTCAGTGTTGCTTTCTGGGGGATAAAGCAACAGTAATAGGATGGAGGAAATGGTTTTCAGTTGGAATACCAGTTTTTCTTTTGTCAAGATGGCACTGGCTATATTGCTTCATGGGGGGTATGTATGTATGTATGTATGTATGTATGTATGTATGTATGTATGTATGTATGTATGTATGTATGTATGTATGTCAATTGTGGCACCCACTGCACTCCTGATCATCCCTGGAAGGAGGGATCCCCCACTCTGCGTTCAACCTCAAGATTTTTTATTTGCTGAATAAGGGAGTTCTGTCTTGCCCTTTTGGGGGCTTGGGTCAGTTGGGTGTCATATATGGCCTCTTAAGCCCTTTGAGACTATAATGGTGATTAAGGGCTATACAAATAAAATTTAATTCAATTGAGTCTGAAGTGATTTCTAGGTTAACATGCTGGGCTTGAACACAGACCAGGCTAAAATAACTTTACAAAAGGAAAATCAGGTTTCAGGTGGCAGAAACGTCAATGTGGTTGGTTAGGGTTATTGACTCCAAGCCGAAGGTTTGTACCACAAAAACAGCAGTATACATGTAGGAATCCTTCAGCAAGACACCTAACCCTTACCTGCTCATTAATGACATCTAAACGAAATATCAGTGCAAAACTCTTGGGATAAAATGCCTAAAAAGTGCATTGTAGGAACCAGATGCTGACCTCATCATTTTGGTCTTTTGAGCAGAAGCAGAGAAATAACCATTACAACCACAAGTGATAATGAGAGACAGACAATGCTATAGCTCTATTGTTGCACACGTCAATACCTCGCCCAAAACCAAGGACTGCATGGCTCTCAGGATAACAAGCAACGAAACACAACAGTTGAGAGAAGTCTAGCAACTCCAAAGCACGCAGAGTATAAATACACTGATCACGCGCTAGCACACACGCAATCAGAGCCTGCCAAACAAAGGGAAGTCTAAACCAGGGGGAAAACCAGGAATTAAAATAAACATAATGCGAATGATACAGATGCATGATGTTAGATATGGTGTCAAAATTCACTGTACCATCTGCTCAATTTAAGTGATAGTAAATGTAAAATGTCAATTAGTTAGGCTATTAAAAAAAAAATATATATATATTCTGCATAACGTTACGTTTTGGGCTTTTCTTGGTGAGAATGATGCTTGTGTAGAATACAAAAGACTCTTCTAGTATCTTCTTGAACAATGTCACCGTTTTCTCCTTGGCTCTACCTCTCCCAGTGCTATTGATTCAACATCAAAGGGCACCAATATCTATCAGGAGGAAAGTGGAAAATTCACCCGACTGGCTTTAGCCAGCCGTTGGTGTGGCACGGTTTAATGGTGCTGGAGATGAAAGGGAAACTGTTTTAGAAGCCCTACTTCCTGAACATAGCTTTGTCTCACTCTCGTGCTCTCTGTTCTACGCTTGAGAACCGATTCTCTCAATCACATTATAGAATGTGTATAAATATATATATTTGTATGATTTGACGCAGAGCATTACTACTCACTCAGAGCATAGGCTTTGATTATGATTAAGTCATCGTAACTACTAAAATCTTAGTTATTCTAATGATCTACTCCTACAGCAACTTCAAACTGAAGAAACAAACTAAATGTAGCAGTCTCTCCTTGATCTCATTTACCTGTTGTCATAAGCAACAGCTGTAACCCTCTAATTAATAAAAAAAAGCTAAATTTACCTTGGTCTTAATTAATAGCAAAGGATGTCCTTTGAAAGAACTACAAAAGAAAATGATACCATCAACTCTTACCCTTTCCTTACTCAAAAACATTTCTTCACTGCTAGGCAACCGGCATCCAAAATCACCATTAAAACAGCCCAAACGGAATGCCACCGTGGCTGTCAGGAACGCTTGGGATACAGTGGCCTATCTACATCTGTACTACCAATGAACTATTGATACGAACACTGTCTCATGTTTAATTTCCTTGTCTGCTTATCATAAATGTCATATATTAAATGAAACACATTTTGTCCATTGATAAAGGGAAAACATTGTAGATGAAAGCTACATGAGTCACAGATTATTAATTATACTCTGTTCTTATCACAGGATAACAGGATAAAATCAGGCACAGAGATGGGGAGCAGATGTCTCTCATGAGTAAAACGCTGTTTAGCAGTTAAGGTCTAGACTGTGGGATAAGACCAGCTGACTTATTTTTTTATTGTAAATTACTTTGTGGACGTTAAGACTGGATTTCTGCTTCAGCTTTTGCTGGAAATGCTGTTCAAGTCTTAAAGCATATCCTTGTCTGAACAACGCATCTCTTTCATCCAAGTCTTTTTGCAATGTATATTGCTCACTGTCTGGAGCAAACATCCGGTGACATATTGTGGGGGGACGTGCAACGTCTGGCCTGCAGTATGGACAGGTTGGGAGCGCACGGGATTGGCCGGGGGGATTGGACCTGGTGGCGAGCAGGTGTCTGCACTCGGGTCAATCAGGGAGGGTGTACTTATGTGCCTGCTTTCTGTTGTAGTAGGAGAAGAAAACCCGGAGCACGTACGCCCGAGATCCCGCACGAGGGAAACCCACACGAGTCCCGAGAGAGACATTGTGGGAACGAACCCCTTTTTCGTTACCGTTACGAGTTTTTGTGTTCTCGCTTTTAAAACAATAAAAGAGACCTCCCGCTGAGGGACAGCACCCCTGCCTGCTCGCCTTTGTGTGTGTGTGGACCCGTTACACATATACTGAATTGTGTGTCACTTGGTAAAATAGTCGACAGTAGGAGTAGGGGGCTCGGAAAATCTCGCTTCACATTTTCACAGCACAGAGACTGTGAAATCCTAACAATCCGACTAACAATAAACCCTATTTATGAATAAGGCCAGGATCAGATTTCATAATGATTACAGGCCCGTACAGGCGTTGACATCAGTGGCAGTGGAAATCCTTTGTCCAAATATATTCCAGCATGTTGTTTGTGGACTGAAGCTTTGCATTCACAAAATCTCTCTCTCTCTCTCTCTCTCTGTCCAGTTTCCGCCAACTCCATAGCACTCGTCAAAAATCCGACAACCACCTAATGGCAGCTGATTCTGGACTCCTCCCCATCGTCATCCTCCTCGATCGGAGTTCAGCCTTTGACACATTCTGACACAACACCCTCCTTAGCAGGCCATCTTCCATTGCCATCACCCACTCTGATAGACGATTGTTTCAAATCGTACTTATATGGCCGCACTCCGAAGTCCTTTAAATCCATCCCTTCCTCCGTCATTTCAGGTGTGCCCCGGGGCTCTGTCCTGGGGCCCCTCCTCTTCATCATTTTTATAAATATAACATTCACTTCCACTGTTATGCTGACGTCAACCAGCTCTACCTCACCACTAAACCCTCGTCCACTCTCCCACCCACCTCCTTCCCTCATTGATTGCATCTCTGAAATAAAAACCTGGTTCACCCACAACTTCCTCAAATTAATTAGTAGCAAAACCAAGGTTCTCCTCATTGGTACAAAATCAACTTTACCCAAAACTGACAGCTTTTCACTCACCATCCATAACTGGGATTGAAAGGATAGTACACTATCCTTTCAATCCCACATCAATATCCAGTCTGCCTACTTCCACCTACGAAACATCAATCGCCTTCGCCCCTCCCTGACCCCCAACACTGCCGCAATTCTTGTCCACAGCCTCGTCACCTCCCGTCTAGATTAGTGCAACTCTCTCCTTCTCGGCCTCCCTCACAAATCCCTCCATAAACTCCAACCGGTCCAGAATTCAGCTGCCCACATCAAAACACGAACCCCATCCATCCACCACATCACCCCTGTCCTCCAACAGCACCACTGGCTCCCAGTTCAGTTCCGTATCAAATTCAAAGTCCTCCTGTTAACATTCAAGGTGATGTTAACAACCACAACCTCGCTCCCCATATCTGTCCGACCTCGTCCATGTACCCACTCGCTCCCCATATCTGTCCGACCTCGTCCATGTACCCACTCCCTCCCCATCCTCTTCCTCCATACACCTGTCAGTCCCCTCTAGCCGTGTCACCACCATGGGGCACAGAGCATTCAGCCGCTCTGCTTCCCATCTCTGCAATTCAATTTTATCACCCGAACTCAAGAACATCGATTCATTCCTCCTTTTCAAATCATCAAACTCAAAACACATCTGTTCAAAACTGCCTAATCCACCTGATGCCAATTACTATGTCTGTTATTATAATTTATTTCTCTTTCTTATTATTTCTTTCTAATGACTTTTGTTTGCCTTTAATAGTCTGATCTGTGATGAAATCACGTGTTGTTTCATTTTGAGACAATTAAAAAATAGTGACTGGAAAATAAGTTGCCTTCATTTCTCGATGTAAGAGAAAGCAGAGGAGCCCCTGACTAAAAAGACAAGCGCGGAAAGTGAGACATTTTTTTTGTGTTTTAATTTCTGTCTGAATTACCACACGACCTTGTCACATGAATAGAATCCAAGAGCTTTTTTTTGTTTATCGAGTTCGTTCAATGTACTCCCCCTCCGCACACACGCAATACACAAATGCTCAAGCTTCTTCTATACAACTTTCCCACATGCCTTATTTCCTTAATCAATTCTGTTTACACACTGATGTAATATGTATACTTACCCGGAATATTGTTTACTTGACCTAAATAAAACACGACAGCGCATCTTTTGTACACACATGAATGCATGGAAGCACGTAATTTATTTATTAATAACTGTCTTACACAAACACTTACTTTCCATAAGCTTACCATTATTTCCACAGTTTTTTGCCTGGTGTATCTTTTATGACACATATGTATGTATCTTGTCTGTTATGTGTGTCAATGTTGCACCATTGAAATCTCGAACTGCCACAGAGACAGATAACTGCCTTCCTTCGGTCTTCCATACACGGGTCTTTGTATGTGTTGTCTTGACAGTCCATGTACATACCTGGATTACATATGAATAAGGTATAAAGGGATACATACTGACTTATTTTTCTTTATCTTCCTTCCTCAGGGACATTAAAGATCACCACAAAGATGTCTTTGTAATTATTTCAATTTAAATATGTAATGCATTTCGCAAAAGTTGGCCGTGTTCTTAAAATTGAGCATATTTTCCTTACAAAGTTGGACACAAATCACTTTAAGAGACATTTCATCCCTTACGAAGACAGAATTTATGGAGAAATAATGGAAGAAATATAATGAACGACGGGCGACGGTCCTATTGCTAAAGCTGTATGAGAGGATTCAAAGTTGAACGAGCCGTGTTCCTTCCTGCTCGGTTCCATTGTTTACTGGAACCAGGACAGCTGCGGAAAACAAACAAATGAACTAAAAACTTGGCAGAGCGGAGTCTGTGGCAGTGAAACCAACTGGGACAACAGGGTTTATTACACCCCCCTCCACCCCCCCCTGGTATAAACTTGGAGCAAGTCCCAAAATGTGAACAAAAATGTGAAACTTTTTGTTTTTTCTTCATGAAATCCAGCCCAATTTGTCTGTTTGCATGAGAATGGGTACAATGTGCACAACAATGTGACAGGAATTACATTTGACAAAGTCAGACATGCCCTAACCCCAATCAGCCCCCCCTGGAGTAGGATCTTGCAGCTGACTTCGGCATACACTTAATGCCCCTGAGGGGTATTCCACAAAGCCGGTTTATCACATAACCGGGTAAGTTAACCCAGGGTTTGCGGTAACCCTAAGTTTTCCGTTCCAAAATGAACATGGTATATGTTAGTTACTATAGAAACATATGCTCTGAACCAAACCTGGTCGGAGCAGGTTAAGTTTGGAACATAACCGGTTTTGGGTATTTAAACCCGCGTTCACCGCAGATTTCATGTGTTCACAATGGCATGCCCGTTTGATGGAGGCCTGTTGATATCGGAGCGCAAATTATTTGTGCAATGCACCGGGAGCGATTACTAAGACCACGGCTCGACATCTTGGCATATCCGGTTGACTTTTTGCTGGAGAGATATAGATACTCGCGCGAATCTTTAATATATTTAAATAGCCTTCTCCAGCCTTACATAGCCAATACTCCCAATCTAGGACCTGGCCTCAGTTCACTCCAGACTATTTGCGTAGTGTTGCGTTCTTGAAGAAAGTAGTCTAATCCGGATCGCTTTTAACTCACTTTATTTGTTAAAGTATTTTGGTATGGTAACTATGAAGCAAAAGGAGGGGAATTGTATGGACACGCGTGTGAGCGACAAACAGCAGGCCTCTGTATCTAACTCCCTAGTATGGACTGCCGGATGTTTCTGATTTTGTTGGCTCCAGGCCCTTCTTTAATACCGAGTAGGCGTGGCCTATGTGTCGTATTGGCTCCGCCCTCCTCAACTGTCTAAAGGTGCTGCCATCTGTGGCTGGAATAGTTATTGCAGCTTATATGTCGTGTCCTGCCCCCCTTGTGGCTATGTATAGTAATTACAGTTTATGTGTTCGATCCTACTTCCTAGTGGCTATGCATGGTAGCCCATGTGCTTAAAATACGTAACAGTAGCCCTCAGTTTTTTTTTTTTATCAAATTGTAGTTTTCTCTATAATGTTGGAGATGCTGAGCACATTGGGGAAGCTACGGTGTGCCGATCCGTGCGTGAAGTGTGTCTTGCACTGAAACGGTACATGCGTGACTTCATCCGCTTCCCTGGACACAAACCCACGAGGGTCATAAAAATAGAGCTCCACCAACTCGCAGGTCAGCAAGATGATTTTAATGTTCCCAAATGGCCCAGAAATGTTTTGAAATTGAATGAAATTTTTGTCTGGGTGTTATATTTCCGAATTTCCGAATGTCATTGGGTGCATTGTTGGCACGCAAGTGCCCATAAAGGCCCCAGCCATAAATGAGGCCAACTATGTGAATAGGAAAGGCTATCACAGCATAAATGTTCAGGTAGGTATACGCAGCC
The DNA here is from genome assembly GCF_949987615.1 of Pollachius pollachius. Taxonomy (NCBI): domain Eukaryota; kingdom Metazoa; phylum Chordata; class Actinopteri; order Gadiformes; family Gadidae; genus Pollachius; species Pollachius pollachius. The sequence continues at coordinate 41,841,873 of NC_136935.1, read as the reverse complement.
TATATTGGCCATTTCCAATATCTTCATGATGGTTTGTTAATCGCTGTCGATCTCGATTTATTTATTTATTGTCATTTCTAGATGATTTGTGATGCTTGCTACTTAATTACCAATGTGGAGGCAAAATGGCCTGTTTCGGTCCACGATGCTAGGAATCCAATTTGAGCTATAAATTACAACAGGGTGTGTTGCATTATGAACATATCTCAACCTCATATAATTGTTGTGCAAGTTAGCTCAAAGTTTGTATTTGCTTGCAGGCCAATTTGATGGGTATTTCCTAGGGGATCGAGGGTATCCATACCTCCCAACACTTATCACAGACAGCACAGACAGCATTCAATTTTGCTCACAGCAGAACCCGCGTCAGGATAGAAAATACATTTGGAATCTGGAAGTCCAGATTCCAATGCCTACATGGGTTAAGGGTTTGCCCGGAACGGGCATGTGATATTATTGTTGCATGCGCCGTCCTCCACAACATCGCCATCCTACGCAAAGACGTGCCTCCCCCCTTTGACCCGTTCCTCGAGGAGGAACAAATTCCACAAATGGATGGAAGGGCTGGACAAAGGATGCGAGACCAAATTTGTCTGATTCATATATTTTTTAGTTGCTGAGGGAGTAAAAATAATAGGCTATAATTAGTTCAATGAATCACAATAGCATGTCCCCGTGGAATTTCTGCCCATTAGCCTCCTATTTTAATACCTCTATCAGCTGTTTCATGTAGGGCATCTCCATATCGGCCTTCGTGATTTCCCACTGGAGATGAACTCTGTATATTTCTTTAATGGTCATCTGAAATAGAGGGAAATATTGTTTTAAAATTCAAGCAATATCTGCTTGGCCAATAAAGTGAGCAGGCCTATGTCTTACGTGCTCATATTGCTCATATTGCGAGCTTGATAGAGCAGCTTCCTAGAACACAGTCTGTTAAGAGACAAGTGGGTATGTGAACAATGCTTAGTTTAGTTTAATCATCATAAATTAATTGTAACTGGCAAGAAAAATGTACCTCAATACTTTCAGATGACGCATCCACGTCCGGACCAAGATTTTCATCGGCCTCCTATCATGACATCAGTGAAATGTACACTCCAGAGCTGTGGCCTGAGGGTTCCCTAGTACGGCGTTATTATGAACCACGCAAGGCCAGTGCTGTTGGGTCAAATAATGTGCCTTCCGTAGGAAAGGTAAATGTGCCCTCCGGGGTCAATTCAACACTATGAGTATGTCTATTCGGGTACTTTCATACAACTGCCGTGGCATGCGCTTGGGGATGAGTGCAGGGGATATAGCTGGTCGCATTATTATTGACAGTTTGCTAGAGGAATGTGACATCTTATGCCTGCAAGAGACTTTTTTAACCTGTCCAAGAACTGGAAAAACTGAACTCTTTTAACCCAAAATTCCATGGAGTGGGGGAACCAACGACTGATCTCAGCACAGCAGTACTTAGAGGCAGGATACCAGGGGGAGTGGCTGTGCTTTGGGACAAAAAAACGGGATGCTGTGATGAAGCCAATGAGGCTGGATGTTGATTGGTGTATTGGTCTACAATATACATATAAAAATAATGGTATTGTTATCCTAAATGTATATACACCATATGAGTCTTGTGTAAATGAAGAAGAATATCTTAACAGGCTGGCTTTTATCAGTGCTTTTATACAAGACAACAATACATCCAGCGTATATGTTATTGAGGATATGAATGCTGATATTGCAGACAATAACTCTGTATTTGCTAACCACCTGGCCCACTTCTGTGTGGAAAACATTTTTGTTTTGTCAAGCAAACTGCTGCTGCCCATTGAAAGTTACACATACATAAGTGAGGCCTGGCACACTACATCTTGGCTTGACCATTGTATTAGTAAAGCCGATTGGCATATGGCTTTAGGGAATATGAGCATAAAGTATGGGGTGGCAGTGACAGACATTATACCCCTTGCATTTACTGTAAAGGTTGGTGATATTCCAACAACAGTCAGTAATGAAAGTGCTTTGAATAATGAGTTCACTGCAAAATTGGGCTGGGCCTCGTTTCCCCATAATGATGGATCTTCGCTCGTACGATCATTCTCACGATGGATCTTGCGAACCATTGTGAATTTCCAGAAACTCCTCTTAACATGAACGCGCGTTCACTGCACTCACGACGTTCGTAGGATTGTAACTGTCCACTGACACAGTGCTGAAATGGGCTATGTAGGAGGGGGAGACGCAGGAATGTCGCAGGAAAATGAGGTTAAAAAGGGTTAAAATATCTCCCCATCAAGGCCAACATCAGAGTAGCCTACGAAAAGAATAGACTGCAATAATATGAATGCTAAAGATATTAAAACACAATTGATTAGGCCTAGGCCGACATATGCTATATCAGTCCTAATCCTGAACGCACTGTGCATACATTTTTTCCACGGCATTTCCCCCCTGAAATAATTCCATATTACAAAATCCAAAATAGCTTGTGTGACAACTACATACATTTGAATGTGCTGGTTTCCGAAACATACTTTGCACAGCAAAGAGAGCAGACTTTATCTGATTCCACATAAGGTTTCATTTATTGGCGTGCACTCTCTAGTCTAGGATATTTGTAGACATTAAAAATGCAACGTTCCATTCATTCATTATCATTCAAACGTAGAGGCTAGGCATTGACACACGCTATTGCTGACCCGATTAGGAGAGCTTGTTCTAGATCCTGCCCATATTGTTGGGCAGGATGAAGTAAGCTATAGGTCTTTTTACACTGCCAAGCCGGTTCGGTCGCAGCTTGGCACGGCCGGAGATTTCACCTTCTTATCTCAAGTTTCCTGTGTAAAACCGAGGGGGTCAAATCCCCCGTTCGTCATGGCGCGGGCTTTCTTGGTTCACTGGGGAAGGCGGGGCTGCGCACGGAGTCTCTGACCTCTTTAGAATAATTTGTATTATTGCATACTCCCGAATGTTTTAATTTTTTTATGAATGAAGACACCCGCATGCAATAATGAGTTCAGGTCTGAGTATAGACTACAAACGCGATTAACTATGGTCAGGGATGTTCATTACTGTCTAGACAGGGTCCAATAAATAGTGAACTTCATCACAGCCTCACCGAAGCGCCTACAGTGCTTAATGCAAACAATCGCAACAAAAAACGCCTGCAGAAATTCTCCGAAACCCGCTGGTCTCAGCATGATGCATGTCTACAGTAGCCTATGTCTTCTGTCATTGATCAATATGAGGACATTTTAACCACGATGGTTGAATTAATATCAGAGGGAGAAAACAAGTGCAGCTCGAAAGTGACCTCCCACACAAGAGCAATGGAATCATTTGATTTTATTATATGTCTTGGGACGTGGCGTTTGATCGGTACATTTCGGCTGCGCATGTATTTTTGGAATTTTAAATTGCTGCAATAAATTATATATCGGCAGTGACCACTGTTTTTGGTTGAGAAATTGGGCCGGCAGGGCATTCCGTGGTATTGGATGTGTTTTAATAAAACGCATCCAATACACGGAATGTCCGCTGGTGACGCCACTGAGGCTATAGTAGGCTAACGATGCTCTTAGCATCCTACGAGTATCCCTGGATTCCTCGTTACCTACGAGCGTTTTCACGACGTTCGTTACCAACGATGCTTTCGGGAAACGGTGTGAAAACTGTACGATGCTCGTACAACGCACTTCACGATCCACTTAGGCTAACGATGCTTTCGGGAAACGGGGCCCTGGTCATCTCTCACTAAAGATAACTTGATGGCTTATTATAACAACACAGACAATCTAAGTAATATACATCTGCATAAAGAAGCTATTTTGTGTAAAGATGCCAATTGTAAGAGGGTTGAGCATAAGAGAGACCTCTGTTCCATGTATGACAATGTGGTGTCGGCCCTGTATGATGGTGGTAAACCTTTTTATAAACATGACACTTAGAACAAGAAATCTAACATTAGACCTGGTTGGAATGAGCATGTAGCAATGTATCATACTGAGGCTCGTGAAGCTTATTAACTCTGGGACATGGCTGGAAAACCTAGGCAAAGCCCTGAGCTGGAGCATAAAAAGCTTGCCAATGCCAGATGAGCAAGTTATGAGGGCTGATTCTATGGCAAACAAAATTATGTGTAATAACAGCACTGATTTTTGGAGGTGAGGGCTCTTAACAAATGTAAACCATCCCTCCCATGTAATGTTGAAGGGATTTCTGGTACAGAGAACATTGCAGCATTATGGAGACAGCACTACAGCTCCTTGTTTAACTGCACGAAGAGGGATCCATATGTGGTTGACTCTGATATGAGTGTTGAAACAATAAGTAATCATGCGGTTTTTGATGCCATGCATACACTGCCAAACAATAAAGCATGTGATTTGGACCTTATTTCAGCTGAACATCTCAAAAATGCCAGTTTGAGGCTAGCTCCTCTCCTAGCTCTCAGCCTCACTGGTTTTATGATCCGTGGCATAGAACTGGATTCAATGTTATCCATCTTGCTTGTCCCAGTGCTTAAGGACAAAGCTGGTAGAGTAGGTTGCATGGATAATTATAGGCAAAATAGCGCTAGCCAGCATACATCAAAAGTTGTGGAAAGAATCCTACTTGGTAGAGTAACTGGGTATCTTTCTTCCTGTGACAATCAGTTTGGTTTTAAACCAAAGCATAGGATAGACATGTGTATATATGCACTCAAGGAAATAGTGAACCTGTACAGGGCCAAAAAATTATCTGTCCTTATGTGTTTTATTGAAAGCATTTGATAGAGTTAACCACAGGAAATTATTCATGAAGCTAATACAAAGAGGCGTGCCTGGGTATATTGTAAGGGTTCTGATCTACTGGTATGCTCACCAGAAGATGCAGATTAAATAGGGAGGTTGTATATCAGCCCCCTTTGGAGTTGGCAATGGGGTTAGGCAGGGAGGACTCTTGTCTCCAATTTTATTCAACTTGTATGTCAATGAATTGTCCATGCAATTGAGAGCCTGTAACACAGGGTGTATGACTGTTGAAATGTTGGTGAACCATCTTATGTATGCAGATGATTTGGTCATTATTATCCCTAGTGCTGGACTACAACAACTCCTTAATATCTGCACTGAGTGGATTAAAACATGACATTAAATATAATGCTAGCAAGAGTGCTGTTTTAATATGTAGCACCAAGCAGGATAAAAGGCTCAATTACCCTGCGTTCAAACTGTCTGGCAATATTCTTGATGTATGTAGAAGGATTAAATACCTTGGACATTTTATAAATGATCAGTTGAATGATGGCGATGATGTGTACAGACAATGCTGCAAACTATACGCCCAGGCAGAAAACCATTGCACGCAGGTTCAGCTTTTGTTCAACACAGGTGAAGGTAGCCCTGTTCAAAACATATTGTACACCGCTTTACTGCGCTCAATTATGGTCAAGCTACAAAAAATCTAGCATCCCGAGGCTGAAAGTTGTGTACAATGATGCTATACGCATCCTTTTAAAAATATCCAGAGGGGGCAGTGCCAGCCAGATGTTTGTCACTGCAGGAGTGAGCACAAATAAAGTCCGAAATAATGTTTTCAATCAATACAAAGAGCAATATTGGCTGAGTATGCCGAGAGGCGCTTACAACAGAAAGTATAAAATAGTCCAAACGGACTAACATCAACTGGAAAAGCTTCGATTGTAGCCGGCGGCTCCATTAAAAGCACTGTTCCATCTTGATCTGTGAAGTTGATTAATTGTCACTTTTAGGTTTTCTACCCAGTTACCAAAGAAAAACATTTGGAACATTTGCGGTGTGGCACGCACACGGATTGAATTTGTTACTTCGAAGACAAACAAAAACACAAGAAAAACAGTAAAACCTACATTCAACTAGTGGGGTACCCTCACATGGCCCCTGACTCTCTGAGGAGGTACCTCCAGTTACCCCCTGTATGCTAGGGTGCCCTGAATTTATGTCTATTGCCAGCTCCTCCACCGGGGTCAAGACAATTTGAGGGCCAGATCCACTGTCGGCCTTTTTACTATTGGCTTAAAAAAAAAAGGGCTTATTTAAATGCTGGACTGACAAAATATACCCTATGTAGGCCAATACGATGGTGGGAAAAGCTTACAAGTTTGTATGATGTTTTTATACCTCATTTTTACTTGATCCGCTGACCGCTTGGGAGCCGTCAGAGTACATCTTTTTTAGAAGAAACGGGTTACGTGGTAGGAACGTTAAGAATGCTTAACTGGGATATTAATAGATTCATGGCTCAAATATTAAGGATCATGCTTTTGACATGAAACTTACACATTTACGCGGTCAGCGATCCGCTGCCAGGCTTTGATACTCTGGGTTGCAGAGGCTTTAGCGTTCCCTTTTCTTGTGAAAATATCCTTCACCTCGTCATCGCTTTCCAGGAGAACCTGGAGTTCCATTTCATTTAAATAAGCGGCCCGTTTTGCCATTTCGATCAGGGTTTCCATGATCAATGCATCATGTCTTTATAGGTTTGGAGTAGACTCGCCCAACCCTGTGTTAACTAACCCTGTGTTAATTGAACTAATGCAATACCGGTGCGGTGGTTTAGTTGGCACAGGGTCAATCAACCTAGAGTTCAGCGTTAACTCTGTGTTTGTTAAACCTCCATTCGTGTAATACCCCTCTGAACACAGAGACCTACTGTTTAGAAGGCCAGTGCCAACAGAAAACACAGATTTAACACGTTTAGCCGGCTGCTTGGGCTGAGCATACGACTCATTACAACCTGCCATTTAGAAATAGTCCACTTTATGGACAATTTTGCTTTGTTTTTGCAGGGCAGGTGGCACTGTTCCAAACAAGTCCAGGGTCAAATTTATGAAGAAAGGTTTTCTCTACAACCTCCCCTCATCACCCATAAACCTGCCTAAATCCACCCTGCATTCCGATGTGTATTGGGGCCCTGAAGCCGACCAGCATTCTTCTACTGTTCGTCTATTCAGGAAGGTAGTGTGTCTGGTCATGGTGAGCTGCTGTTGTCCTCTATAGAGACATGATGTCAGCCCTTGGATGACCTCAATTGAGAGCCTTATTTTCCTGGCCCGTAATAAGACACTGCCAATTTCCCCCCATCCTATTGTAATCAATCCAAAACACAATCTTTGCCTTTCATCTTTGAAGTGATCTGCTCACTCCCGTCATTGCCCAAACATGAATATGTAACCTGAATCATCCCCATGCCAACTTATCACGGAGACCATATTCTTTATTGCCTGAAGCACATTTGATCTCTGTCAGGCCGTTTTAATCTGAGGTCAAAAGTAGATATACATTGCATGTTAAAGTTTCTCCCTGTTTATTTCAATGTTTTACTTTTTTTTTATTTAACATAATTCCAAAATTGCATTGGAGTGTCTTGAATAAGTAAGATCTTGGCCAGCTAAAATCAATTGCTGGACATAATAAGGACCTCTTCCTGCTTTTCTATAGATATGCAACAATAATAATAGTGTTAATTATCTGACCCCTGGCTTGATTTCTGTTTTAGCTTAACTTCCCACTCAAAAATCACAGTTAAATTCCCCCAAAATTGAAGGGCAATGTTATTTTGGAATGTTCTATCCAAGATTACTTAAGAGTTTATTCTGAGCGCAATATAATTTCAATCTACATTCTCCTGTGTGATCTACACAAACACAATGTCACACAGATGGTACTCAATTGTGTAGGCCACTGCAAAAATCGTGGAGGAGAATGTTTATTCAACTTGATCGTGATCAAGTATACACATATCAAGTAAACATATATCTTCACCCTTTTCATACTTTATGTGAGTGTTGGCTTGATTTCTGTTTTAGCTTAGCTTCCCACTCAAAAATCGCAGTTAAATTCCCCCAGAATTGAAGGGCAATGTTATTTTGGAATGTTCTATCCAAGATTACTGGAGAGTTTATTCTGAGCGCAATATCATTTCAATCTACATTCTCCTATGTGATCTACACAAACACAATGTCACACAGATGGTACTCCATTGTGTAGGCCACTGCAAAAATCGTGGAGGAGAATGTTTATTCAACTTGATCGTGATCAAGTATACACATATGAAGTAAACACATCTTCACCCTTTTCATACTTTATGTGAGTGTTAACTTGAGTTTTGTCAAATGTATCTCAACAGCATGGGAGCATGATACATGTATACTACTGGAACCCTCTATAAACCGGTTTTAGCCAGGAATCCATCAATCTCCTGCTGTACCTCAGGTCCTAACATGTGCCAAGAAATGTGACCATATCCCTCCTGTTTTATCCTCTTATCTCTCATGGGAAGATTGATTTAAAACATGGCAATAACTTTTAAGGCAAGACATGGACCCTCTCTTATAACTTTCATAACTTAAAGCTTTCATTCCCATCCCCTATAAGCTGGGCCATGCAATTAAAAGGTTAAGGTTTTTCCAAGGACTAGGACATAAAACAGACTTTCTGTTGGGCTCATACACTGAGGAACCATTTGGTGCAGAGTAGGTTGTCCGTTCTAGCAAATCCTGTCAAGACACAACTCTCTTGAAAAGCATTTTTTTTGTGAAATTCAAACAAATATTTGGTCGTTGAATCCTAACGTACTGAATGTTTGTGCGGATGTAACTGTGCACAATGTTCGTTATGCTGGTCCTGTTCATTTTTGTATTCAGATATATATTTACGATTTTCATTCATGTGTAATCTTTTTGGGCAATAGTAAAACAAGCCAGTAAAACTAGAACACATTCTTAAATAAGATCTATGATGCAATTGTTCCTCTTTATAGCACACCGCAAACTTGTGTTAAAGTAAATGATACCCAACTAACTGGTTTCCTCCACCATCAGGGGTTAAACAGGACGTTGAGCAATGTCTCCAACACTGTTTGCCTAACACATCGATGATTTAGCCAATAAAATCAAACGGCTTGTGTGTGGAATAAAGTGCAGAGGGAGACATTATTATATGTATATCGACGACAATATGATGGAAACAGAATTTAATTTACTAAATATGTTGACATCTGTGAATAACTGATGGCAATGGAAATGGAGAAGAAAACTACTCCAACTATATCAAGCTTGGATATGCACAGTGTTGGATTATGTAGCAGGGTATGGGGATTTAAACAGTACCCCAAAAAGGGAGGCTGTCCACAATGGAGCCATGCAAATTGTCCTGGGGCGTACATACGTTTGTAGCAATCCTGGCTGTCTTTGGAGGTATGGGATGAAAGTTTAATGAGGCAAGTTAGAGAATGTGCATGATGCGCCTCTGAAATAGAATACTGGGGCTGAATACCATTAGAATCATCAGGACAGTTCTTTGAGTAGGATTATACTGATGACATACAGCATAGGCGAGGGATATGCAAGAGTTCTGTTTGATCATAGAAAAAGAAAAAGGAGTAATTAGTATAGGGCAAGCTATTATTTTCACCAATTTAATAACAGATGGACATCAGACATAAGAAGCTAACCAACATTTTGACCGTTTTGTGAAATTAAGTATGCAAACAGTAAAGAAAAATATGCTTTTGTATGACCCATCCTGGAAAAGCGGTCTATACGCTCAGATAGGAGCTGGCGTACTTGGCCTTCATAAATGGACTGCATTTATAAACAATAGGCCCTTTGCTTTGTTTTCTCCCTTCAATGAGTCTTTATTCTAAGGCAGACAGAAGTAAAAAAAAAGGCTCTATCAATATGAAACTTTCTAAATGGATTTTTTTTAAAGGCAATTTAGAAGTAAAAGGGCCTGGTTTCCTGTGCCTGTTTGTATGTACAGTGGGGCAAAAAAGTATTTAGTCAGCCACCAATTGTGCAAGTTCTCCCACTTAAAAAGACGAGAGAGGCCTGTAATTTTCATCATAGGTAAACCTCAGCTATGAGAGACAAAATGAAAAAAAAAATCCAGAAAATCACATTGTCTGATTTTTTAAGAATTTATTTGCAAATTATGGTGGAAAATAAGTATTTGGTCACCTACAAACCAGCAAGATTTCTGGCTGTCACAGACCTGTAACTTCTTCTTTAAGAGGCTCCTCTGTCCTCCACTTGTTACCTGTATTAATGGCACCTGTTTGAACTCCTTATCAGTATAAAAGACACCTGTCCACAACCTCAAACAGTCACACTCCAAACTCCACTATGACCAAGACCAAAGAGCTGTCAAAGGACACCAGAAACACAATTGTAGACCTGCACCAGGCTGGGAAGTCTGAATCTGCAATAGGTAAGCATCTTGGTGTGAAGAAATCAACTGTGGGAGCAATTATTAGGAAATGGAATACATACAAGACCACTGATAATCTCCCTCGATCTGGGGCTCCACGCAAGATCTCCCCCTGTGGGGTCAAAATGATCACAAGAACGGTGAACAAAAATCCCAGAACCACACGGGGGCACCTAGTGAATGACCTCCAGAGAGCTGGGACCAAAGTAACAAAGGCTACCATCACTAACACACTACGCCGCCAGGGACTCAAATCCTGCAGTGCCAGACGTGTCCCCCTGCTAAAGCCAGTGCATGTCCGGGCCCGTTTGAAGTTTGCTAGAGAGCATTTGGATGATCCAGAACAGGATTGGGAGAATGTCATATGGTCAGATGAAACCAAAATATAACTTTTTGGTAAAAACTCAACTCGTCGTGTTTGGGAAGAAAGAATGCTGAGTTGCATCCAAAGAACACCATACCTACAGTGAAGCATGGGGGTGGTAACATCATGCTTTGGGGCTGTTTTTCTGCCAAGGGACCAGGACGTCTGATCCGTATGACGGAAAGAATGAATGGGGCCATGTATCGTGAGATTTTGAGTGAAAACCTCCTTCCATCAGCAAGGGCACTGAAGATGAAACGTGGCTGGGTCTTTCAGCATGACAATGACCCCAAACACATCGCCCGGGCAACGAAAGAGTGGCTTCGTAAGAAGCATTTCAAGGTCCTGGAGTGGCCTAGCCAGTCTCCAGATCTCAACCCCATAGAAAATCTTTGGAGGGAGTTGAAAGTCCGTGTTGCCCAGCGAAGGCCCAAAAACATCACTGCTCTAGAGGAGATCTGCATGGAGGAATGGGCCAAAATACCAGCAGCATTGTGTGAAAACCTTGTAAAGACTTACAGAAAACATTTGACCTCTGTCATTGCCAACAAAGGGCATGTAACAAGGTATTGAGATTACCTTTTGTTATTGACCAAATACTTATTTTCCACCATAATTTGCAAATAAATTCTTTAAAAATCAGACAGTGATTTTCTAGATTTTTTTTTTTCATTTTGTCTCTCATAGCTGAGGTATACCTATGATGAAAATTACAGGCCTCTCTCATTTTTTTAAGTGGGAGAACTTGCACAATTGGAGGCTGACTAAATACTTATATGCCCCACTGTATATGTATAGTATATGTAGCATTGATGTGCACGATGTGTATGTCAAGGCCTGTGTTTGTGCGCGCGATACCGGGTTGGTATGTATGATGGACTGTATTTTTCTTCGGTATGCTTTCGTGCTTTGTTTCTTCTTATGTTGAAATTGGGTTACATTGAGCATCCCTCTACTGTGTTGAGCAGGGTTCTTTCCAAGCACTCCCAATGTCTGCATTGTTTTTATTTGAATATTGAGGCGTTTATAATCCCATATGGGGTCGGCCAGCTGCAAGTTGCATGAGACGAAAAAAAAGGATATTATTTTCAATGTGACAGTGAATTAAATGCCCACAAGCAACTCTGTACTTTTTTTTTGTTGATAATAACCTAGAATAAATGGGATTCCTACTAAGTTTGGAATCATGCACACGTGAATCTTTTACAAAAACAAATATTTTGTCATTTATAAAAAAAAAAACTTGGGAATACATAGTTTGTGCCATTTTTGTCCCTGATATGAAAGCAGCTGACCTTGGTTCTCTGCCCACTAACAGTTTACAACACAAATTAATCTCACATCTCCATCAACGTCCTTTCATCTCCATTCAGTCTCTCAGGAATATCCGTGTTCTCATTGCCTTGCATTTTGGAGAACTCATTTACATTTTCACTATTGCGCATATTGTATCCCTTTCATTCGACTCTCTCCACCTTTTCCATTTTTAGCCCCATCTCTCCAGTCAGTCATGAAGCACTGACTTAAAGTCACGTATGACTTAATACATCAGAAACCCCTCAAGGCTATACCATCACAGGAGATTTCACAGCGGAGCGGCTGCACAGACAATTTTTATATTTTATATCTCTTTCCCTTTCTCAAACACATACGCAGGCTCGCACATGAATGCACGCACGGCATCCCGGGCTCGTTCTTTGTCTGCCTCCATATGCATGTCCTTCAACCTGCCACAATTCTCTCCCTCCAAATCGCGTGCATGTTTTCAGCTTTCACAATGAAGCGAAAGCAGTAACAAACAGAGGAATGGGTTTGCTAGAGGCGGGACAGGCGCGATTCATAAAGGGATTCATAAATGTATGAATGCGGGAGGGCTAAAAATAAATCCATCTTTTTTTTTATTCAATTTTCATCCCGCTCTCCCCCGCCAGAATTCATTCAGCCCTGACTCTCCGAGGACACTGTCTAAAAATAGAGGTCTTTCCTGCACACGTACCAGAACACCCTCACTCTCCCCCCGTCCCCCCCCCGTCTCTCTCACACTCCCCTCTCTCTTCCCCTGCCTCTCTGAACCATACACACGTGTACACATACTGTCATGCATGGGTGATTCATTCTTATCTCTTCTTGAAAGGAGCACAGGAGGACATACAATTCAATTATGTAGAACGGGTAGCTTTGAGTGTCGGTTTATAAATTAAACAAATTCTGAATCCCCCAGCGTGACAAAATGTTTCTGGAGATGAAGTCAACGACACCTAAGATCTGTGTAATTATGTCAAAAATGTCTGTCTGTATTTGACTCTGCATTGAGTTTTATCTAGAAATAACCTGGTGCGGTACTTCTGTAATCTGAATCTGCAACTATACTTTTAACTAGCAACTATCACAGAAATCAACACCGTCACAATTTGCACACCCATATTCTGGCCAAGGCCATTCTCCTACCGTTTATGTTCAAGGAGGATACTCCTTTGAAACCCTCAACCCTTCCCATACCCCCTCTTACCCTAACCTCTTACCCCCCCCTTCCAACTCTAACCTCCTTCCAACTCTAACCTCCTTCCGTCCCCCTTCCAACTCTAACCTCCTTCCATTCTCCTTCCAACTCTAACCTCCTTCCGTTCCCCTTCCAACTCTAACTTCCTTCCGTTCCCCTTCCAACTCTAACCTCCTTCCGTTCCCCTTCTATTCCACGTAATCAAACTATGAATAAAGAGAGTTTATTCACAATTTGTTTATCTAACTGTAGCAACGTTCTTTGCTATACTCCACCAAGGTGACTTTTGCCGGGCTACTCCAAATAGTCATTTGGGTGTTGAACGAACGTAAAAGTTTGTTGAAAATGATACATTCCATGTTGCCATCTAGTAGAACTCTTCCTGAGTTTCTGTGAAGGTGGCTGGTTTAACCTGTGCACACTCATTACTCAATGTGTAACAGGTGTGCAGCCTCACTCAGCCCAAGGGTCCAATCAGACTCTGGCCAGGTGAGGCTGCTTAATCCAGCCATCATCCACAAAGACTCCCACACTCACGTACAATATAGGGCTGTCGTTCATGTATTTGAAGCAAATGTTGCGCTTGCAATTAGGAATGATTGATTTTTTTCGTTGATAATTTTCACACTGAATGACAGAAATTTCAGTAGTATAGATATTCAGTAGTATAGATCTGTCAAGGCAGCATCGGAGGGGTTTCAATGGCAATAGGCTGCGAAGAGTTTAACGATGTATCTTTGACCCTCGGTTTCAATATTATTAATCTGATCTACATGTACTCCCTTTTATAGTACCTTCAGATATGAATTGATATTCATCAATTAATCTTTAGATGATTTATCCGCTTCTTTTAACCGCTTCACCCTACACATGCACCAAAGGTATCTCGACGTATGCTATCCATCACTGTGATTGAAATAATTGGAAATATTTTTTATTTATTTTTTTTAAGATTGTTTTATTTGGCATTTTCAAGCTTTATTTGACAGTACAGAGTTGAAATGGGGAGATAGAGAGAGGGGGGGGAATGACCTGCAGTAAAGGTCCACGGGTCGGACTCGAACCTGCGACCACTGCAACGGAGGCTGGAGCCAATATGGTACGCGCTCTATCCACTACGCCACCGGAGCACCCAATTGGAAATATTTTAACACATTTGTGTGCACGAAATGTTTTCAAATACTGCATTTAAAAAACAATTATTCCAAATGCTGGTGTGGTCATAGTTGAAGAGCATCTACAGCATTCTGTTCATGAATATACCCAGGGTCTGCAATAACAGTTAATTCATTATTACATCAACATACATCTGAATCCAGATGTTTGTGTCGTTTGAATTATTTCTATGTATACATTACTATCTATAACAGACTCACAATGAGAAATAAGAGAAGCAAATACATTTTCCATCTCCCCCACTTAAACCAGATCTTTCTCCCACGGTGCGGAACGTGGAGGATAACAAAAGGACAACCTCGAAGGTCGCGTTTATTAGACCACATTCCTGCTGCTCATGCAATGTCTGGGAAAAAATTAAAGAAACCTGGGATTTGAACCAGTGACAAGCTCTTGACAGCCTCCGACGTCTTCTCCCCTCTGCCAACAACCTGTGTCAACGCACAGAGCTATCTTTAGCCACATGTATGTTCATACTTCGAATCCCATGCCTTCATATGGATGACACCCTGGGTCACCCTGCCATCCAGAAAGCACATACTTGGCACCTCATCAATTTTGTTTTTTCCCCCAATGCAAAAATAAATAAATAAATGTGATGTGTATTTGGAATAACTCTTAAGGACCTGTCCTATCTCTGGCTCCCAGGACTCTCAAAATAAAGCATCGAGCCCTTTCAAACGTTGGTGAAATAGACGGGCCGGTGAATTGAAATAACCCGGGCTCCTAAAGCTGTCCGATGTGATAAGCCACACTCGTGGAAATCAGCCCCGTGGCCTCACATAACCCTTTACACCTGAGAGGAGGTCGCACAGTAACACAGCCGCTACGAGCCAGCAAATGGCCGGCCCCCCACTGTCCAGGGGAGAGCCTGGATCATGAGTGTTCGCCTGACTGAGTCTTCCACATACATGTCTCCTTTTATTATGCATGAATCATGTCATTATTTCATTATTTCCATTACGCAATTCTAGGGAGATTATGTGCCAAAGTGTGTGTGCGTCCCTTTACTTGTGTGTGCGTCCCTTTACTTGTGTGTGTCTGTTTGTGCATGTGTGTGCGTGCGTGTGTGTGAATTGATTCTTGCTTGGAGCTTGTGTGTTCTGCATGCCGGGAGTAGATTAAGCACCACACGCATAACCCCCCCCCCCACACACCTCCTGTGGGGACTGCAGCAGCCGCTGGACGCCAGCTTCACCATTAATGAGTTCTAACCAGGCATGAACGCTGCAAGCCTCAACCTTCCACCTAGCAATAATGTACATTTACATGTACAGGTAAATTGGCACTTCAATTACTTTATGTAAATATTAAGGGAAAGTGGTGTGTGTGTGTGTGTGTGTGTGTGTGTGTGTGTGCGTGTGTGTGCGTGTGTGTAACAGGAATGGATCTAACCCCAAAGCAAGTGTCAACCTGTGAGAGAGCCATTGACTTTGTAATATCTGTGTGAAACTCACACTCTTTACTACTCGGGTACACTGTATGTCACAATAAACAGGGCAGTTAGCAGGTGAGTGGGTAACGAAAGGTGGCGACCAATTCAGTCTCCAGTTAGACTAGCAACACAGTCTCTAAACACTTCGCTCAACTAGAGACAATCTCCCAGGTTTCCTTACTAAAATTGATTGGAAACAATTACAGAGTTGAAAGAAAACGTTTCTCACAGAACCAATCAAAAGTCTTCCATTTCGGGCCCTTGATTTTGGGGCGGTCACATGCAGATCGTGTGTGTGGGCTTATAAACTGTTGTACCAACGCATCTTTCTTGTCCTGGGTGGAAAACATTTTAACCAAATTGACGGAAATCCTTAATTCCGCATATCTTGTGAAGTAGACTGAGTACACATTCAATAAAACGGAAACTAATAATGAAACACTGCTCAGGACATCCATTTTCAATGTTTTTCGAATCTCCATCGAGTTACAAAGTGATTTGTTTTATCTCCAGTTTTTTCATTATGGAGGAGAATGGGGATGGGAGCATAATTTCCTGTAAGGCGTAATTTCCTGTAAAAATGGCCGTTTATCGGCAGATTGGTCTCCAGTTAATAAAGAAGTGGAGAACCGAGAACCGTACCGTTTCACACTGAACCCTGTGCCGCCACATTAGTAGTCTCCTTCATGTGGGCAGGAGTACTGCAGGTTCTTTGAGGTTGAGTGCCTTGCTAAAGGGCTCTGGGGTTGTACTTGAAGATGACGAGACCTTTTTTCACTGACCTTTCCATCCATACCAACTACTATAATCAATGTAGTGCTGGTACAGTCTGCTGGTACAGTCTGATTCTAACAAGCAACCTCTAACACAAATTGTCTGGAGGGGCCTCAAGCACAAAGTGTCCTTGAAACTGAACATATTTTTACAAAAATCGAAAGGTTGCCTATTTTGAGTACAGTAAGTTGATTTACAAAAGACAGCGTGTTGTATTGTATATTACCTGCATATGTACGAAAATAGAAAAAATAAGGAGCCAACCTGAAAGAAAAATCAGGGATGGAATTTACCTGCCAACCCACGCAGAATGCAATGCCAGATTCCCTAAGGATGCATGTGTCACATGTCCACCCACACACACACACACACATACACACACGCACACACACACACACACACACACACACACACGCACACACGGTTGAGGTAATAGAAGTCTGATACGCCTGCACAACAATGACTCACACGCCTTCAGCCTAATTCCTGTACATCAAAGTAAAGTAGGCCAATGGAAGGTGTTGGATCGTGAACAGAATAATTGAGTAATTAACGGAAGATATCCAAAGATTACTTATTTTACACCCTTTTTCTTACGCTGACGCTTTGTCATGTCTTACTTTACTGAGGTAGTGCACTAAATTGCACCTTAGTTGTAGAAGGTTGAGGTTAAAGATTCCGAATGACAGAGAATATCAGTGTTTTCTCTCCAGCTCATTAAGGTTGTCAGTCAAGTGAAAAAAATAAGAAATTCTTAAATTTTTGTGAAAGGCCAAGGCTTTCCCAATAATTTTATGTTTTTATGTTGAAATAAATCCCCATCAAAATATCCCGAAGCAATTTTACACCAATCAACTTATGTTGGTTGGTGTAAACTTAATTTACCAAATAATTTACAAAAAACATTTGAACTAAAGTAATTAAATGCAAACAATGCATTAGTAAACCTCCCTTTTCCAACATTGCTCTAAATCACTCAACAATTTTCTCAAGGAATGAGATAATACGTACTCTGTACGTTCATGATAATACTTATGATGTTTGCAGTCAATGATATATGCTATACATTGAGAGCGATATACATTTTGCATTAGCTTGTTTTCCTGTAGTGCTCGTACTGCTGTGGGGCTTTTCGATGTCTCACTCCATTATTCATAGGTTTCAGTTAAGTTGCTATTTTTAAAGAAGTGTTCCAAAAATAGGTAAAACTTTAATGAGTGAAATAGTCTTAAGTGTGCTTCTTCTAAAGATAGCAACCCCCTTTTCAAAAAAAACACATCTCATAAATAATGAAAGGATGTTATCCAAGGTGCACCCGGCCCTTAGACAAGACCATGTTCCATGTATCTTTTGTCTGTCTGAGACATTCTAAAGACATTGAAATGTGGTGAAAAACAGAGTAGGAGGATAAGAGACTCTTGAGGTAGTGGTTGAGACCATGAGAGGCTTGTTTACATCGGGGAACAGCGGATATAAGTCGACAGAGAAAACACACTGCCCCAGCCTTGGCCTCAGCCACAGTGACAAATGTTACAGACAATATATTTTATTTAAAGTTTTGCACATAGAAAAATAACAACTATAGAGAATAAATATGTGAGTTAGTTTTACAAACGCATAAAAATAACGTCAATCTGAATCCTAGTTAACGAAACTGTCAGTTGGAACGTCTAATGTTACATCTTCATTGTGGACTCTGTATGTACATCATTACATTTAAAATATGTTTAGCTAACATATATATCCTATTTCCTATTGTGTTTACAAATGAAATCTATGTATTTAACATTAACATATCCAGCAAATACAAAAAATTACAAAAATAGTTAGCGAGGCTTCTGTGTAAGTGGGGTGTTGCCCGGTGTCACCGGTATCGTCAGGGAGATGGGCAGTGGCTAGGCCAGCAGAGAACCTAGCCAGCACCCCATCGTCCTTTGCCTTTTATTGGATGAATTCTGCCTGAGGTGGGGTGAGGATAGCGACTTCTCGCCTGAGCACACCTGCCAAGCTGTCGGTACACCCAGCGGGCTAAATACTCGAGTTGCACTTGCCTTCAGCGGGACTCTTGTTCCATGGTATAAGGAAAAAATAAATACAGTGGGCTAGCAAGCAACAGTCGTGTGTATGTGGAACCCTTGTGTAATATTGCATTCAATGTGTTGGTTTAGTTATTTTGTGTGTGTGTGTGTGTGTGTGAACAATAATTTCTTCTATTTCCACTCTACCTCTATGAGAGTAAATAGAATAAATTATTAAGTTGCAGTTATTTATGGTATATAACCTTAAACTGCAACCCATTAATGCTCAACAATTATCTTGATAGATATGCTCCTGTTATTGTGTCACGATAATGCTTATTCAGACTCTGATGACAACATAAGTGAAATCTTTCCCCTTTTAATTTCCTACAACACATCACTTACAGTTCAGCACTGAACAGTGAATGTTTCAGTGTCTTGTCTCCACAGAAACGCCTAGGATAATATAATAACATACATTCACCAGTGTCAGGTTTATTCCCTCTACATATGGGGTCGGTTAGTGGGTCATGTGAAGTCCATTGTGACAAATGGCATGACCAAAAAATGCTTATTTTAAGCTTTTTTTCTACCCATAGAATCCAATATAATAGCATATACAATTGCATTTGTATTCTACACAAACACATTTGACCACATTTACATAATGTATTCTCTTATAATGACCGCTTGGAACAAAGGCAGCATTAGCATAGCATCCTTAATCTTCCCAGTAAAAATATGTGTGCAGTGTACATGCGTATATGTCTGCTATGTCTGATAAGATAAATCAAATTAATACCATCTGGAGGAGGTTTGCAGTGTAGCAGGGGACAGGTGAACTTTCTAACGCAAACATGGCAGCTGTACACCGCGTCCCACACAGTTGACTAAACGCTCTCTGTGTGGAGACCAAAGTACTTGAGGATGGTTGGGGTGGGCGTACAGCCAGGCCCATAGTGCTTCATCTGAGCGCCTCAGTGATCTCTCGAAACATGATTTAATGTTGTGAAAAAAGAAAAGTGCTGATGCATCACACAGGCTACAGCTGGAACCAAAAGGGAAAGCAAATTTTAAGAGGCAAGTTGTTCTGCTGCCTTGGGGTGTTAGGCCGATGGGGGGGGGGGGGGGGGCGGGGGAATAAGTACGGACGATTGAAATTAAGCATCCATACTGTAGCATTTTTTGTTTTTGTTTGCTGAATGCACTCAACAAAATATATCAATACAGCCTCCCGGCCCACCATCTTCCCGCTCTCTCCCTCTAGCATCCTATGTAATCCTGGTGAACCTATATGTGTGGTATATAGGGCGCAAAAGAGGGGGACTACTTTTCTATTCTATCATCTTCTATATTATTTTCCTTCTGTATCTTTCTCTACACATCCCAGCAGAGTAAACCCTTGGCCCCTCTCTAGCTCCGTCTCCCCTGGTCTTGGGCGTCCCCGTTGCGATGCCCTTGGCTTATGTTTTCTCGGGCCTTTGATGGATACTGGCGCTGATGGATGAGCGACAGGGTGGTGGCGGATTTCAGCACTCTAAAGATGACATCACACGCTGCTCAGTCGATTCCATTCCGCATCACATCCCGTCTCTCGTCGAGGCCGACTTGATGGGGGTGTGGGGTGGGAACAAACACACCCACACGCAAACATATATGTGAGATGTTTACCTTCATACAGTGCCTTGCAAAAGTATTCACCCCCCTTGGCATTTTTCGTGTTTTGTTGCCTCACAACCTGGAATTAACATGGATTGTTTGAGGATTTGCATAATTTAATTTACAGAACATGCCTACAACTTTGAAGATGTTTTTGTTTTTTTTATTGTGAAGCAAACAACAAATAGGACAAAATGACAGAAAAAGTCAATGTGCATAACTATTCACCCCCCTAAAGTCAATACTTTGTAGAGCCACCTTTTGCGGCGATTACAGCTCCAAGTCGCTTTGGATAAGTCTCTATGGGCTTGCCACATCTTACCACTGGGATTTTTGCCCATTCCTCCTTGCAAAACTGCTCCAGCTCCTTCAAGTTGGATGGTTTGCGCTTGTGAACAGCAATCTTTAAGTCTGACCACAGATTTTCTATTGGATTGAGGTCTGGGCTTTGACTAGGCCATTCCAACACATTTACATGTTTCCCCTTAAACCACTCAAGTTTTGCTTTTGCAGTGTGTTTGGGGTCATTGTCCTGCTGGAAGGTGAACCTCCATCCTAGCCTCAAATCACGCACAGAGTGGTACAGGTTTTGCTCAAGAACATCCCTGTATTTAGCACCATCCATCTTTCCCTCAACTCTGACCAGTTTCCCAGTCCCGGCTGCTGAAAAACATCCCCACAGCATGATGCTGCCACCACCATGTTTCACTGTGGGGATGGTGTTCTTTGGGTGATGCGATGTGTTGGGTTTGCGCCAGACATAGCGTTTTCTTTGATGGCCAAAAAGTTCAATTTTAGTCTCATCAGACCAGAGCACCTTCCTCCATACATTTTGGGAGTCTCCCACATGCCTTTTCAAACTCAAACTCAAAATGTGCCATTTTGTTTTTTGCTGAAAGTAATGGCTTTCTTCTGGCCACTCTGCCACTGCCATAAAGCCCAACTCTATGGAGCGTACGGCTTATTGTCGTCCTATGTACAGATACTCCAGTCTCTGCTGTGGAACTCTGCAGCTCCTCCAGGGTTACCTTAGGTCTCTGTGCTGCCTCTCTTATTGATGCCCTCCTTGCCCTGTCCGTGAGTTTTGGTGGGCGGCCGTCTCTTGGCAGGTTTGTTGTTGTGCCATGTTCTTTCCATTTGGTTATGATAGATTTGAAGGTGCTCCTGGAGATCATCAAAGATTTGGATAATTTTTTATAACCTAACCCTGACTTGTACTTCTCAACAACATTGTCCCTGACTTGTTTGGAGAGTTCCTTGGTCTTCATGGCAGTGTTTGGTTAGTGGTGCCTCTTGTTTAGGTGTTGCAGCCTCTGGGGCCTTTCAAAAAATGTGTGTATATGTACTAACAGATCATGTGACACTTAGATTGCACACAGGTAGACATCATTTCACTAATTATGTGACTTCTGAAGGTAATTGGTTGCACCAGAGCTTTTTATGGGCGTCATAACAAAGGGGGTGAATACATATGCACATGCCAAATTTCAGTTTTTTATTTCTAAAAAATAGTTTTATGTATATATTTTTCTCATTTCACTTCACCAACTTAGACTATTGTCTTCTGATCCATCACATAAAATTCAGAATAAAAAAATATTGAACTAAAGGCTGTCATGTAACAAAATAGGTAAAAAGCCAAGGGGGGTGAATACTTTCGCAAGGCGCTGTATCTCCTCCCTCGAAACGTGTTGTCTGTGTTCTCTGAGTATACAGCCGATGTCACTGAGCTCTGCACACATTCCAGTTTTATGATTACATTTTGAAAGAAGCAATATTTTCAAAAAATACATTTTAAATAGTGAAAAATAGTCTTGAATGGTGCAAAGCCAGGCAAAACAGAACGGTATATATCAATAAAGTTAAAAGAAAGTCATTGGTCCAGGGATCTTGGGG
Organism: Pollachius pollachius; assembly: GCF_949987615.1. Taxonomy (NCBI): domain Eukaryota; kingdom Metazoa; phylum Chordata; class Actinopteri; order Gadiformes; family Gadidae; genus Pollachius; species Pollachius pollachius. The sequence goes on along the minus strand of NC_136935.1, from coordinate 41,819,834 downwards.
GCAAAAAGGAGGGGATTCAAAGTCCCGAGTTCGTGGGGGCAGAGGGGAGGGAAGGAGGAGAGGGGAGAGAGTTGAGCTTCCTGACAGCCTGGTGGAAAAAGCTGTTTCCCAGTCTGGTGGAGCCGGCCAGGAGGCCGCGGTACCGTCTCCCAGATGGCAGGAGGCTGAAGAGGCTGTGTGAAGGGGTGGCTGGGGTCACCCACAATGCTGGTTGCTTTGCGGGTGAGGCGGGTTCCATAGAGGTCCAGGAGGGAGGGGAGTGGGACACCGATGATCCGACCAGCAGCCTTCACTGTGCTGTGCTGCAGGGTCTTGCGGTTGGATGCAGTGCAGCTCCCATACCACACAGTGATGCAGCTGGACAGGATGCTCTCGATGGTGCCTCTGTAGAAGGAGCACATGATGGATGGGGGGGCTCTTGCTCTCTTCAGATTGCGGATGGAGTAGAGGGGACTTCTTGTCTAGTGATGTGGTGTTGGTTGTCCAGGAGAGATCCTTACTGATGTGAACCCCCAGGAACTCGGTGCTGCTCACTCTCTCCACAGCAGCACCGTCGATGGTCAGTGGGGGTTTAGGAGTGGGGACTCTCCGGGAATCAATAACAACCTCCTTGGTCTTCTCAACGTTCATGAAGAGGTTGTTATCTCTACACCACGTGGCCAGTTGGCTGACCTCCCTCCTGTAGTGGGTCTCATCGTTGTTGGAGATGGGACCAACCACGGTTGTGTCATCCGCAAACTTCACAATGTGGTTGTCACTGAAGGAAGGAGTGCAGTCGTGGGTCAGCAGCGTGAAGAGCAGGGGGCTGAGCACACAGCCTTGGGGGGCCGGATTCTGGATGTGATGATGCCGACCCGCACTGCCTGAGGTCTCTCGCTGAGGAAGTCCAGCAGCCAGTTGCACAGGGAATTGCGGAGCCCCAGCTGGTCCAGTTTGCCGATCAGCTGCTGAGGGATGAAGGTGTTGAATGCTGAACTAAATTCTATGAACATCATTCTGACGTGTGAGTTATTGGTGTCCAGGTGGGTGAGGGCTGGGTGTAGAGCAGAAAAGATAGCATCTTCGGTGGATCTGTTACCTCTGTATGCAGACTGGTAGGGGCCTTCGAAAAAGCAATTTATGATTAAGGGGGTCAGTGCAATGGGACAATAGTCATCGAAAGTGGATGGTGAGGCCTTCTTTGCAACAGGTTTGATGGTGGTGGCTTTGAAGCACGACGGGACAACAGCCTGACTCAGAGAAGCGTTAAATGACTGTGAAGACATCTTTCAGCTCCTCTGCACAGTCCTTCAGCACACGACCAGGAACGCTGTCTGGAAGAAGCCACTACCATGGCTACCTGCATAGCAACACTATCTCGTCTGGAAGCTAAGCAGGGCCGGTCCTGGTTCCAAAGCTCCCATGGGACTCACAGCAGGAGTTGGGGTGCTCCCCCTGGTGTCCTGGCCAAATCCCCAACCCGGCTCTCGTACCAACATGGCCCCCTCTAATCCTCCCCCGGTCTCTAATTGGATTGTTTCATCGTTCCGCGCCGCTCCACTGGGCCAGTCACTGTGTGGTGAGCTTTCTGGCACATACTGGCAGCCGTTCATCACCCAAATGGGTGCTACACACTGGTAATGGACTAGGTGTCATACCTCCCCCTCAAACACACACACACACACACACACACACACACACACACACACACACACACACACACACACACACACACTCTCTCACAATCAAAAGTGCTTTCGGGACCCTGAAAAGCGCTACATAAATCTGATTTTATTATTATTATAAGAAGGGGCCGAATATCCTCTGCATGAAAGAGACAATTTTTTTCAAGATGAAGAAATATGTCAACTTATTATTACAGTTCCAGAGGACATTTGAGGATGTCTATTCAATTTAAATGCAACCATAAATTCCACACTCAAACCTAACATTTAAATCCACACTCAAACATAAGCATTAACACACAAGCAAACCTAGCAGCTGCATCCCACACAGCAGACTAAAAGCTCTCTGTTTGGAGACCAAAGTGCTTGAGGATGGTTGGGCGGGCATCCAGCCAGACCCAGACTGCTCCTCTGAGCTCCTCGGTGACCTCTCGCCAAAAAGAAACAGATGATTTAACGTTGTGAAAAAGAAAAGTGCTGATGCATCACACAGGCTACACCCGTGACCAAATGGAGAGCTAATTTTAAGAGGCAAGTTGGTCTGCTGCCTTGGGGTGTTGGGGTAGGGGTTGGGGGGGGGGAGCAGGCTTGGATAAGTAGAGACGACTGAAATGAAGCGTGTGAAGATTGTAGCATTTTCTGTTTGCTGAAAGCACTTTCCCTTTTCCCTCTCCATGCACCTTTTGGTCTGGGGCAAACCCTAATGTGATAATAACACAGGGTGTAGTTATTCATTCAAATTCTATAGATATCAGTAACATCCCCCTGGCCGACCTTCCTCACCCTAACTCCCTCAGTCTCCACCACCCCATCTCTCTCTCCTTATCTCACTCTCTCTCTCCCTCTCCCATCATACCAGCTGATTCATACACAAGTGTTTATTCATCAGCCAAAAGATGCATCACCAATTCTCGATTCATCAGTGTTTCTTGTCCGGGAGGGGAGTCAGCCTCGAAACATTCAACATAAACAAGGAGCAGGCGAGCATTTCCACACCACGAAGTACAATGTGGGACATGTTCCAAAATAATCAATAAACAGCTAAATAAATGAATAAACCTAATAAAGACGTATTGTGCTATTCCAAGCCGATCTGTTATCTCTGGCATTTCTAAATGTTACGTTTTTGTTGACATTGCCAAAGCCTCGCGTGTGCAGCCACAAACAGTCAACAGCAGGCACTATAAATAGAAGCTACACGCTCCGCAGCGCGCACGCTACGAGCATGCACGTTTTATTTTCTCTTGTTTATATCTCCTCAATAAATATGCATGGGATTAGGGATTCGAGGCCGGACTAGTAACAGTTTTGAGGAAGGAGAATGTTGGGAAACCTTTGCATCCCCCTGAAACTTGTAGCAAAAGCGATGCCGTGCGCCACCTAGGTGGCTGACGCACTCCACCTAGGTGGCTGGTTTATTGTAAAGGTTTAGTCATGACACATGGCCTGGTGTTATTGCCATCCGGGAGAGCTCCCTAAGTTTGTGTGGAGATGGCTGGTGTCAACCCATGCATATTGATTGCTCAATGTGAAACAGGGGTGCGGCCTCACCCAGCCCAGAGTCCAATCAGACTCGGCCAGGTGTGGCTGCTTAAACCAGCCGTCATCCACACACACTCCAACACTATTTTTGGTCAATTAATTTAGCTGCCATTTTTGTTACAGCTGATCTGTTAAAAAAATATCACTGTCATAAATTTGAATTTGAAAGGTTTTTTTCTAAATGTGTCAACCAAAAATGCAATATTGTTTTCCTTTTATTTTGGTTTGCAACCAAACAGCACACACAGACACACTCTCAGACCTTGGTTTTCAGGTAGGAAGAGCAGGTTATTATTCTGTACGCCAGTAATTTAAGGCCCTTCTGGTTTCCCAGATGGGAAGGAATATAAATGTATATAGTTATTTACACATTTCATGGTATTGATTATCTAGTTAACCCCTTGAACATCTTTGCTTAACTTATTAGCTTCAGTATAAACAGAATTAAAAAAGGAAGCTTTTGGCTCTTCCTACACCAGAGATCCCAACATGCTAGGCTCATGCTCATGGTATGTGGAATGTACATGTCACATTCGTCAGCTCAGTCATGCGGATAGCATAAATAACAGCACATCTCATAGCAGGTTCAAAAATGCCCAAGAAGTTGCTATGTCTGTGATGGAATAATGGGAAGGGAGAACCAGCCAGCTAAATCCCCTTTGCCGAATTAGATCCAGTGACCGCCTCTGTATTCCTAAGGGGCAGCTGTTGTCTTGGTGACTGCTTGCCTTCAAGTCAAGTTGATTTTATTTTCACCTTTTACCTCGTATAGCATTAAATTGAAAGTATTTCTTTCAGTCTTTGTGAGGATATTGAAAAGAAAATTGCGGATATTCTTGCAATGTCCTTTTTGGTGTTAGCTAGTTTGCAAGTTATTTTATTTTAAAACAGGGTGTAGCTAAAAAATATCAATGTGAAGACATCCATGGCTCATAAGGGGTACTATGAAGCTGGTCTTATTGGAAAACATTTTTGGAAGTAAAATTTGTTTGTAAATGCAAAATGTGTTTTCAATTAAGTCGAGTTATCATGGTTCTCATGCAAACTTACCTTGATTTACGGTTTACACTTTCTGCAACTCCAACAAAGTCAAGTGAAGTAATTAAACTGCCAGCAGACATTGAAATTGGTTTCTAGTTTTAAAGTAATGGTACTTTGAGATGTGTTTTTGTATAACTAGAGTTTCCGCGCACGCATTTCCTGCGCTCAACCTCTAGTTGTAATTAAACCCATATCAATAATGTAGAAACCCCAGTCGATGTAACAAATTTCTGAGCGCATAATATAACATTTTGCCTATAATGTTACAATGTATAACATTTAGGTTCACCTATTACGTAATGAAGCAAGTACACAAGCATAATAATTTCCTCCTTAGTTATGAAGCAAGCATAATAATTTCCTCCTTACGTTTTGAATTAAGCATAATAATTGGGCCCTATCTTGCATCCAGCGCAAATTACTTTCAACACTGATGCATGTGTCGTTGCAACTGGCGGAGAGCGTTCTTTTCTCTCCACCGCCACACGTCGGTAAATTAGTGAATGATCTTGCGCCCAAAGGGGCGGTTCGGCGAAAGGAGGAGGCGTGTTCTGGCGCAAACATTCCCTGGTGCTATTTTGCAGTTTCAGAAAACAATTCCGCCACAAACCAGGAAATACCTGGTTTAAAGTCAGTGGCGCGTTGTTCAGAGGCTATTTTAAGGGCGCAATGCATAATGTTGCTTGTGCACCTCGCGCATACACTTTGCTTCTCTCATCTACCTATCCACACATTCTTGGTAGATTATTTGTGAAAGAACAGCTGATACAGCTGTAATAAGTTGTACTTTTAAATCAACACATCTGCAAACACATATTTTTTTTGAAATACATGAGTATTTCATTGTGAGAAAACATTGTTTTACTGCGAGTGAGTGTTAAATAAAATGAATGAATGCGGGCGGGCACGTGTGTATGTGTAAAATAATTAATGAATGCGGGCGCGCGTGTGTGCGTCCATCTGTTTAAACATACGCAAAACACGTAACGCATAATACAGTCCATTGCAATGTATATTAACGGGGGGACACATGCATATTAGGAACACAAGTCGATAACGATAATGCATACAATACTGGTAAGAAACAATGTTTGTTAATGTATTGCTTATATCATTAAATACAACCACAGTTACCGCATATCAAATGTGTGTTAAGTTTTCTTTGCCGAAATTCATTTGAGAGAAGAAAACGCTATTCCGTGTGTGAATCAGGCCATATTATTTGGCCATAAACTGAGCCATTTGAAGTTTGAAATTCATGTGGTCATGCATCTGTCTCATCGGAGACTGCAAACGTGCTATCAACTCAAAATATCAACTCGTCAGATTCAAATGCGCTCATGGCTCTTAAAGGGGATGGGAGATGGCACTCTCATTGGTTTATTGCACGTTACGCCCAAACCACACCTACGGGTAATTAGGCTACCAACCCTTTTTAGATTTGCGCCGGGCGCAAGAGTCATTTATCCACCGGTAAAATAGCGACGTCGCCGTAGAACCGCCCACAAAGCTACTTGCGTTTGGCGCTTCTCACTTGCGTTTCAGACCGTTAAAATAGGGCCCACTGTGTTATTGACTTGTTTTTGTTCTGTGTGATAGGGTCTCTTTAAGATCACGTGACTTGTGTGTTGATATGCCGGTCGGCGCGACATTTGAATTTAAAGATTTTTATATGACGTGTATGCTGTGTGAATGTGCGTACGTGCGTGCGGTGTATGTTTGCGTTCGCGCGTGCTGTGTGTGTGTGTGTGTGTGTGTGAGCTTCAGGCCGCTTGGCGTGCATGTGTGTGTATGCGCTGTCCTGCGCTGGCTTTGTCTTGAAACGTCTGCGTCAGTGCGCGCCCGTGTGTGCGGTGTATGTGTGCGTTTGCGCGTGCCGTGTGTGTGTGTGAGCTGCAGGCTGCTTGGCACATGCGCACAAACCAACTTGAGTAACTGGTGCGACAGGTCTGCTATTACAGTAGTACAATTTTGGCCATTTCTTTCATAAAGCCCCACAAAGCTACTTAATCACCATGTCAGCATGTCAACTCAAAATATCTTTTATTTTGGGTTCTCGTGAAAGTAATTTTCTACAGGCTGTAAACTTTGATTAATGTGGCACATTTCATCAAATTTTGAAGGTGGCCCCATACACAAAGGTTTCTTGAAGATTTCCGTGACATGTCGTAAAGACAGATTTAGGAGGATGTAACCCACCATGGGAACCTCTTTCTCCCTCTCACTTGTAACTTGAAAAGTGGAAGTCTAAGTTCCTAGTCTTTTTATTGGGCACTGAAAATGTTATGGCTCACCGTTAACTATTGAGTGCTTAATATTCCAGAAGGATAAAGAATGACAAGAAAAAGGAGAATATATGAGGTAATAATTCGTTTTTAATGAGGTAATAATGAGGTTCTAACTCTATAATTATGAGGCAGAACATACATTATTAAGTCATTTAGGTTAATAATCACAGTTATTGTCAAAAGTGTGAGAGCTATTCTGAATGGTCCCCTGTTGCGCCCCGTGGTTCATCCACCACAGTAGGAGTCATCCAGAGACAACTTGACATGGCTGCCCGTGGCGCTAGTTAGACTAGCATGGAGCTGCTAGAATAGAGAATGAATGAAGTGTGAGAGGTGGGGGGGGGGGGGGGGGGGGGGTGTATCCTCAATTTCTCTAGTTCACACCCTCACATCAGCTGGTGAGAAAGGGAGTGCAGGGGTAAGGGAGGAATAGGGGTGAAGTGAATGTGTGACAGGGCGAGAGAGTGATGAGCGAGTATAGATGACCCACTAGTTTTAATAAAGCAAGTGAGGTGTCATAACAATTATTCAAGAAACCTTGACGTTGGAGTTAAGCGTCATCAATCATGCATGAAGGTTATTCATGCAATTAAGCTGGCACATCGAGAAAAGGACAAAGCCATGAATGGACTAGCAATGATACAGGAGGACCCATTCCACCAGTGAGCTGTAGGCTACCTCCTTATGTTTCCAATAACCTACTTTTTTGAACGCCCTTCTCTGCTTCACATTTGTATAAATATTAAAGCTTTAGGACTCATTTAATTATTGAAACGCCAATACCTCTTCCCAGACACTTCCCACCTTTTCACATGTGAATGGGAGTATAAATCCATAGCGAATTACACTTAATCATGAAGGTAATGTTTTTACCTGCTCGCCTTTCCTCAAGTTTGACTTCCAGAGGTGAGTGACTTAAAACTGTTGGACCCTGGACACATGTGCCCCCCTATGGCTTCCATGTGTTGCATGAGAGGTTAATGCATGCTGACATCCCATACATGTCCTCTCTTCCAGCTGAGTATATGCCTATGTTGAGCATGCAGGCAAGCAAAGCACACCACAGGGCTGAGCTCACAGACACCCAGTGACGTGTGCAAAAGACACACACATGCACATTCACATCAAATACACAGAACAACAGACCAGTGCACGCACACACACACACAATCAAATAAACAGACATGCGCACACACACACGCACATCTGATACTGGGAAAGACGGGCGTGCGCACACACACACACACACACATACACGTCATGTCCTATACCTTCTGCTTCCTGACACACCTGATTCTAGGAAAACGTAAATAGTTGCCTAGAATAAAGCTCAACGTGAGCTTCATTGCAGAGACCAGAGAATTATGGACTCTGCAATCTATTGGCCTCATATGAAATAGCTGGTAAAAAGCTACTGGTTAATTGACCTCCAACAGTGATAAAAGTAATAATAGTTATTAACTGAAAAATACTATTTGTTGTGACACCCTGGTTGTAATTGTTATATAAAGAATGATATGAATGAACCATGAGTAAAACTGTACGCCGGTATTAAACAGCTGTTTGAATCGCTAATGGAGGACCAAAATAAAACCCATGTCACATGACCCGGATCACATGACCAGTGCAAGGGCTGTAGTGAGGCAGCAGAGCAGAGCTAGGTTAGTTGAAAATGGACCACCAGGCCAGGCCCTCTTGGGAGGGATAAGTAGTAGGCCTATTACGCAATAAAATGTGCAATGATCCCATGGACGTTGGAATGTTGCCAGCGGGAAGGGATACTTGTTACTGTAATGCGAGCTAGAAGTTACAACATCAAGTTTTATGACATGTTAAGGCCACCGAGTTAGGGTTAGATGAAAGGAAAGGACTTACGCACAAGTTCTATCAAGCTGACGTATGTTAGCAATAAGAGAAATGAGAAATGCATTCTCACTTATTGAACACTTTTAAACTCTAAAAAAGCAAAATCTTTAAAATCCAATTGGGTGTTCTGACCGTGACATGACCCTTTCAATGGCAGTGGCAAACCAGAACCAGCGATTGAAGAGACTACCTTACGTTGGCTTTGTCAATTTCAGTTACACAAACAAAACCAAAACAAACCCCGCCGGTCGGCAGAAGCACGTTGCGTCCGACCAGCAAGGGCCCAAACAAAATACATTTATTTCAGATGTTTTTTTTAGTTCAAGATGTCCCAGTCTGTTTATTTCCTTTGTTAACACCCTCATTCTCCGTATGATTCACAAATAACATTTGATAGAGTGGAGGCCACCAAGAATGATGTGTGTGATGGGTGTGTTGAGCCGTTCCAAATCGTAACGAGAATCAGAGTGCTGTCTGACATTGCATAAAGGTCCAACACAGCTCTTCTTTGTCACTCAGAGAATGACAGCCTGTGAAGCTTGGCCATTCATTAACAAACACACACACACACACACACACACACACACACACACACACACACACACACACACACACACACACACACACACACACACCTATTTTTATGTTTCTGCAAACCCTGAATGAAAGTTTCTGAACAAAATGTGTGTATGGGGGTCAGCTATATGAAACCAAATTTTCGTTCTTTCTTAAAAGGTGACATATTATACCACCAGGGGTGACTGTGATTAGCCATTATAAGCTATTCAAAAGGCTTTGTTTGGCTAATCACACTCACCCCTGGTGGTATAATATGTCACCTTTTAAGAAAGAACGAAAATGTAGCTTTTTATTACACATTATATTTCAATTGGAACGTTGAGCAATGAACTACATTCATTTTATGAATCTCCCCTCCCCCAGTTCCTGTGTTTATACATACCTTGTTAACAACCTAAAGCCATCATTTCTGTAACATGCATGCATGTTACATACATCCTGTATGTTAACATGAACATGTTATATTAACACATTCTTAACTATCCTCCTCCCCCTGCAATAGGTCACAAACAAGCACATATGGATATATAAGAAAATTGGGTGAGAACAAAAATGTACTTCATTGTTCCAAATGTCTGAAATACTTGTTGCTTAATAAAATATAAAATTAAGGTCATTTCTGAAACAGAATATAGCTGAAGCAATGTTGATTCTACAAGCCTTTCTTGGCTCCTCCAGAACAAGGACACAGTGTGAGGATGTTGGAAACTGGCTTATTGTAGAGTTTGAAAGAGAATGTGCTCAATGCTGCCATTAAGGAGTATAGGTGGTGATGGCTGGTGTAAACTGTTTTTGATTGCTCAATGATTGCTCAATGCACAACAGGTGTGCAGCCCTACCCAGCCTCAGAGTCCAATCAGTCTGACTCGGGCCAGGTGAGGATGCTTAAACCAACCATCATTCACACACACACTCCACAATAGCCTACCCATATTAAATTGCCTCAAAACACAAAAAGAGCATTGAAAGCGCCATGAGCAGTTATAACCCTCTACGTTGATACACACATATCTAGAAGCGTTGATATTGACCATTTTTATGGTTCAGAAGCATTGAGATTCACAAATCCGTGGTTTGCAGAAATTTAAAAGAGTTATGTTTCATTCTGGCAACTTGGTTGTCAGAGTGTACCGAGTCACACTGGGGTATTTGGACCCCAGAAAAGAGGCCGGAAGAGGGACATATGCCTTGTTAAGAACAGGTCAATACCCTCATATATTACCTTCTGTGCAGTACGGTAACAGACCCACTTTAGGTGTGGAGAAAGCAACGTAGCTTCAGTTAATGAGCTGCCTAAACTTGCATGGCTTTTATTTTTGGGCCGAGTCAAGACGATAGCTCACCCTATACAATCCTCTACAGGGGATCTGTTCACTGGTTTCTTCTGCTAAGTATACCCATTTCAGTGTGTACCTTTTATTAAGTGGAATCTGAATACTTTATTCTTTAATACAAGCGACTTGTTCTGCTAACTGTTTTATTGTTTAAAAACAGGCCCATTAAACGCTTCATCACAGTGTGTAATGAGCCCTGCTTCAGAAACCGAACGCCCGATCTGTTCATTAATGGTGAAATTTAGAGAATGGAGTCACTGGGTTGTAACAGGATTAATTAAGCATAATGGTGTGGAGGTTTATAGGAGTTTATTTGGTTTGTGAATTGTTAACATACTACTACTAATAATCCCTATTCAACACATTACTTAACTCTATTCATGTAGCATCTTAAATGTGACATAAATGAGGACAGAGGTAGAACATAGTATTCAACATTTCAATTATGTTAGTGGTTCTGCCAGCCAGATCTCCCTGTGCAGGGGTCTGGGTGGCCATTTAAAAAACACGTGATTAAAGGGTCACTTTACAATAATCCTGGACTCGTGGAGGTCAAGGAGAGAACCTGCATGGGGACCTAAGGCTCTCCTTAAGAACAACGTGCCTCTACAGTGTTTTGTTTGGCACCTAGGGCTGCCAAACGATGCTGATGTCGGAACTGATGCCGAATGCGTGGATGAAGTGTGTCAGCGTCTGTCTGATGATGTGAAGATTTCTGTTTCTGATCGTATCGACACGTGTTTGTTTGTGTAGTCACTAAATTAGCAATAGTCTATGCACTTTCCCCTTCTAATTCATTATACTGTTTGTTTTAGCGGATGACTGGGATATCACAGTGACTACAACTGAATGCCTGGGCTCTTCTTAGGGTTAACTAGCCAGCACCCCATCACAGATTTAAAATGTTTTGCCTGTATGTATGTATGTATGTATGTATGTATGTATGTATGTATGTATGTATGTATGTATGTATGTATGTATATATGGCACCCATTGTACTCCTGATCATCCCTGGAAGGATGGATCCCCAACTCTGTGTTCCTTCTCAAGATTTCTTCCTTGCTAATTAAAGTTGTTGTTTTTAGCCCTGTTGGGGGCTAGAGCGAGGGGGGTGTCATAAATATATGGCTCTTTGAAACTGTAAGCCATTTGAGACTGTACCTGGGATTAAGGGCTATACAAATACAATGAATTGAATGGCTGTGTGTAGCTTCCAAACTCACCAACATCTCTCTTACAACCTGGAGCCAGAACAGCCCTCCAGTCTTTCTAGAGGTGGTCAGTCTGTCCAGAAGTGAACATGGATGCCAATGCAAGGCAGAAGGTTTTTGTGGGTTGTGATGTAATGCCGTCTGTTGAGAACAGTAAGGAGCCAAGCTGCTGCATTCTGGGAGCAGTTTGCGGCCAGAATGTGACCTTTGGCTAATGCCAGAAAATAGAGACTAGCTGAAAACATTCCACCTGTGATTGGAGTTTGATCCTCAACTTTCCATCAACTTATTATTTTACTGACCTTTTCCTGCAGTTTGTTTTAGGTAGTAATCAATACATTCAATAATTTGTGTAATAAATTACAGGCGACGATATAACTAAACTATATAACAGTGAGATCTAGCATGGATAATAATTTAATATTATTACTGGATAATACTAAAGTCATCTTTGATATTCAAATCCTTCTCGAAGGAACAGCCTATAAGTTATACAATGCTTGTGAGGGGGTGAATTAACTCAGACTTCACTTCGAAACTGTGTGACAACAGCTGTCATATCATATCACTCACGCTGGTAAAAATGATTCCCTCCGTCGGTAATCTGTAGTACACTTTCGCTGTTCTGCTAAATGGAATGGTTCCACGTGAATGGGACATTCACCTGTGTCTTAAATTTGTGTTAAGTCAAACACTTGTACATTCTCTTTATCTAGGGTCAGGATTGGATGTGAATACCATGAGTAATCTGAGCGAATGAAGCTCTCCAACCTATATTAGGCTACTTATATTCTATATTTTCTGTGAAATGTAACGCAGACATTAACACGTTTGTGAGGTTAAGGGTATTTAGTTGCCAGTCAACCAACTGCCAACTTACTGACGTAACGCATGCAACACTTTTTGATCTCTGGGAAGTGAGCTGCAAAGATTTACGGAACTTAAATCTTCAAGATTGCCATTATAAATTCCAGTCCATGATCTTCAATAAAACGTAAAATGCAGATAACAATAATAATTCTACCCAAGTTTTAATTTGTAGAAAAGTACCATCTTACCATCCCCCCCGGCAGATATTGCCGTGCATAGTCTGACACTGTAACCTATCTACAGCCATACATCTGTATATCTGTGCATGGCAAATCCCGTTGCCACTTACTTGGTAATATGTGGGGATATGCAAGTTAATTAATGCATGGAAAGGCAACCAGCAGAAATAAGTGAGAAAGATTCACTTAATATATTCATTAAATAATAAGTGGCACCTAATATATATTCTCTTCTCCTATAGTTAAATATACTAATGATTGGCTTTTCTCCCACGTTAGGAAGGGGTCCATTTGTAGCACCTATAGCCAAGAGGAATCACTGCTTTGAACTAAGAGAGATTGACAAGAGAAAGAGCATCCAACTGTGACTGCCCTTGAGCATGTCGTTCCCACTTGACGCCATATTTTTGTTCGTTTTTCCGTTTTATTCATTATTCTCAGAGGAATTTCTCATTAGCACAATCATTAAAGGTAGCACAGCAGACAAAGAGGCCAGCGGTGGCCACATGTGCAGTGCTTATTCCTTATTCAGATGTCATCTTCCTTCCGTCAATGGGATATATTTGGCGAGTATCAATTCAAGTTTTGTACTAAAAATAACCTATAGCTTGATAAGCCATTGAGCTATAGGCCCATAGCTCATTTTAAGATCGTAATGATCTAATAATCATTACTTAACTACATTTGAATGAATGAAAGGAGATAGGGTTTTTTTATACTGCAATAGTGTAACATAGTTTACAAAAAATATACTTCAGGTTGATTTGTTTACTGGGTTCACTTTATTTATGTTATGCTAACATTATGCTGTTGCGATTTTAGACTCAGACAAACAAAATAGAATAAGTGGATAACAGACCATGGTTGGTCTGTTATCCAACCATGGTGGTTCGGTGGCCATTGAAAAAACACTCTCGATCAACATGCACAATACAGTCAATAACAAAGTACACATAAACACACCCCTAACCCCGAAAAATAATGGGTTTCTAATGGGTTATTCAGACCAAATAGAGGGATGGAGAAAAAAGAGGACAGCCGAAGCTGGAGGAAACATTTATTCATTATTGTTGATGAAAATTGTCCAAATTAAAAGCCATGCAGTGCAATAATAATATAAACTGTAGCAACTGTTTATTACTAAAATGCAGATAAGATCAAATAAATGTTCAAAAATAGATTTCAGTTCCTCGGAACTAGACTACTAATATAACGATATAATGTAAAACTCAACCCATTGCACGCTTTATATTTGTAAATTAAGAAAATGGATTACTTTCATTAGTTAATCAGGCTACACCAATGGTATCGTTTACAGTAGATGCATCATCTGCATATAAATATATAATTTATTACCAGTAAAGTCCAGAAATGATTTCAGAAAGAGCAGGCTGTTTTCACATTCTGTTTTACATTCATAAACAGACACCTCCCCAGACTAGGAACTAAATATGACCCAGTTAACCTCTAATGCAACTCTACAATTCTCGTCCACCGTTCTAAAATGAGCCTATACCATTCAATTAAATATGACTACACTTCAATGTAAATAATGTAGTAAAGTAAAAGAAACGTGCATGCTGGCTGTCATGTGTTTGTCATGCATATATATTTCAGTACAAGCTCACTGATTTTCCAGGAGACACCTTACAAACCATTTACTCTAAAATGAAAATATTCACACTGACTCTAAGATATGAATCTTCCCCGGTCTTATAGTCTGTAAACATCCCTGAAAAAGCCCAAAGAGCATGAAAAGCGCCATTAGCAGAGACATCTTGTTTCTATAGCAACTAGCTCATGCTTTGTTAGCAGGGGTCACATGATGATGTGGCCAAAATGCTTTGTTTCTGAAATGTCTCAAAAAAGGAAGGCAACATTAAGGCCTAGCTACCAAGTATGGTTATGACCATAAGCTGTAAAAAATATAAAACATGGAGCTAAGAGCCCTCAGTCAACGTTGGTCTGCAGCCAAGTCATATATATATATATATAAAACACACACACACACACACACACACACACACACACACACACACACACACACTCTTATTAATAATCTAAAATAATGTTTTATTTTATGTTATATATAGAAATATACCATCACCATGCCCACCATCTAATCTTTTTCTCCAATGCCCCTGGCACTGTTCTTGAAGTTATTGAGGAAAAGACAGTCCAGTTATCCCTCTAGCCAGAGCAAACAAAATACATCAGTCTGTCCTTGGAGCAGCAGAAAAACCATCATGGGGCAATAGCCACACTTTCCATTATGGAGATGCATGTCCAAAACCGTGCCCCCCTTGGGGTGCATGTACTCTTGAGCTGGTGCACAATGTTTGCGAGTCAGTTTGTACTCGATTTTTTTTCAATACTCTATCAATATATCAATTCAGTTCTGTCTTTGAAGTTGAGCACCTCTTTTGCAAGATAGACTTGTTAGCAACAAACTTGCACTGGAAAAGTACTTGAAATGACTGACTAATTAAATGCAACAGGTAAAGGTTGTTACTGTTAAAAAAATAAAACGTTGTGCCTGTGGAAAACTGCATCCATGTTGCCTTGCACAGTCAAGTACCTCTAAACCAATGATGTGCACGAGAATACACACATTGACACTCAGAGGACCACAGCAATTATGGACCCATTCAAAACACTCAATTTTCTTTTGAAATCACTTTAAAGCATCGCAAATCATAAGGCTTTTAACCAAACAACACAACTGATTTGTAGCATTTCAGTCATGCATTTGGATGTTTTACTGTACTAAAACTGCAATTTACTATCAGGGCCATCAATGTTCTGCTTTAGATTAATGCAACCAATCTGGCCCATTTAACTAGGTCCCAGTGCCCCACTAGGACTGTTTTTGAGCTGGGAATTTGACATTCAGGTTCCATCACTTCTGTCATTAGAACCCTATCCACCAGTGTTTCCTCTGAGAATACAACCCCTTTGTCACTGGAAAACTGGAACGTCTCATTACCCTTACCCATTTCTATCTTACATCTAATATTCACAATTAGGGGTTTAACTTAAAATGTTATGATAACAATAGCAACATCTATTAACCTACATATGTATCAAGACTAGGAGCTTCACATGACCAAGATGATTAACTACAATAGAAAGATGTATTTCGCTATGTCGATAACGTAGCAAAGGTTCATGCGGCATGCCACCTAGTTGACTTTTCTGGTTTCATCCAAACTTAAATGCCGCAGGGTGAGGCAATCAAGTCCGGTCTCTTGTTAAAGTCTCCTCATGTGCCTGTGGAGATGGCTGGTTCAACCTGGGCACAATCATAACTCAGTGTGAAACAGGTGTGCAGCCTGACCCAGCCCCAGAGTCCAATCAGTCTCCGCCAGGTGAGGCTGCTAAAACCAGCCCTCCCCACACACACTCCCACAAACGTTTATCTACAAAATAAACAATCGTTGGTCAATGGCCCAAAGCAGCAAAATAAAAATATGAATGATTGTTGACACTGTGTTGAGTGCTTGAGGCTGACTTAGCTTAGCTTCTAATGTCAAGGTTGTGGTTGCTAATTCGTGACAACTACTTACAACCCATCGAAGGTTTGAGATCTCTTTCAGCCACTTCCCTCACACGGTGAGGAATAAATAAATGTGTATATTTTGACTTTAATATACAACGGTGGTTGGCACCTACTTGCTGCATAGCCAGATAATGTTTATGATACCGTATATGTCGCTATGACAACATATCAAATCTATGGATGCTTGACGATTACTGGTGCCAACATCTAACGTTATAAAGGATAAATGAAAGACACCCTGGATGCAGTCATTCAGCTTAGCATGGCCTGATAGGGGGAGATGTGGTATGCACTGGTGCACCTGTAGAATCCCATCTGGGCGTTCATCATGGAGTGCCTCGGCCCATGAGGACGTAATATCTCTCTCAGTAGACAGGTGGAGCCTGTTCCCGGAGGGGAAGGGGGATGGAGGAGGGCTGTAAGGAGTCTCAATGAAAACAACAAGAATGACAGCATGAATGAGAGACGTTTGTATACACTGCGCGTTGGAGGGTATTTGTGATCCGGTTAAGGTTCCGGTTGAGAGTTGCAACAGAAAAGCGTCAAGCATGAATGAGAGACGTTTGTACACACTGCACGTTGAGGGTATTTGTACTCCAGTTAAGGACCTGGTTGAGAGATGACAATGACTCATGTCATTGAAAACCAACATAGTGTCGAGTGTCATCTGCACACAGAGGAGGAGGTTTAACAAACACAGAGTTAACGCTGAACTTGTTACGTATTTTAAGCACATGGGCTACCATCAAGGGCGTAGGAACCGGGGGGGACGGAGGGGACGTGTCCCCTCCAATATCGGAGACAGGCGCATTTGTCCCACCTAAAAATTATACCGGATCTGTCAGGTTTCCGATATGTGTCCCCCCCAATGTTAAACTCATTCCTACGCCCCTGGCTACCATACATAGCCACGAGGAAGTAGGATCGAACACATAAGCCATAATTACCATACATAGCCACTAGGATGTAGGATCGAACACATAAGCTGTAATTACTATACATAGCCACAAGGGGGGCAGGACCCGACATATAAGCTGCAATAACTATTCCAGCCACAGATGGCAGCACCTTTAGACAGGTGAGGAGGGCGGAGCCAACGACCTGCTGTGGCCTGCTGTTTGTCGCTCAGACGCGTGTCCATACAATTCCCCTCCTTTTGCTTCATAGTTACCATACCGAAATAATTTAACAAATAAAGTGAGTTAAAAGCGATCCGGATTGGACTACTTTCTTAAAGAACGCAACAAACTCTAGGTTGATTGACGTTGATATGCATTAGTTCAATCAACACGGGGTTGGTTAACACAGGGTTGTGCGCGTCCACGCCAAACCTATAAAGACGTGATGTATGTATCATGGAACCCTGATCGAAATGGCGAAACGGGCCGCTTATTTAAATGAAATGGAACTCCTGGTTCTCCTTTGAGAGCTATGACGAGGAGAAGGACATTATCACAAGAAAAGGGAACACTAAAGCCTCTGCAACCCAGAGAACCAAAGCCTGGCAGCGGATCGCTGACCACGTAAATGTGTTAGTTACATGTCAAAAGCATGATCCTTAATATTTGAGCCATGAATCTATTAATATCCCAGTTAAGCATTCTTAACGTTCCTACCACATAACCCTTTTCTTCTAAAAAATATGTACTCCGATGGCTCCATCAGCGGATCAAGTAAAAGTTAAGTATAAAAACATACAAACTGGTAAGCTTTTCCCACCATCGTATTGGTATATTTTGTCAGTCCAGCATTTAAATAAGCCCTTTTTTTTAAGCCAATCGTGAAAAGGCCGACAGTTGGCAGCAGGCCCGCCGCTCCCTATACGCAGAGTACGCAGAATGCGTAGGGCACCAAGTACCTGGGGGGGAGCCACCAAAAATTATGGTTTGTAAAAAAATAAATAAGAATAAAAATAATTATTACATTATTGAACTAAAAAAATATATAAATTAGTTATGAAGAGGCCCACCGTTGTTTTTTCTTAATTACATAACCTATCACTCAATTTCGGCAATTATATGTTTTCACCTAATATATAAAAAGAGGCTTCCCCCCCCCCCCCCCCCCCCCCCCGCTCGCATAGGGCACCGAAATGGCCAGCAGCGGCCCTGGCTTGACCCCGGTGGAGGACCTGGCAATAGACATAAATTCCGGGCGCCCTGGCATGGAGGGGGTACCTGGAGATACCTCCTCAGAGAGTCCGGGGCCATGTGAGGGTACCCCACTGGTTGAATGTAGGTTTTTGTTTTTCTTGTATTTTAAATTTTGTTTGTCTTCGAAGTAACACATGCAAACCGTGTGCGTGCCACACCGCAAATGTTCCAAATGTTTTTTTTTGGTAACTGGGTAGAAAAGCTAAAAGTGACAATTCATCAACTTCACAGATCAAGATGGATTAGTGCTTGTAATGGAGCCGCCGGCTACGATCGAACATTCTCCAGTGGATGTAAGTCCGTTAGGACTATTGTATACTTTCTGTTGTAAGTGCCTCTCAGCATATAGTACTCAGCCAATATTGCTCTTTGTATGATAGGAGGCCGATGAAAATCTTGGTCCGGACGTGGATGGGTCATCAGAAAGGACTGAGATGTGCTCAGCTTCTCCAACATTATAGATAAAACATTTGCCAAAAACGGAGGGCTACGCAAATAGTCTGGAGTGAACTGAGGCCAGGTCCTCGATTGGTAGTGTTGGCTATGTAAGGCTGGAGAAGGCTATTTAAATATATTAAAGATTTTCGCGAGAATCTATATCTCTCCAGCAAAAAGTCATCCAGATATGCCAAGATGTCGAGCCATGGTCTTATTAATCGCTCCCGGTGGATTGCACGAATAATTTGCGCTTCGATATCAACAGGCCTCCCATCAAAAGGGCATGCCATTGTGAACACATGAAATCTGCGGTGAACGCGGGTTTAAATACCCAAAACCGGGTTTTGTTCCAAACTTAACCTCCGCAAAACCTGCTCCGACCAGGTTTGATTCAGAGCATATGTTTCTATAGTAACTAACATACCGTGTTCATTTTGGAACGGAAAACCTAGGGTTACCGCAAACCCTGGGTTAACTTACCCAGTTATGTGATAAAACCGGCTTTGTGGAATACCCCACTGGTTTCCTTTCATGTTTACATTTTGATATAGTCTCAGGCCACACGCCACAGGGAACTTCTTCATGTGAGCATGATCTCGCTAGCGATGGAAGTCATCAAACAAGGGGTGCCCTTTGTTTCTTTACCATACACTTTTATATTTTTTATCTTATTTTTAAATACCTGCGGTTAGGTAAATATGCAAAGATGCTGTTTAGGTTTTTCATATTCACTTGAATTATGTAAATATGTCAACATATGTTATCTCTATTTATTTTGTATTAAATTGTTCTGTAGGTATATCTATATATTTATCTGTATACTATATTGCTATAGGTACACAATAGCGATCTATATCTTTATATAAACATATTACACATCAGGAACCTGACACTTACCTAACCCTAACCATTTTCAAGCCATTTATTATTCCAATTAAATAGCAGTCACTTTAGGGGTTGTTATCACTCACAGCCACCATAATTGGCTCAACAGAAAGAGTGACTCTGTGAATATCATTGTTATGATCTCAACCCTAATAGATGAGACCCCCAGAGACTAGCCTTTTGTGTGTTTCTTTGTGCCAATGGGTTTGCCCTAAACACAACTTTGATGTTGAGCAGGTGAGCAGGGAGTCTGTCTTGATGACTCAACAAAAATCTTTTAATAGAATACTACATCATGGCTTGAAGTAAAACCTACTGTTTGCCTGAGTTGGGGACCTAATCGTGCTCTATCGAGATGGAGTAAGTGTTCCCATAAGGATATTAAACCATGTGAAGGGAAAGCCAAGTGAGGCATGGAACAATAAAATTTTCCGCCTTGAATGACAGAGAGAATCTAGAGTCTATACTTTTAGAAGTGAGTGTTCTGTCAAACAGAACTAATTGGTTACCGATAACAGCTCATGTTGTTTCTTGCTTTTTCACCCTTTTATTTTTGAAATATACTTAATATATACTTTAAAATATACTTTTACTACATTTTATTTATACTTTGTGAGGTCTTATGTACCCATGGTAAATGTTAAACACGTTAAACTAAGGCCCCAAATACTTTTGTATTTGGGCTCTTTGAGTGTAAGTGAAAACATATAACGTTTACATCCATATTTGTCATTCAGATTATTGTTTCAGGATGATAAACTAGTACCAAATGAGACGGAACAAAGAGTTGATGCTTAGATTCAGGGAGCAGTTTGGGAGTAGAAGGGCTGTCATTCCATTCGGCTGACGAGACACATTTATGTTTTATTCAGCTGTTATAAATCGGATTGACTTGAAGTACTGAGATAATAAAATGTTTAACATAACAAAATACAAGACTGCTTACACTCCAGGTCCTATGAAGCAACGGTAGACATTTGCACAAACTTCAATTACATATTCAGTGGGCAAAAACAAATAATACGAAACAGCAATATCACTCCACAAATGGTTAAATCTCAACAGAACTGATTGCATAACATTCGACCACTGCCTCTTGATCATTGACGTCTTAATTTAGAAGACTGAGTAAAACGCTAGTGTCAGGTTGCATTAGCCCCGACGGACACGGCCAAGGATAGAGCAGCGCTGCCCTCGCCTCTAGGGCCGTCTGCCAGAGGAACCGAGGGCTCCATGCTCTGGCACTCACTGTTAGAACGCATCTTTAAAAACAAAGCAAATTAAGTCATGTGTCATCTGTTTGTATTATTTAAATCAAAAAACACATCTCTATGACTTATCATAGTTGTGATTTTTCTAAATATGGTTCTTCTTTGTTTGTGGGTTTTATTAGTAAATATAATTATTATTGATAAAAAAGGGTTAGTATATGTTGAAGTTTGATTGATTAAAGTATTAAGGGGGGGGGGGATTTCCTATGTGTTGCCCGGATGCTATGCTTGTCATGCCCCATGTCCATTATCCACGGGTCAGCTCTAGCGCTAGGCGAGGCGTTGGAGCCTGTCTGGGCCCCATGGCTGATGCAGGAACCCGATGTGTTTATTACATGGCTACGTATTAAAGGAATCAAGAATTTGACACGGAATATAACAACAATTTCAAAGCTGTAGAGATGATTCTATTGCTAAAGCTAAGAAAGATATCCCTTTCATTTCTATGATTGGATAACTGTGTCCATAGCTGTGGGCTGCTAATCAAAACAGGGTTCTATTTTTGAAATAACAGACCGTAGATCAATCGACCGATCAGAATTCAGAATTCAACAAACACTTTCTCCTACACTTACCCTCAGAACTTGTTGAAATGTTTCTCTGCACTCAGAATTCAGAATCAGACTCATCTCCAAGTCTGTGAGCATGTGCAGTGGCGTGCAAACAGATAATCGTATCTTGTGGATTTGTTCTTTGCGCTGATGATGACCTCGTTTAGAGCTCATCATGGACATTGGGCTTCACACTTACAGCTTTTCTAGTGTTGTTTATCCCCCCCTCCCCCACACAATTTCCTTTAGTTTAAATTAGTTCTTTGTTTATTAAAGATCTTCCTCTCCTCAACACATTAGTTGATTAGTCTGTGTCTTGATGTGTCTGTTCTTTGTGTGACTTCAGTTACCAAGTGTATATGTTGTTCTCCCTCTCCTGCCTCATTATAAAGCAACGTCTCAATACAAACTCGGCCTTAAAAATGCATTTATGTGCTCCCCTTTGAAGTAACTATATCGCAAACCGCAAACGGGGGGAAGATGTTGCACAACACTATGAGCGATTTGTCGGGTCTCTCAACCTCATCGCATGTCTTGTATTCAACTCGTTCACATCCTTTTGATCCACAGCCCACGTGAAGGACCCCACTCTGCGTTGCATTGTTTTCACTCTGAACACCTCATGGAACATGAGGTAGGTAAATGTGACCCCTTTACACCCTCACTATACACAATACACGAATCATCGCCGCTTTCTTCAGACCGAGATTACGGTTGAACTCCGTTGGAAGGTGAGTTTCAAACCCTCAAGTTTTTTTTAACATTTGTTCGAGCACCAAACCCCCCATAAGCCCTTATGTAAGCCTCGCACGCAAACGCACACAAATGCACCGGCTCGCTTTAGAGGTTGTTGCTTATTATCCTGCCTTTGTCTTTGTCCCAGTAACCCGATCGCCCACGCATGTTGGGTAACGTGCACGGGAATGGGAGAGCGCGAATGCATACAATCAATGCCACCCTCGTGTTGCCGAGTGCTTGAGATTGAAAAGGACACTCTACCCATTTATTTTGCCGTAACATTGAAATCACAACGCATTGTTTTTTTTTAACTCTTCTCGTTTTTACTCATCGCTTTACAGCTAAAACATGAACACATGTGCACACGCATGCTCACAAAGACACAGAAATTGTGGTGGTTGAGGAGAGTGTTTCTGGTATTTTCGGGCAAAGTTGTTACTGACCTAGAAGCACACATTTAATGTAGTCTCAGTAAAACATGGTGTTGAATTAATATGGTTGAAGAAAATGGTTATGGAAAATGTAAAGAACTTCTAACTTTAAATGTCCAAAGGTAGAAGTTCTTAGTATGTTGTAAGATATGCTTCAGTGCGTGTTTATTTTCAGCATTTTATATTGCATATGAGGAAATCCTCATATCCGGGCAAAACGTACAGATAGAAAAGAGAGAGTGAAACATAAATTAATTTGTTTCTTCTGACATTTATTTATTCCACCTAACATAAGGGACAGTTACTTTATTTCATCACAAAACAGCACCACAGTGTTGGTTCCTTTTAAGTGTTACATTGTCTCACCGTTATACAAAGTCCTTACAACTCAGTCTCCATCACGACCACCACTGTTGTCGTGCTTCTGTATAATTGATTTTTTTTTTATTGATTCATTACAAACCCCCACAGCTGACAGTAACCACGAGCAAGGTTGTTTTGTAAAACAAACCTGATATGTAATATATTTATATATAGATATAGATCGATATCGTTATGCATTTATATCTATATAGTATATAGATATATAGATAGATATACCTACAGAACAATTTATACAAAATAAATAGAGATAACATGATATGTTGACATGTTTACACAATTTGAGTGAATATGAAAAACCTAAATGGCATCTTTGTATATTTATTTCACTGCAGGCAGTGCAAAAAAAGAAAAGCTCAAAGTGTATGGTAAAAGACACACACCCCTTGTTCGATGACTTCCACCGCTAGCGAGATCTCGCTCGCATGGAGCTGTTCCGTTGGGGCTTGTGGCCTCTGTTTAGAGTCAGCTCATTAACCATTGAAATGGTTCTTCCCAACACAACCACAGTACCCAGGACGTCCATGGCCTCAGACCGAGTCCACCTTCACCTGGCTGTTGTTGGTGATGGGCGGCTCAGACCGAGTCCACCTTCACCTGGCTGTTGTTGGTGATGGGCGGCTCAGACCGAGTCCACCTTCACCTGGCTGTTGTTGGTGATGGGCGGCTCAGACCGAGTCCACCTTCACCTGGCTGTTGTTGGTGATGGGCGGCTCAGACCGAGTCCACCTTCACCTGGCTGTTGTTGGTGATGGGCGGCTCAGACCGAGTCCACCTTCACCTGGCTGTTGTTGGTGATGGGCGGCTCAGACCGAGTCCACCTTCACCTGGCTGTTGTTGGTGATGGGCGGCTCAGACCGAGTCCACCTTCACCTGGTTGTTGTTGGTGATGAGCGGCGACGGCTTGCTCTTCAGCCTCTCGGCCGCCGCGTCGTTGGAGCTGTCTGAGAAGAAGATGCGCGCCGTGCACACGGACACCACGATCCGCTTGTACTCGCGCCGGAAGTTCTGGTTGAGCACGCCGTACACGATGGCGTTAAGGCAGCTGTTGAAGTAGGCCATGAAGTAGCTGGCCACAAAGAGCCACTCGGGGATGAGGGGCACCACGCCGTCCGGGTTGATGGCCACGGCCAGCCCGATGAGGTTGAGCGGCGCCCAGCACACGGCGAACAGCACAAACACCACGAACATGGTGACAAAGTTGCGTACGTCGTGCGGCGTCAGCTTGGGCCGGTTGTCGGGCTTCACCCGCCGCCGCACCTGGATGACCAGGATCCAGATGCGCAGGTAGCAGTACGTCACGATCATGATGGGCAGGATGAAGTGGAAGAAGACCACGGCGATGGTGTACGCCGAGCTGGCCGACTGCTCGAAGGTGCACGAGTAGACGCGCGGGTCGTACTGCAGCGAGCCCACGAACAGGTTGGGCACGATGGCCACTACGGTCAGCGCCCAGATCAGCAGCACATAGCACAGCGAGTTCTTGTCGCTGTACACCTTGTCGTACTTGAGGCTGTGGCAGATGTAGCAGTAGCGGTTGACGGCGATGCCGGTGATGTTGAAGATGGAGCCGATGACGCTGAGGCCCATGAGGAAGCCGCTGATCTGGCAGTGCACGTAGCCCAGGTTCCAGCCATTGTGGAAGATGGAGGAGAGCACCAGCGGGTAGGGGTAGATGGCCACCACCAGGTCCGCCACCGCCAGGCTCACCACGAAGATGTTGCCTTGACACGCACACACACACACACACACACACACACACACACACACACAGACACACACACACACACACACACACACACACGAGAAAAAGGGAAGGTTTGCATCGTTAGGCGGAAACAATGGAAATGCCAATCGGGTCACTCATAAAATTGACAGAAAAAGTTGCAAATTAGATCAATTAAGCATATTGGAGTTTTATCTATTACTAGCAAGTCTGATCCAATAATTGGATAATACCAACACCGCCACCAGCTGATATTTAGCAGCTCGCTGTATTAGTGCCGCTTGATTGCTCGAGCCACACAGTGAAAGTGCTCCAACTAAAGCGTCCATTGGGTGTCATGCGGCGTGCTTTCATTATGGGGGGGGGAATTACGGGGAGCAGAGCAGCGCAGATGAACCAGTCACGCAGAAACATCACAGATGTCACATGAACAAGTGCTTCCATTGTGCTTGAGTAAAAACAGTATAAAGACTGAGCGGCTAAAGACCAGCCCTGATTAAGGTCAAGAAAGACTCCCATTGTTCAAACTTTAAGTACCACTGTCATATCATATCAACAGTCTCTTCAAGCGTTTCAGGCTCCCGGAGCCTGTATTTATAACATGTCGACCGGTAGGCGGTGCCTTGGGTGTAGCTGACAGGGTCTTTAGAGGGCTCTTTAGCTCTGGCTGGTGCCTCCTAATCCCCCTCCCTGCCCTTCATCTCATACAGCAAACATTCTTTCACCAAGCAATCTCTCGACGCTAAACATTAGATCACGTCCTCTGGGATCCATCATACAGGTGCCCTCTATACGGTACTGGCTGCTCTCATGATCACAAGAAAACTGCTCTTAAAAGGCTCATTGTGTGTGTGTGTATCTGTATATGCATGCGTCAGTGTTTGAATATGTCCTTTTGAGTGTATTTGATGTGTGTCAGTGTGTGTGTGTGCGTGTAAGTGTGTTCATGTTTCCTTATCTGTGTATGTGATGTGTGTCATTGTGTGTGCATGTCAGTGTTTGTGTGTATCCTTGTGTGTGTGTGTGTGTCTCCTTATCTGTGTGATGTGTGTCCTTCTGTGATCTGAGTCATTGTGTGTGTGTTGTGTGCACGTGAGCATGTGATGTGAGTGTGCATCTTCTGGGGATCCTTAAAGATTACAGTCCCTTGGCGTTGGCTTTCTATAGCACGGCTGTTACAAGATTTTAAACTCAAGTCTCTTGGTGGTAAGAACTCTGACCTTGGTAAGGTCGGCTGGGGAGGCCTACAGGCGCCCAGCCCTATTGCTTCCTGGAAAGCTAACATCACAGCACTGATCTTCAGGGAACATTTCTGTGTGTCTGTATGTGTGTTTGTCTGTGTATGTGTGTGTGTGTCACTCTCTCTGTGTCTGTGTGTGTCTGTGTGTGTGTGTGGTTCTCTCTGCATGTGTGTGCTTCTTTCGCTCTCTGTGTCTGTGTGTGTGTGTATGTGTGTGTTTCTTTCTCTCTGTGTCTGTCAGTGTTGGTATGTGTGTGTCTGTTTCTCTCTCTCTCTGTCTGTCTTTGTGTGTGTGTGTGTGTGTGTTGTGTGTGTGTGTGTGTATCTCTGTCTGTCTGTCTGTGTGTGTGTGTGCGCGTGTGTCTCTGTTTATCTGTGTGGTTCTCTTTCCATGCCTGTATCTCTGTGTGTGTATGTGTGTATCTGTGCATGTATCTCTGTGTTGTTCTCTCTTGGTGTGTGTGTCTCTCTCATCCAGTGTGTGGGTTTTTGTTTTTGTGTCTCTCCCAGTGTGTGTATTTGTGTGTGGGTTTGTGTGTACGTGTCTGTGTGTGGCTCACTCCCTCGTTTAATTTATATTGTTTTGGTTATACTGTGAAAAACAAATAAAAAAAATCCTCGACCTCATCAGTTTAACCACACTCCATTTGCAAATGAATGGTTCATGCATCTGAAATAAAGTTTATACTTATTGGCCCCACGTCCCATGATACCTCTTGACTATATCGACTTTCCATGTTGGATAGCCCAACGGCAATGCAGAGTGTTTATTTACTGTTTAGTGTTTATCGTGCATATTATCGTCTTCCATCGAAGGTCATCAAATGAACCAGTGTTGATCTTTTTATGTCAGCCTGCCTCCAGCAAGTGTCTGCTCATAATCCAAACTCGTGAGACTAGATAGAAAGATAGACGTGGATTATTTTAGCAATTTAGAGCTTGCTTACTTCCGATATATATCGCATGCACCTTGAAGATGGGTGATTTTAACATTGACTGGCTCTCTGGTGCCTCTGAATCTTTCAAAGAAATCTGTAGCAACCTAAATTTCACACAATTTATAACTGAGCCCACAAGACCCAATCTAAAAATCCCAGCAAAATCAATTTTAATTGATTTAATCTTATCTAATCAAGTCAATAAAATAGTTTCTGCTGGTGTCTTTCACCTTGGGGTTAGTGATCACTGCCCAGTGGCCTGTATCAGAAGTATTCATTTGAAAAGATCTCATCCTAAAATATTTATTAAGCTTAATTTTAAAGGTTTTAATCAGCAAGCCTTTTTAAATGAACTCCTTCATAGTGACATCCAACTCACAACTGAAATATCTGATGTTGAATTGGCCTTGGATTTTTTCACCAATACTTTCACCTCAATTTTGAACAATCATGCACCCCACAAAAAGCAAAGGGTAAAAAATAGTTCAAACTTGTGGTTCACAAATGAACTGTCCGACTTATTTACTGAGATAAATAAAGCCTGGTCTCTAGCTAGACGCTCTGGAGAAGATTCTAATTGGATCGTTTTTAGACAAATCAGAAATAGGTGCACAACCATGGTTAGGAAAGCTAAATCTGAGTATTATCTTGATTTAATCTCCAACTGCTATTCAAACCCTGCACTATTCTGGAAGGCTGTGAACAACAATAAAAACAACAAAAAAAGCTTTTTCTGCAGAAAATGCGGGGAGTGCTGTAGTACAAAGTGAGGTTGAAAATATTTTTTAATAAAGCCATATAGATTAAGACATAAAGAAACGTAAAATGGCTTAAATCAAGTGACAAGTCTAAATAGAGTAAACGATGTAAACATGCACACCATTTAAGAATTTAAATGGTTGGAAACAAAGTGACAGCTGAAGGAAAAGCGCAAAGCATTACTAAAAATGCAGAAATGTAAAATGAATTGAGCTGAAGAATCTGAAAGGTCAAATGTATTGCCCTGCACTGCTGTGTGTGTGTGTGTGTGTGTGTGTGTGTGTGTGTGTGTGTGTGTGTGTGTGTGTGTGTGTGTGTGTGTGTGTGTGTGTGTGTGTGTGTGTGTGTCTTTAAGAGAATAGCGAGCCGGTGCATGATTAAAAGTAGCTCAATAGAGTGGGAAAAATCGCCCAATCTGGCCACACTGCCTGAACGTCCACCAAAAGTAGCCCAATCTGGTGGGAAAAACCGCCCAATCTGACAACACTGCTGAAAGTCATCACGCTCCAGCGTCAACGTAAATCAATGAGACCAACTGAAAACGAAGCCGGTATGAAACTAAAACTGTGATTCTGAATAAAGTTTAAATGATATCGAAATTCCGTTACAATGTCTTAAGTAATTGAAGTGTCAGAATGGCTAGACGGCTTCAATGGGACCAACTGTAGAATATGACGGTTTGAAACTAAAACTGTGATTCTGAAGAAAGTTTAAATGATATCGAAATTCAGTTTAGACATCATTGAAGATACAAGTGTGTAGATTTGTTAAATGGTTTGAACGAAGATAAACGGTTGAAAATTGATTTAGTTACGACTTAAACAGTTGAAGTACCAGAGGACGACTCCGCCGTCCTCCAATTGACTCCCATGTTAAAAAAAAGATAATATTTTAAAAGTAGAATATCTTAAAAAGTATAAAATATTTAAAGGCGACATATTATACCACCAGGTGTGGGTGTGATTAGCCTTACAAGCCATTTCGAAAAGCTGCCCCATATAACATCAATAGTGGGCATGTCCACCTAGATCTGTGCTGGATAGATCAGTCTACTAGTGATGTCATATGGGGCAGATTTTTGAAACGGCTTGTGAGGCTAATCACACTCACACCTGGTGGTATAATATGTCTCCTTTAAAAAATCTGTAAAGAAGTGCGCGATTCCAAGTTATTCTGAATATTTTAAAATTTGAATGGAGTCTCTAGGTGAATAATTGAGGAAGGAGATAGGTCCCAAAGTTTGTAGAGAATATTAAAGAAAGAAAGAAAGAAAGAAAGAAACTTATGAAGAACAATAGTTGAGCGCTGCATGCAGCACTCACCTAATTCTAGCACAGCTCCAACTCAGATTAAAATAAATGATCGAACTCTAAATTATCAAAAGGAGATTTGTTTAGCTTTTAATAAACATTATATAGCTGCTGGCGAACTCTTCCAAAATGGAGGATGTACGCCTTTTGCAACCAGAAATATACTGCCTATCTCTAAATCTCCTCTTTTCACCCTTGATCCTGTTCCAATTAGTGTTGTTTTAGATGCGCTCCTAGCCATCAACCCCAGGAAGTACATGGGTGAGGACAATTTGGATCCATTTTCAATCTCTCTGCATTTATCATATCAAAACAAAAAACCCACATTTTTAATCTTTCCATCTCCTCTGGTATAGTTCCCAAAGTTTGGAAAAAAGTTTGTGTCAATGCCTTGCATAAAGGTGGTGACAAAAATGAACTAAATAACTACAGGCCAATATCCAAACTCCCATGCTTGGCAAACATCTTCACTTATTAATAATCAGTTGAAAACATTTCTAGCCAGTGCTTCCATTCTGAGCCCATTCTAATCTTGTTTCAGGGCAGGCCACAGTACTGTTTCTGCTGTCACCTTTGTTTTAAACAACATTGTTTCAGCATTAGACGAGAAAATGCACTGTGCAGCACTTTTTGTTGATCTTTCAAAAGCCTTTGACACTTGTTGACCACCATTTGCTTTTACAGAGGCTGTGTGACATTGGTTTTGATAATTCTGCATGCAGCTGGTTTAGAGATTATCTGTCAGATAGACAGCAGTCATTAATACTGGGAAGCTACCAAACTGAGTTTTTAACTGTTACAAATGGTGTCCCACAGGGCTCAATTTTGGGTCCAGTTCTTTTCACAATTTATATCATAACATTGTTTCATCACTACAAAACTGTCACGCCCATCTATACGCTGACGACACAGTATTGTATTGCATTTCTGATTCGGGGCATCAATCTTTTCTGAACCTACAAAGCTCTTTTAACATCTTGCAGGACTGTCTAGTGGACGTCAGGCTTGTTCTTAATACTGACAAAACAAAATAAATGTGTTTCTCCAGAGCAAAAGCTAAAAACTTGAATGATCTCAATATACTCACAAATACTGGATTTCTGATTGAAAGGGTCACTGAAAATAAGCATCTCAGCATCTGGATAGATGATAAACATACTTTCAATTTTCACATCAAAAATCTTGTATGTCGTCTGCGACAAAAAATTGGCTATTTTTATAGAAACAAAACCACCTTCCCCTTTTTCTGTAGGAAAAGGATTATTGAGGCAGTTTTTATGTCTGTTCTTGATTATGGTTTATCGGCATGCATCTCATTCATGTCTTAAATTCCTGGACTCTGTTTTTCACTCTGCTTTAAGGTTCATCACAGGAGATGCTTATGACACATACCATTGTGGTTTATAAAGAAAGGTTGGGTGATCCTCTCTTAAAGAAAGGCATGACATTTTTTCACAGGCACATTGGCACATTTTTATTTATAAAGCCCTGACCGGGAAGCTTCCCCATTATTTGACCACAATGCTGCAAATTTCAGATGGGCTTTATCAGACCCGCTCTACTGACATGCTCATGTTATATGTTCCATACGCCAGGTCTGAGTTCGGTAAAACAGCTTTTAGCTTCAGTGACCCTGACTCCTGGAACAATTTACAACTTCAAATTAAAATAAATACATTCGTATCTTTTAACAAATTTAGACATATTATTTTGAATCTGCCCCACATAAACTGTAACTGTTTTGGCTAAGCAATGTTCTTGTTCTCCATCTTCAGAATGTTTAAATTGTTTTTGTCTCTTTGTAGACTGTTGTGTGTTTGTATTGTATAATGTGTATTTGTAAAACTCGACGTCATTGTAAATCTTTCCTTTTTTAACCCCTCAATTGAGGTTAAAAAAGGAAAATGAAGAGCCCAGGGGGGCTAAAGACGCATGTGCCCAAGATAAACCGTAAAGGTAAACCTCCGTCTCAGATGGTTTGGCTGCCTAATTGCACCACTGAGCGTATCTAACGGAAAGAATTGGCTGTCTGTGTTTCTGCTTCTTTTAAGTCTATGGATCGGATGTAAAAGTGTTAATGCATGGCATATAAATGTTGGTTAACCCTTTGCTTCTATGGAGTATGGAGCGCAGCGGAAGGATGTGATGATACAAAGAGCCACAAACATCATCAAAAAACATTTTCGACTGATTTGTAACTGATTCAATTTAAATGAAAAATATGCAAAATACACAAAATGGCCTTTTCTAAGAATCTGTTTTTTCTAGGCTTCAATTTGAGTGCAAAATATGCAAAATACACAAAATGGCCTTTTCTAAGCATGCTGTGTTACTTACTTATACTTTGAATAGTTTAGGAGAAGACTATGACACACGCGTGTAAATATTGTAAATGGACTGCATTTATGTATTTTCAAACACATAATCAGACATTGAGTGCGTTGTCAATAGCAAGGCAACCGGTCGGGAGCAGGTAGGGTTAGGTGTCTTGCTCAAGGACACCTTGACACCGAGCTAGGAGGAGCCAGGGATCAAACTAGCAACCTTCTGGTTGCCAGACAACCTGCTCTACCACATGACCCACTTCTGCCCCTTAATGCCGACACAAGGTTAAATAGCTACTTTATTTCACGGTTTCAAAGGTTGAATGCAGAGCAATTAGAAGCAAGAAATATAATGAAATAATCCAAAATAAAGCCTTCACTGTTGCATAATGTTATTGAGACTGTTTTACAAAATGCCCATCAGGAACATCTCGACATCAGTACTGAAAGGGAAATATAGAACAGCTAAGCATTCCTGTGGTGATGTATTAAGAATCACACAACTCATTAGACATTTTTTTTTGTTTGTTTGTATATTATTGGCTACTGGCCACAAAATACACGCTCGGATATACAGCAATCTGTGTCTAGCAGTGTGTACCTGATGAGAAGACGGGGCTTCCAATCGAAAATGACAAGCAGCAGCTATCCTCTGTACAGAGCCATAGTTTTGTCAATATTTTTGCGCTAAAAGGCAAATTAGAAAAAACGTGCCCTTAAACAATAGTTTTTAAAAACTACAAACAAATAAACCGGTAAAATGGTTGCAAATGGATCTAAAATTCAAATGACTGTTTCAAAGAAAAGTGAAAACCATGTAAAAAAAAACTATCTTTTTATCCGGTTATAAGATAAAGTTTAAACAAACCTTCAAAATGTGTACATTGCAGGTAACTGTCGCAGACTTAAAAGACTGACCAAGTTGAGACTGTTTATTCCTTTACCCCTAGTTAAAACTAGTAGTTCCTCTTTGAACCCTAGCTGAACATGAATTGCAAATATCAACTGTGAAAAACATCCAAACCGATGACCTATCTACTACACAGTGCTGGTTAAACCATATGGTTCGGCCAGCTGAAGCGAAATGGGCTTCCAATGATTGGTTCTGCAGATAGATATGGTCCCACAGTGAATTGTTTGTAACAGTTGTTACACTACGCCAGGAACATCAAAGTAAATCGAATACAATATGCTAAACTAGCAATATAAAAAGAAAAACCTGCATTAATACAAATGGTCTCATTACTGATCAAATATCGTCTATAACGTATCTGCATTTTACAAATTTCCCATTATCGACGATCATTTATCAGACAAGATATTTGTTCCATACTGACTACTTAAATATACAACAGCCCACCAATTACAGGAAGCCATAGCCATGAGTGCATATTCATGAAGAGCAATTATTTGCTAAATGCGCCCAGTTTCCTCCGTTCCAAAAAAATTCTGTAATAGTTTTTTGCTTACAAAAAAATAAACATATGTTTGCTTTTATGTGTAACCTGTTTTAGTTGATTTGCTTTTTGAATTGTGTGACTTCCGTCAGCTTGTATTGGGTCATGCTCGTTTGAAGAGGTTGGCGGTGCAACTTTTAGCCCAGCTCGTGGTATTTAATCCACTCTGGGCCCCTCTCTGCTGGCTTAGAGCCCAGACACAGCACCCACCCACGCTGTGCCTGTACCACACTGTAGTACCACACAGTAACACACACAAACAACAACAACACACCCGCAGACAAAAAGGAAGAGAAAGAATACAACAGAAGGCCAGACAGAAGGATGGAGATTCATACAAGATGAATAGGAAGATGGTGTCCCGCAGGGTCAGACTTAGATTTCCAGATATTGAGCTGATGAATAGAACGCAATAATCTGCTGACCTTCACAAGCGCTGACAGTGTTCCCCCTACAACATTTTCCAATAGCAGTGCTGAGGTGTGTTTGAGGTGCACTATGTTGGTGCTGATGTTCGCATGCACGGTGCTGATGCGCAAGTTCACGGTGGTGCCGAGTGATGTGGGCATGCATGCTGCTGATGTGCACGTGACGTGGGCGTGCACGGTGCTTGCGTGTGTGTGAACGATGCTGACTGTGTGCATGCATGGTGCTAATGTGCGTGTGCACGATGCAAATGTGCGTGTGCATGGTGTTCATGTACCCATGCGCAGTACTGATGTGTGTGTGCAGGGTGTTACTGTACGCATGCACAGGCCTGAAGTGTGTGGGCGCAGAGAGATTTCAGTGAGATCACTGATTCCAATCGGACTCTGGTGCATTCCATAGAAGTGGTCTAATACGA
Organism: Pollachius pollachius; assembly: GCF_949987615.1. NCBI lineage: Eukaryota > Metazoa > Chordata > Actinopteri > Gadiformes > Gadidae > Pollachius > Pollachius pollachius. The sequence goes on along the minus strand of NC_136935.1, from coordinate 41,786,255 downwards.
TGTTATAACAATTGCATAATTTCATAATACTAGGTTTCATAATACGGTCGCCTCTGTTCAACACAATAAAATGTGTAGGCTACTTTTTACTATTCAGTCACTTGTTTAGACTAAAGGCGTTAATGAGCTAATGAATTTTTTATTCTTTTACACTAGAACACGATTTGGCAGTCAGTATTTTGCATCGTAAATGCACTGCATGTAGTAGTGGCAGGATAGTAAAGGCTAGGGTTTACATATGCCAAAAGTCTACCTGTGGTCTCCTACCCCCAGCTCCTTGATGACCCTTAGGAAATATTCATTATTTATTTTCCAAACCACCAGCACAACAAAGCTAGGGATTCTGGGGGAGCTGGGGAGCTGTAAATATGGTTCTTCTTCTAACATACTGCAATACTGCAGCACAATTAACTACTTTAGTTTGAAACTAAAGAAGCAACCGAAACACAGATAAAAACAAAACAAAAACACAATTAATTTCCACCCATTCCAAAAGAAGCAATTCAATTAAATGGCAAACTAGCAATCAGGCAGTTGATTGCAATGGGCTTGCAGTAAGGTCAGTGCAGCCGCAGTGTCTGTTTCCAACACAGAGAACCACCAGTGTGGTGGTGAGGATGAGGGCCAGGATCAATCGTGTTTCACGGCTACATACCTCCCTGCCTCTCGACATAAGAGTGTGCACCAGTGTTTGTTGTGCTTGGTCCTTGTACACATAAGTAAACACATTATCCACAAGGGCCTCCATTTTGGACTAAAGCATGTGATGCCTTCCGCCACCCCCACCCCCACCCATCCAAAACCAAGGACATTCATTATAAATGTCTACTCTGTGTACGATCACAGATGTGTTAATTGTAATGGAGGATAATAGGGTTTTTGCACTGACATGCTAAATTGACCGGCCCACCTTTGGGCGAGATTACTAGGAAACAACGGAGAACGGAGAAACAATCACTGAGTTCAAGAGGGTGCAACAGAATTTAGTCTTGTTAATGAAAAATACAAGCCGCCTCTCCGATGTTAACAAATTGCCCAACATCTGGTTATAGATGAGGGTTTTGTTAACCATGTGCAGGGAAACACCTTTCGGGCTGGCTCTCTCCGTCCGCATCTTCAGTCTAAAGGCAGACGCTACGTAGAGAACCACGGCGGTGGGTGTCATGCTGGATGTGTGGCCGAGCCCGGCAGGCTGGGGGGAAGGGGGGACATGCTCTGACAGCTCTGACCAACCCCCCCCCCCCCACCCTTCAACCCCCAGACAAGTTGTCCAATGTCAAGTTGTCACTCTGATTACACAGACTTCATGTGTCACAAAACCGGTGGTGCAAGAAGGTGGAAAAAGGGAACACAGACCAGTGGGTCTCAGACCGCCCCTGTTCAGCATGTACTCTGACATACCGTCACGAGGTAGGGTACAGGCAGATTGTGGACGTTGGGATGGAACTCATCCCCTACTCTTTCTCCCTCTCATATTTGTTTTGTAAAATAATCAGGAAGGCCATTATATATTGTATTCAATAGCCATTGTTGTGTGTTTATTGGCACAAGCATCCACATCATTTATTTAATTAATATATTTATTCATGTGCCTGTTTGTTGGTAGAAGGTGTTTCCTGACTTTATTCTGTTTAAGTTGCGGCTTGGACGTCACGCTGTTCAGTGCCGTCTGGTGAGCTGTTTGACGAGTTTGGTTTGCTGCAGAGCAGTGCTGAGAAATTCACAACACAATTCCGTGGAAAAGATAACGGGATAGACGGAGGAAGCTTGACATTCTCTGCCATCACAATACATGGGCGACATTCAGTAGGTCATTCTGGAGCTGTGGCATGAATACAGAACCCCGCCTTTCCCATCCCCTGGTTGTCATCTGCAGCTTAGCGCATCTCTGAATGAAAGATATTACTACTGACTTTCAATCCAATCAAACCGTTATGAATGTGCCAAACATGTGACTACCCACGATCAGGGAACAGATAGAGGACACTTTGACAGAGCAGACTGCAGACGCCGGGCTCAGACCTGTGATTTGATCGACGCAAAGCGTACGGGTTAGGGGCTTAAACATTAGGAGATTGGTGGGAAGTCTTCAAATCTCATATGTATGGGAAATATCACAGGGATATGTTTAGAACTGGCAAAGCCTGAGCTGGACATGGAACACTGACCCGTGAGGTAAAGTTAAGGGGTCATGTCCTCCTTCCGAGGAAATGATGTTGGTAGCAGGCTGGAGATATTCTGGATGTGAAGGGTAAAGCATCTGGCTATTTTCGATTAGGTTTTTGATTAGATATATTACTTTGCTCACATCCCGGGATTTAGTTGACACGTGGAAATTGACCGATGGTACTAAAAACATATTAAAACTAGGCTGGTACATTTCTATTTGGAAATCAGTATTGTGGCTGTTTTATTAGAGCTAATGATTTTGCCTTTCTATCAAATATTCTTTCAGCTGATCTGATTAGTCAATCTGTTAAGACTATGAATGATAAGAAAAGCAGTAAATTAGTAAATTCTGTATCATGCTAATAAATCTGCTGAGCTTTACTGGATCAGTTTGGATGAACCACCTCATCCTGCGGGGACTGCTCCCCCCGTCACTTCGCCCCGTGAGCCCAATGTGGGGATTCCCGAGCGCTATGATGGCGACTCTACCACTTGTAATGCCTTCTTGTGCAACTGCTTGTGCAACTGCTCTGTTAATGACAGCACTTCCTTAGGTCCATGAGGATCCACTCGACATTCCATGTCTCCAGAGTCAAGCCCGTCCAGGAGAGCCCTCTGGCTCCTCCCGTTCTGCCTCCTCCTCCCCCTCAGCTCGTCGACGGCGGTCCGGTGTACACTGTCCGGCGTCCGGTACCTGGTGGATTGGGAGGGGTACGGTCCGGAGGAGCGCTCCTGGATCCCGGCTCACTTCATCGTGGACGCCCGTCTCATCTCGGACTTCCACCGGTCACATCCTGACCAGCCTGCCTCGTCCTCACGCCCGCCCGCTATGGCTCCATCGGCGGAGGTACCTTCTGACCCTCCGAGGAGAAGGGACACTGACTCCTCATCTACGGAGGACACGGTCTCCGTTGCTTCGGACGAATTCTAACCCTCCTCCGGGCCCCCTCTACCCTCCCAGCTCGGTGGGGGGGGGGGGTACTGTCATGCTCCGCTCCTGACTTTCCCGTTCACCTGCCTGCCAAGCTGATCTCACCTAATTAGCTCAACCACCTTCACCTGTGCTCCCTCTATATAAATCCTCTCTCTCCACTCAGTCTCTGCCAGATCGTCTCTCGATAATCACAGAGCTTTCCCACAACTCCAGAACTGCTTCTCCAACACTGATCCTGCCTGTTCCCGAACCCTCGCCTGTCTGACCACCCGCCTGTTGTTGAGTCCCTGCCGGCCTGTCTGCTCCCGTTTCCTGCTCCTCGCCTGCCTGTCTGCCCTCCTGATACCGACCCCTCGCCTGCCTGACTACCCGCCCGCCGACGGTACCCCCAGTCTACCTGATTGCCAGCCAGGTCCCAAACTCTTGCCTGTTTACTCTGCCTGCCCGACCCTGATCATCTGTGCGATCAATAAAACCTTTGGACTGCCCTGTCACCATTGTCAGTCTGTGCACTTGGGTTCTGCCTAACCCCCCCGTTACACCAGTAGGTCTTCAAGCGAAGAGCACCTGCTCCATTCTCAGAAAGCGTTTCATCTTGCAGTGCTCTCTTCATCCCTATGCAATCCATTCCACGCAGCCATTGTGTTCTTTTTCATAATGAAGTACCCATCCATTATGCAACTTCTACACAACTGCACAGATTAGGACTCTACTGGTTTGAGCAAAGTGAAAGCTACACTTTGTAGAGGGGTTCGTGGGGGAGGGAGGGGGGTGTTGCACTCAAGATGTTTTTGAATGTCTATGGGGCATTTCTGCTGAATTGAATAAAACATGTACAGTTAAGTACAAACTCAAACAGTTTTCACTTAACGTAGTGCATGACAGACTAAAGGCTTGGAAGGTAAGAGACATCTGTGATGACGTGTAGAGCCAGGCAGGCCGGCGAAAGGAACCGTCAAATAAACAGAACGCCAGCAATGTTCTTCCAGTCACAAATACGGGACGTTTAAAGGTTGTGGCTGCTAAGAGCCGGCCTGCTCGCTTTGTAGCGCTGTTGTGGCAGCGCAGCCCTGGCATCTACAGGCTCCTCCACAGGAAACCATCCACTCTCATCTGGAAGACGCGCGTTTACACAGGACATCTTCGTGACAAGGGCCTCAGCCCCCGCCACCTGCATCACTAGACACTAGCGGGAGGTCCAGCGGGGCCATGTCGTTGCCCCCCCCCCCCCCCAAACCCCCAGATGCACGGGGGCTGAGTGGAGGAGCTGGGCCTGAGTCCCAGATGCTGACCCAGAGAGAGAGGGCTGACCTACTTTAGCGGAGACGGGTTAGAGCCTGGCCAGCGTACAGTGTGGGCACGCACACACGACATGCACGCACACACACACGCACACACACGCACACATGGCATGCATGCAGACATGACATGCATGCAAGCACACAAACACACACAGATATGCCATTGCATAAACACACAGACACACACCCTGAAATCGAAGAACAAACACACACACACACACACACACACACACACACACACACACACACACTGATGGATGGCTTTGTATATGTAAGCATCCCGCCCATCCCCAGCCACAGACAAACACAAACACATACAGAAAACCCAGACACACCATTCTGTTTTCCAATTGACTTGCTCCTACCACTATCTAAAGGGCTTAATTTTATCAGTCTCTACTCACAGCTGCAGTTATAATTGGATGGATTTATTCCCAGTTGGCGGTCAACTATGAGGTATAAATAATTGTTTATTATAATAAGTAGGCATAACTGATACAAAGGGCATACCGTACACACAGAGCATTGAGTGTGTAAACACATACGGCGTCAACAGACGGGCGACATGGAATGTGTCAAAGCGCTGCAGCTGTCCTCGCCATGTCCTCTGTGTGTGAGAGTCTGTGTGTGTGTGAGCATACAGACGCGAGCCGTTCATTTCCATCCTCCTACATTACCCCCTGTCGACCTTCAAGAGCTCAATTTAATCTCCTCAAACGTTGATTGGGATTAGTTTGTAAATCAATCTCATACTTTCCAGCATTTTTTTAATGAGGTCTCCTCCCCGCCTGTGTGTTCTGTTGCCATTGATAAAGTCGATGGACTGGCTCAAATGCAAACTATACGTCCCCCTGCTTTTTTTTCTCCACAACGGTTGGATAGTGTGGATTACAGTTCACTCTGTACTTCCGTATGAGGCATGACGGGCCAAATCTCGGGCTCCACGTCTGTTAATGACAAAGTTTTGCATCAAAGCCGCGCCAATACCAGCCAGCATGTGGCATTCCCGCTAATCCCTGAATTAAAAGGCCCCTATCTTTGATGCATCACTAAAGCGGCTCCAATTTCCCACAACCGAGGAGCGTAGATCCTCTTCTGGCTGCATGCCAGTAGCAAATACCACTTCTCAGCCCCCTCAGCCATACCAGGTTCATATTATAGAAAAATTGTGGGTGGGGGGGGGGGGGGGGGGCAGCAGGGATCATGTGTTGTATATATTATTATTATAATTATATTTATTAATTTTGTATCATTGTAGGTATGATTATTATGAAAAGGGGTTGGGGTTGAATCTTGTATAATCTTATGTTAGCATTAATACTATGCTACGAGGCACTGTTTAATGAGGATGTTTAGCTACACCGAGTTACAATATGTTACAGGACACGTTTTCTCACTCATTTCCTTTAGTCTAAGAGTTCAAATCTGGGCCAGACACTGACCATTCCTGATGGAAAATTCCGTCTATTTTTTCTTTTTCTCATTGAAGCAAGAGCACATTCTGGCTTAGGGCACTTTGCAAATGGAATGTCAGGATTCCCATCTGAACAAATAATATTTGACGATTTCGTCGAGGCAATATTTTTCTGACTTAAAGAGAGGCCAGGCTCACTAGTTTGGAATGGAAGGGGTTAAAATGAATACTACTGAAATATTGGGATATCTACAGATTTTAGTATTGTGTTTAATCATTTTATTTAAATCTACATCTTGATATATAAGTGATAAAATATCATTATCTATGAAGAAAAGTTGCAAACAAGGCTTCGGAGGCAAGGTCTGTATCCATCTGCACTTCAATCAAAATTTTTGAAAAGGGTAAACTCATTCCCTTAACCTTTCCATTTGACCAAGATATAAAAGCTAATGCCAACCACATAATACCACTTATATGCTAGTAAACTATTTGCCAGGTGTTCCCTGAAGTTGTCCAAAAATGTCCTGGGCATAACTAATAAGCTAGTAAACTATTTGCCAGGTATTCCCTGAAGTGCAGTGTTTCCCATGCATAGACCGCAGAGCCGCGCCACAGAATCAACACCGAGCGCCACTAATTGATTCCCCTTCTTTTTTTCTGCGATTTTTAAATATTAATATCGTTCCGTTCATTCATCTCCTCATAGCACTCTTTCTCCCTGACATTCTCACAAGCATACGCACAGGAACACGCACACACAGAGACAAGCGCTCATTCATGCCAGTGGTGCGCAGCTAGGCCTACACTTATAAGCAGCTGATTCGCCCGCTCCTCCTCTCAACGCGCCTATGGAAAACCCTGAAGCAGCGGGATATACGGCACAGTGAAGACGGTCGGCGACCGTTTTACCAAAGTTTAGTATGATGTACTGTGCTCAAAAACACCTTCCCAAAATTATTGTTAACTCAGAAAAGATAATATTATATATTATTATTATATTATATTATATATTATTCCATCCAGTGGTTGGAGCGGAAAACACACATTCCAGGGCTTGTCGTATCCTTTTGATAACATCCTCTCTTAGGTCCTGATATATAGTTGAATTGCGTTGTTTTCCATCAAAAATAGCTGTAATGTTTTTTTCTTCGATGAGAGCAAGGAAAAGTTTTACCTTTCCAGAGGTCCACACGTATCTATTATTCACATTGGCCATCTGTTCCATGGACGTATTTAAAGGACACATTGTACATATTTATAATTCGAAATTCGTCGCAGCCTTTATACCACAGATACTCCAGGGTCTATAGCATATAACCGCGTTGTCTGATTACAGTTTAATTCATTTTCCACAATGTACCAGCTCTCGTTTTGAAAGCTGAACAGACAATTTGACTGGAATTACTTAGTAGGTGTCCATATATATCAGGGATTAACGGACACGGTATAATTAAAGGATATGCAAACATAGACATCATATATATATATATGATATAAGATGTGTACACAAACGCTTCTCCCATTTTGCGCATTTACTCTCTTTCGCATTTCTCAGAAACCACTTCCAGCGAGGGGATAAACTTTTTTGCGAATTAGAGGATTTTTATGCGAATTTTGGTGTTTCCATCACCGTTTACTGATTAAATACTTCAAAATTTGCATAAAATCAGAGGGATGGAAACGCAGCTAATGACGACAGGGAAGCGACTGTCGTGATCGAAGCGATCGTTGGTCTGATTGGTTGAAGGACTATTATTATTTTTATTATGATATTTATATTATTACATTATACTATTGATTTTGTTTTATCAAAAAAATAAATGCAAGAACCCTCTGGAAAGGAACCCCTCTGGGCTCTTTCCCCTCCTTATTTCTTAAACGCATTGAAGAAAACCTTGAAAGCAAAAGTACCAAATGTTGGCACACACTAACTACATTGACCAAACTGACCTCCATTGTTTCAGTTGTTAGAACAGAGTAATTCAGGCAGATAAGCAATTGAAAACCTGGTTATTAGTTTCCCAGCAGACTTCCCTGATAACGTTATTTAATTCCTGCTTTTAAGCAGTGTTGCCATCTGACATTATGCAACCACCTTTTTAGGAGGACAGCCAAAGGCCTCGGTTAAGGTCCCAGATCGGATCTTGCCAACATTGTGATCTGATGAGCTTGACCCCATCCCGAGGTGGTCAGGCTCACGCTCTGAGGGGATTGCATAAGTGTGTGGACAGCAATCTGGGCCCACTTTTGGCCTGCTGGCTACCTCATTAAAACCACGCCCCCGTGCCTACAATAAGCCTGCCGGGATTCTCCCAGAATGCAAAGTATGCATAGGCTCAAATGATACATTTGCAAATAGGGTGTTCTCTGACCCACACCCCCAAAGAACCAAAATTGCCCTCGGTAATGTATTGTACGCATAGAGGGCTAGTCCTGTGCTGCCCTTGCCTCCACAATGCATGCCTAGCCCGGGCCCAACCACTACATAACCTTTCAAACAGTAAGAACAACATAAGCTGCTCACACACACAGTGCCATTTCAGCAGATTTATTTTTCCAGGAGGTATTTTTGTGGGAAATGGAAATCCAAACATAGTTATGCAGTTTCCAATTGAGTGCCAAGTGTGGACGTCAGACCTTTGTTCTGATCTGGCGCATTCAATCACAAAAGTGGCATTGAAAAGTAGAAGTAACCGAAGTCAGAGTCATTTGAATAAAGAATCTATCCAAGAGGCTTAGCGATCGTAGGCAGACATACAAAACACAAGTTGACGGGTATTTTGTCCTTTATCATGAGGATCTCATTTGGCTCTATTTAATAACAGTGCTGGTGTCTGAGAGAAATTTCTCTTGTACACTTCAGTCCTGCTCATCCCTCTATGCTATTGTTTACCTCATTAGCTGATACTTAGCACTCACTGTTAGCTTTGCTAGCTTTGTCGACGATGATATTCTGCAGCGGTGCTTGGCGGCAAATAAATGGCTAATCATGCCAAACAAAACTACAAATCCCAGAGTAGTGGAGCGAAATTAGGGTTGAGCCGTTGGAAGGGATGGGTGTAAACATAACTTGATGTGACAGCTGGAAGACAATGAGTCACACATCGCCGCCACTGATGTCTCCCAGGCCACAAAGTCACCCTGCTGGAAAACAATTCAAGGATTCTCTTCAGATCTGCTCTCTCAGATCTGCCACGGCTCCTATTATATTCAAAATTGAATCTTTAGGTTTATGGAATGAGGAGGGTAGGGGGGTAAGGCATATTGGGATCCAGGATGTCCAGATCTGAGGCCAATCTAGGGTCTTATTTGAAGCCTTCTATTTGTTGCATCAACTATTTATTTAACTGTTCTTAACAATGTTAAGAACAGTTATACATTATATATTAAAGACGAGAAGAGTAAAGCAAAATCTTGTGTAAAGCAGGCCGATCTCCGCTGACCAGTTTTTGAACGTTGTACTCCGAAATCAGTAGCGCCTTTTCCACGACGAAGAGTTACTGAAGGGTGAAGCCAGTCGGCTTAATATCTGTAGCTCAAATGACAGTTAAAGATCATTGTGAATGACGATGGTGAAGATCTTAGCCTTGAACCTTTTGGACTGGGAGTGAAACAACCCTCCCCACTAGACTCTGCTGCCTCTACCTCCTGCAGGACAGAACAGCCAATGTGTTCTCCTTGGCTTCCCCATACTGCAACATGTGATTTCTTTACAGGGGTATGAAAGTAGAGCACTCATCCACACCGTAGCCACACAAGCGCTGGGTGAGAGCTCAAAGACACGAGTGTTTAACGCGCCACGTCTTGTCTCTTTAACAGATCTTCATTACATGGCCTGGAACGCTCATCAACCTGAAGAGCCTCTCCTATTGGACCGTCAGGAACGGGACCTTGTTTTCCCAGTTCGCTGAGCATGATGGTCTGGTGGTAAGGCGGTTCAGACTCCGCTCGAGAGATTCTGGGTTTGAATCCCAATCTTGTGGTGTGGCTGAAATAATAGATTTTCAAACTGTTCCACTTTGTAACTTGTGTTTGTGTAATGTAATTTGTGTGTTTGGTTAGTGTGATTCAATTGGGTTGGAACAGTGACTCATTGTTTCGATTTGTTTTTTAATTGCTCATTTAAATGGTATTGCTATTACAAGGACCGGGGTGGTGATCAGATTTGTTCCATTGGATGTGTTGGGAAACATTGCTCAATGATTTCTAAGGAGTGGAACAGACCCGTTTCGATTTTTTCCAAAATAAACCCTTCACAGGGGATGTGTGGACTTCTCAAGGAAATCATATGGCGCCTGTCGACCTGTCGGGCTCCATCAAGACTGTGGCTTGTGGTGAAGACTTGCATCGGACTGATATCCATTAGCCTGGAGTGAGAAAGTTCTCATGACCGGATACAAGCATTAGACACAGAACTTCATTGTCCTAACTTCTGAAGTGTGTTCACCGCAACTGGGAAGTGAAGTGGCAGGTCCACTTCCAATGTGTGCTCTCTTAAACAAGGCTGTAATACAATACATTCATACAAGTGGCTCCTTCAGAGCATCTGAGTATCGATCAAAAAGGGCACATGAGGTACAAGTGGGGTACGAACCATTCGGCCTCACAATGTGCTATTTCAATTCTGATCAAAACTATAAAGGATGTGCTTTAATTCAATGGTTTGCACTGGTCCAAATTGTTATCATTCCTGGCGTTTGATCGTCATCGGAAGATGGCGTACTCAAGACTGCACCGGTGTCGAGGGTCTAGTTCAAATAACCCTGACAAGAGTTGAGAGATTTAAGAGTTTAATGAGAGAGTTTAATGTTGTTTATAACAGTCATTCATGTGGTGCAGACAACATGCCACTATCATTGCCAAGAGCAGCCTGACACTGCTAGCTTGCAGAAGACCCAACGAGACCTCTCTGAATAACTACCTGATTAGTCCGTAGGCAAGGTAAGATCTAGCGCCTCACATCTCAGCTAGCTGCCTCCCACGGGCAAATGTCGTGTTCATCAGATTATGACTTGATTACACGCTTTACACATTTCAGTCACTCATTTTGAATTTTGTCACGTATTTAACAAACAAAAGATAATTTATGTGATTTTGCAAAATTTTTATTCTGGTTTGCCAAATGGGAAAACGCTGAAAACAAACAAATATGCAAGGCTGAGCTCAACTCCGAGCTTGGTTCGGCCCTAACTAGTTTTTTTTTACCCCTGTTTGACTGTAGAAGACATCAAAACGCGAGGAAACTCTTCAGAATAAGATGGTGCTGTGTTTTTTCTCTGCTCATCCTGCTTTATTTATTTTTTCTTGTAAAGATCGAGGAGAAAGTAATGTACTTGCTGTGGAGACAAGACCTGTCTGAGCATTCCTCCCATCGCACCCTGCTGCTAATTCCAATCTATTATTTCCATCACAACACCTTCATCACCGCAACAGCAGATAAATCCATCTCTGATTCATTATTTATTATTACTGTGTCCCAAGAGAAACACGTGTATATATGTTTTTTTTATATATATACTTGATATTCTATTTACCTTACTGTAATTGCCTATTATTATTGTTGAAATAAAAGGACATATTTGGTTTTCTTTGGGTCGCCCCATCTGTTTCAGATTGCATGGTCAATGATTGAGGGTTGAAAACAAATGCCAGCTTTCCAGCTTTCAATTTCAATTATAGCAATGCTCCCTAAACAACGAATTGCAATTCTCCCCATGTGACTGTAGAGTGAAGGTTTAATGGAAAGTAGACCATGACATTGATTTCATAAAATATTGACATCGTGACCCATTGATGTGCACAAATTCCTTTACGAATGACAACATTCCTTACTGCCTGTTCATTCATACTGATTCCCTTAACAAAGATGGCGTCGCAGCATCACAATCATGAGAGAAGAGGACTCAAAGAGCAGATCTGTGAGAACAGTCCCGGGTAAATGGATTACAGATTCTCACAACAACAGCAACCGTCCCTGCCATGACGATATCACAGGAAGTGATGAAAACAACATCTGATGCACAATATCTAGAGGAAATGCATTAGTTCTCCCTTTCCGGTCCACTGCCAACATTGGTCCAAAACTAATATTAACAACAGCAATTAATATGTTGCAACGGAAAAGCGGTTGGAAATTGAAGACACACACATAGCTCTTAAAGCGGCATTAAACGCTTCAATTTTTTAAAGCTGTAACAACAACAGCTTGAAAAAAAAGAGCCAAGTAGCCAAGTCCAAACAGCCAAGAAAAACATCATCACATTATAAAACACGCACACATAAACACACGGGATCCCCAACCACAACCACAAATCATGAAAAAAACTCGACCCAAAAACCACAAATGAAAACAAGCAGAAAATGAATTCTAGAATGACCATCTTAGTATACAAATTCAGGATAACATCTGACGTTTAGACAGGGAAGCTTATCAGCAGGCACGCTGCACGCACCCCAGTGATATGCCACAGATGTTGGGGCCAATCACACACTGGCTGACTGACGCGTATGCCATTGTCAAACTTGTCAGATGCTGACGCCTGACACTGTGACATCACCTTTGGGGTTCACCCACGCTTAACCCTGCTGATTAAAACACGCAAAGAGATGTTCCAATTTCAAGCAACCATGCCTCTCTTGCTCCTTCCCCTTCTCTCTCTCTCTCTCTCTCTCTATCCTCCCCCCTCTATTTCTCTCTCTATCCTCCCTCCTCTATTTCTCTCTCTATCCTCCCCCCTCTATTTCTCTATCTTTCACACACGCCCTCTCTCTCCTTCCCCCTCTCTTTCTCTCTCTCTCTCTCTCTCACTCACTCAGTCACTCTCGTGCATATTCTAGAGGGGAGACGGAGGGATATTAAAAGCAGCAGTATATTCCACTGTAAGTGAATTAACTATATTAGAACGAGGGGGCAGGAGAGTGCAGCGACAAGGGCTGTCTGACTCCAAGCTGAATGGCACTGGGACTCAAGGCCGGATGTCAGCTGTAAGTCAACCAGACCAGAATGGTTAGGTAGCCTCAAGCAAGAGGCCCAACCCCCTACATAACCTGTATCTGAATGAACTGCAAGTGGCCTTGGGTCAAAGCTTCTGCAGAATGAATATAAATACTGTCTCACTAGACTACTCTGCACATGAACAGGCTCGTAGTTTCAAAGGTTCCCACAACAGACAGTGGGCAGGATTTTTTGGTAGGTTCAGAGCAGCCAACTCTCCCTGGGGTTTCGAGCGATCGGACTGGCTGGGGTTTTCGAGCGATCGGACTTGCTGGGGTTTTCGAGCGATCCGACTGACTAGGGGTTTCGAGCGATCGGACTGGCTGGGATTTACAATTATCTTTGTGGCTGGGGTCGTTCAAAGTCTTTCACTGTGTTTGATCATTGCAATTTTACCATAATAGGTTGGCCTGTTTATCTCTGTTGCTGTGTTTCGGCGGGAGAATGTTTTGGGAAGCATGAGAGCTTGAGGCTGAAGGTGAAAGTGTCTGTGGAGTGCGGGAGGCCGTGAAGAACAGTGGAGGAGACACGTAGGGTTGAGCACCGAAACTCGGTTCCAGTAGGGCACCGGTTCCAATGTAAAAGGTAGTACCGAGATCGAATAAGAACGCACATTTCGGTGCCTTATAACTTGATGTTGTTTTGATTGAAGATCGGCAGGTTGTAGTGGGTGCGTGCGTGAATGAATGAACGTGTGTGTGTGTGTGTGTTTTTGTTGCGAGCGTATGTGATTTCAAAGTAACAAACAAACAAACTCAAAGCCGATGCATGCATCCAAAACTATCTGTTTAAAACCAAATAAACAAATCAAAAACAGAGTCGCTTATTCGCTTCAAATACTTTTTCTTTTCAAAACTTGGGAATTAATACAGCACGGTACCGAGCGGTTGAAAACTATGTCGGTGGCTCCTGTGCCTGCCTTGCGCTCCTGCGTTATATTACTTAATATGACTTTGGCAGAAATGTTGCGCCATACACGCAATTGTAGTTCGAGCAGCGTAGCTGCGTGCCTGCCTGCTTTCAGCGAGTAATTATTATTATTATTATTTTATTCATTTTTTTTATATTTATCAGTCACAGCACTCACAGCAGCCTTTCCTCTTCGGGTAAGACAGGTAATTTAATGCCAACCGTAAATCTTGCATATCAAGCAGGCTAGCATACACCGTTGCCATTCAACAGCGTGTGTGACAACGTGTGCTATGTCCTAAACTTCAACTCAGTGTCCGCTGACCATCTGCTTAATGTAAAGTAGTGCATGTATGCATGTGTGCGTGTGTGCAGTTTCGTTTTTTTAAGTACTGGTTCGAGAACCGTTTTAGCACCGGAACCGTTTAAAAAGCACAGAGTAGGAACCGGTATTGGATAAAACCCACACGATACCCAACCCTAGGAGACAGTGGAGGATACAGGGGAGGAGGCAGTGGAGGAGGCATTGGAGGAGACATTAAAGGAAAGAGTAGAGGAAGTAGTGGAAAAGACAATTGAGGGGGCACTGGAGGGGGCAGTGCAGGAAACAGTGGAAAAAGCCAAAAGATTTTAGTGGAGCAGCCGCCTATTGGTGTACTTTTAAACACTTACTATTGTTACTGCCCACGTTGTGAAAGTTTCCCTATAAGAATCATGTACACCCATGTCTAATTGAATATATGCTTGGTATGCTCGGGCCTGTATCTTTCCATGTTAATGGCCTAAAATTAAATCAAATACTTTGCTGTCCAAAGTGTCCTTGAATAAGTTATTCTTCATCAGTATGGATTTGGGGAAGATATAAACTCGTCTTTTGGATCTTCACAATACACGTACATCGGCATTTACATAGTAAAACCTGTAGTTAGGGAGATTTGAGCAAGTAACTGATGTAATTATTCATGTTGATAGGTTTTAACATATTTCTTATGTTGTTCTCCCTTGTTTCAGGTCAGGCCATCAAGCCACTTTGCTGGAGGCTGGGGAGCATTGTTTTCTTTCTGTTTGACATCCATCACACCAAGCAGTGCCTCTCCACCTGGACTTTGTCCGGCATGCTGTGTCTAATGGACATGAGTCCTCATCTTTGAAGTTGTTGAGCACAACAGGGTTTTTTTTTGCCAGTACTTGGGCTCTGGGAAAAATGGCTGGGAAATAAAACAATGTCTATTCTTTTTTGATATGATGTTTAGCAACAATTCTTCATATGTATTCATGAAAAGGAGCTTCAAAAAATGATTTTGTCAGGTGATGCGTGGGGTGGGACATTTGTATTGTTTTTGTTATTTCAAAAACATGCATAGTATGACTTTGAGCTGTTCTTTAGTTGTCATTAACAAAAAAAATGCATTAACTGTACATTTACAGTGGCCTCCTTTTGTACACACTGTTTGGATGACAATGGGAAATCATTATAGATTATAGAAATATATCTATTTTATTATATAATTTAAAAATAGCATGGCCATGAGACACTACATAACTGAGTAATATTCAACCCAGCAATAGAGTTTATTTCACTCACTTGGTTGGGTCACAAGAACAACACTGCATTCTGGGTTAAATGGTAAAACCCAGCACTTGGGTCAAACCATCCCAGCGCGTGGTCTGTCCCATGGTTACCCAGGGGTTGGGTTAAGGTTGGGTTCTTTTTTATACCCAGTATATTTGATTGTACACTTGCAGAAGGATTTCTAGCCAATAACCATTTCAAAATGTCTATTAAGAGGAGAACCCTAATACAAGCAGAATGGAAGGAAAGATGATTTTAATGGTCATAGTCTTAACATCTTTGCAACACAGCTAATACAATTAGAAAGTGTGGAAGTATAAATAAGACATTGAACGTTGAAGTGGACAATGTTTTGTTCAATGTCCATCTGAAGTGGACATTGAACAAAACAGTTGACATTGACAAAAAAAAAGTAAGTTTGCGCTTCAAATTGTGAAATTTGCACCCATTGGAAATTACTCTGTAATGTTTTTTTTGGCAAAAACTCCTGAATGACCTGTACTGTAGAAGCATTTGTGATCCAATGCAATGTTTGCAGTCATCCGATGGTGTGAAATCAATTGAATTTGTATAACATGTTGTATGGTAATGACCAATAGAAAATGATTTTCATCAGTTAATCAATAAGGTTTTCAAAAGGTGAAAAATCAATGAATCTTGCGGGTGAAAAGGGGTATCCAACACATTGAGCTGATTTCTAACATATGTGTACACATATGTGAACACAAACATGGACAGATTAGACATACTTGTTATTAGAAACAATTAAAGGGAAACTTCAAAGATAGATACTCAAATAAAAGTTCCTGAGAAAGTGTGTTGCCTTGTTTAGTCACGCACGCACACTCTCTCTCTCTCTCTCACACACACACACACACACACACACAGTCCACTACTCAACATTGTACTTATGTAACAACGGGGCTACAACTGTGATGTGCACATCATCACTATTAAAAGACCAGAATTTAGGGCAGCTATTGCAGTTGGATGTCTGTTTTATCAAATGGAGGGATTATCATAAACCGATGACGCTAGAAAAGCCCAGGAAGGCGCAATAATGATATCTCAGTGCATACGCATGTTGATAGATATACATAAAAGTCAAAAACGATGTATTTGCCTGATTTCATTTTCAAGTTCATGACAGATTTCGAGGATATCGGAGACGACAGCTAGACTTCGTATTTATCACATCTTTCTACTCGGGGCTTTGCAGGCGAGGCAGCTATGACGCGTCATCAGCCAGCAGTCACTTTGAGTTTAGTGTGAGAATGTCAGGAGCGGCGAGACGGACGCGGGTTTATAAACCCAACTGGACTTTCTGTCCTGCGCACTATTTCATCCCCAGACTATTAAAGCTTGAGTAAGCTCATATCTGTATTAGACCAAAACCGAAACAGCTACTGTCACGCTCAAATGACGCGGGACAAGTTGAATGCGTCCTCGTCACTGATCCAGCAGACATTGATCTAATCCCAGTCATTAACCCAGAATAGTAGAAATGGATCAAACCATAGAGAAGCCGAGGGGGGCGTAACAAATATTAAAAGGGAAATAATTCTGCAACATATACGTATTACATACCGATGACTATCAACCTGTCTTGGAATGTTGCTCTGCGTTACAGTGAGAATAAAAGTCCCCTTGTTTTGTTTCTCATTATTGTTTTGTTTTCAAAATGTCTAGTTCCATTAAATTGCAATGTTGGGGACATTATTATTGATTTGGCCAATTTAATGGAGGCTAGAAAGACAACCGCTATGCCTCCAAAAATTGCATTTGACCATGAGAGGAGGTACATTACAAATACGAATGTTGAATATAAATCAACCACATCTCAGTGAAGCAACCTACTTTTGGATAGATAAAGCGCATAAACACATGCAAGTTCCTTAACAAGCCATTTCTCATGAACATTTCACATCAACGACATATTCCCTAAAGGCAGAAGTTGGTCGGCATGCACAGTGGACTTCAGTCACACTCACCTGCGTTCCGCAGCTTCTTGTTCCGATACACCGAGAAAATTACCAAAAGGTTGCCCAAGATGTCAACTACGATGGTGAATATGAGGAAGCAGCCCAAAGTTGTAGTGACCCACGGTGGGCGATTCAGTGCGTGGCCATTGGGGTCCTGAGAGCTGTTCAGATGAGACCCATTTATAACCATTGTATATATTACGCGGAATTTACGCGGAACTCACTCAGTAAAACTAACAATCTGCGCGTGAAAAACCAACAAATTATGACATAAATTATATGGTGGAAACACCGGGTACGTGTTCTCCGGCATCGCTCATCTTCCGTTCTTGGACTATTTGAGAGATGCTCCTGCGTTGGATCTGCGCGAAATAACTTCTGCCTCTCTCTCTGCGTCTTTACCATAAGCTTCTGTACTTTTGCAGAGTGCGCTAGCCATCACTTTGTTTGGTATGTATGGGACATTGAAGCTACGATTTTCCACCCCTCCAACATGTGATTAAGTACCCGGAGATGAGGAGGTTCTACTCTGGCAAATACTGTCGCTTGGTGGCTGTGACGCGTAAAGGCGCATGGAACAACAAGCCTACCGCGCGTTCTCTCAACGTACGTTTGTTCATTCAAGGATTATGCTGAACTTGTGATAATTTATGCACGCATTTTATTACTAACGTTCATTTACATTATAGGCTATGTGTTTATTTATGTTTTTTCCACTTGTCACTTTGTAGGAAAGAGCCTCATTTAAATGTAAGCTTGTTCGATGTAATCAAATTAATCAACAATTAGATCATTTTATTCGCACATTTCCCCAAACAGGTTGAAGAGCATCCTTTGTTTAAGTTTCAGAAGAGGACAAGGATGTATGATCAATTTTCGTTTAACATTCGAGATTCGAACTTTTCCCTGTTCAAAACACATCTTTGAGGATTGATATCTTCAGGATTAGTCTTGTTGTAGAGACTGGACATTTGGCGTTAGACCCACTCTTAGTTCGTTGGTAGGATAACAAACAATTTGGATGATATTACAATTAAACAGCCTTGCATGTCGAGCTGTGATGCGCTTTTCCTGTGGATGTTTAGGGATCAATTGTATGGTAGTCACTATCACTCCATTTCATTTTCACAACCACACAAACAATAGATGTCTATATACTACTATCAATAACAATAATTAACTCAGATAGCAGTTTAATATATTGCTGCGTTCACTTTTAGCACTGTTGTGTTTTGCAATGGGAAAAATAACTCGAATATCGAATATCAACCCCCCCCCCCCCCCGGTTATAGACTGGATAATACGCTATTGTCAATTAAACATTGCCCGCGGTATCTAGGTCAGCAGTGAAGGAGAAGCTGGGGTGGGCTAACAGAAAGTGACGCCAACAGCACACCCCCCCCACACACACACAAGGAGCGCACAGATAAAACCTCGCTAGCCTCTTAGTCGTTGGGCAGATCTGTAAGTGAAATACAATTCATGTTTCTTAAATAGCAGTTCCCCTTTGAAAATTTGGCATAACAGGATTAACAACAATGACACACACACACATTCCCACAAGTATCAGATGCCATCACTCTCTTCCTGTGGGGAGGGGTGGGGTCAACAATGCGATTGAGTGCCTCTATGATGGGGGGGGGGGGTGAAACCTGCGCTCCCCTTACCTTAATGTCACTACCGTTCTGAGCCCCGGGAGAACCACGTGAAGGTGTTGGAGATGATGGTGGAGCAGCCGGTTAATATTAGGGGAGGGGAGGGGGTAATGGGAGATGAGTCACCTACCTCGTTCATGGCCCATCCAACAACCTCCTAGCTGCTCACTGCACACAACCACTTGGCAGAACGAGTGGGTGGGTGGGGGGTGGGGGTGGAAAAGGGGGCTAGGGGGGTCTTTTACCTCAGTTATCGACCCAGTAGCATCATGGCCACAACAACCACTCCCCTGCTCTCACCCGCCGTTGTTACCATGACAATAGAGGCTCTGCCCAGGGGTGCAGATGGGGAATTCTGTGTGTGTGTGTGTGTGTGTGTGTGTGTGTGTGTGTGTGTGTGTGTGTGTGTGTGTGTGTGTGTGTGTGTGTGTGTGTGTGTGTGTGTGTGTGTGTGTGTGTGTCACTCAAAGCAGACACAGGCATAGGTGTATATTATATTGAAACTTCCTCAAATACCCATTGTCTCTCCCATCTCCAGACATGAGTCCATATGAGCCGTAGCGGGATCAGATTAACCTACACATTGGCCTTATTGACACTTTGATATAAATGACAAAATATAAATGTTGGTTTGCCACCCCATTCTTAATGTTGTGTATTCCGTTTTCTAAACGTTTCATTTGGACTATCTAATCACTGTTAAACATGGAAACACATAAATATGAGAACCAAAATAGAAAAAAACTATCTTATTGGAGAGTGAAGGAAGGCCCATGTAATTATTGGAGGTTGAAGGAAGGAGTACGTGATTATAAGAATTACTACATCAGAGACATCTATAAATACACAGACTGGTGGCCTTCCCCCGTCCCGGGCAGGAGCAATATTCAATTGGCCTATCAACCGCCAAAGACCATTTCATTATTGCATTTGATTGCAGTCATAGACCTGTGATTGACGAAGAGTGATAAGAGTGATTCCTGTCAGAAATTAGCCATTAGTGAACTAAAATCAAATTTTAAAATCAGAGTAAACCCTCAGAGAGCTATTCAATGACGCACGACTAATGGCTATGGCATTCCGTATACATTACACTCAAATGATTGCTCTTAAACAATAATTAGTTCCCAACAATTTGTAATTTGATTGGACAAGAGACCATCCATGCTGATACAGAGTAGAACACTAGGACTTTTGACTAATCATTTATCACTACACTGTACAGGTTTTACTCATTATAACCATTAATTATATCAACGGTTGTCAGCCTTTAACTCATCAGAATCACACATGCCACAAAAGCAACTGTCACTGATTTCACAATAACTGGAAACACAGATAAATTGGCATGATACAAAGTAGCTGGCCGGCCTTAACATTTGCCTGCACACTAGTTGGCTACTTTGTGTCATTACTTGGTCAGAACTAACTTTGTGTACGTCTACACACAGAAGCAAGCTAGTGTGCAGGAAAATGTTTGTTGCTTGGCAACAGTCCAGTCTCTGTCAAGTTGGGAAACTAATTGGGCTGGTGGAGCCAAAATTTATCAAAATTATTTGATAAACAAACATATCATACTCTGTTGCCATTTAGTACTGTGAACTGATAAATAGCGCTTGTAAAACTGTTCTATAAAAGCAATATCACACTAAAGTTTGTTGCAGTAAAATGAATATCAGCAGGGTTGTAATTGTCTTCAGTACCTTCAGACCTCGTTCGTGGGATGACCAAATCACAGCCTTGCTGATATTCACCCATCCCAGGGAACTTGGACCTGAGGAAGTGTGCCCCTTAATCCTTTGCGAACATGGCCCTCTTAACAGGCTTACAAACCACTTCATCCAAAAAACTAAATTCACAAGGTTTGTTGAATTTCTGCTAAATTCCAAAAGTTATTGGTTTTTATAATTACAGACTGTTGCCTGAGAGTGGTTTTACTAGAACGCAATCCGTGTCGTTGCTAAACTGAGAATACATTGATGTATTGTAAGAACAATTGAATTACTGAAGCTCCACATTACAAGCATTGGACGGTCAACATTCATGGAAAAATATACAGACCATAGAATATCAATACAAGAAATCGATCATTTGTCTCACATGTAGGATTTCCATGATCTGCCAAAGGCCTCTGCTTTTTGCGCTGCTCATTTCGTGGCTAGTGTTATTCTGCCATCGTGTGGATAATACTGGCATTAGACATTTCCGACTGATACAAAGTATCAGGCTTGCTTTTAAATTATCTGCAGAATCTAAGTCAAACCCGTAATGTGTCCTGTTCATAAAAAAGCAAAGCTGTAATCTGGTTGACCTAATTTAATAATGCCACTCTCCATTCTCACACAATTCAAGATATTCTGGAAGCATGAGGCAATGGACTGGGTACTCTTAAGTCCTCAAGTACTACTCCTTTGCCTTCATTGCCTCGAGTGCCCTTCTGGCCAAAAATGACATCAATATTTGGTACTAAGTTGTTATACTTAACAGTGTTATTTTTGTAGTTTTTACATTGGCAGGTCAGGGTTATTGTAAACAGCAATTGTCTCCTTTCTTTCCTAGAGCCACTTCCCCTCCCCATGTCTGCACAGCCCTGCCCCGTTATTTAGTCATAACAACCTGTCAGCAGTTTTTTAAGTTCTCCATGGAAAGAAGACTTGCATAAAACACTTCACAAACTGGGCTCCATTCCATGAAGAGTAAGCCCCAATGTCTAAAACATTAACAGCTGAAAGTCTCCTTCGTTTCACTCAATTTCAAGTCTTCTTTTGAGTAGCCTACTTGATTTTGAAAGCACATCCATTAAAAGCAAGTGTCTTGGAACACTATACTCGCACTATACAATGATGAACACGCTAGGGAAATACCTTAAAGCCATAGCTCCTCTAATCATAGCTCCCTGAACACATATCGTTTCCATCTAAACTCCCTGAACATCATCTTCCAGTATGAACATATTTCCCTGGAGGTCAAGCAAAAAAAAAACATAAAAGACAAAAAACAAAAATGATTATTTAAGCAACCAGTATTAAATGCCTCCAAATGGCCAGCATTTTAAGCCTGTCTCAAGTAATACAGAAATAAAAGATGATACAAATCTAATTAAAATATGGGTCAAAACATACTTGGTTCTCCCAAATAGTGTTTTTAAATGCTGCAGTTTGTTTTCACCAGTAATGGGTAAAGTGTTGTAGCCCGAGCAGGTATGTCGTTATTTAGGAAGCAGAGTTATGGAGCTCTGCATGGTTATATTTTGGGTATATTGGAGTGTGGCGGGAGGGAGAAGGATGGTCACTGTTCTGGTAGACTGGCATTGATCAATTTCATTGCGTCCTTATGCTTTGTAGTGGATGGATGCAAAAATGTAAAGTTCTTTTCATATATTTAATGGTTGAGGATTTAAAATACATTTGGACAGCTATGACAGTTTATACTTGCATGACAAACCGCAAGGCAAAATTTCATACTATATGCTTATCCATGTCAAAAAAGAGATCAACCATACAGCCAGCGAAGCTGCCAACCCTGAGTTTAATTTACTGATTAGTACACACCTGGGGTAAAGGTATCATTGGACATCCCCATTGCTCCAGGGTGACCAGACGAGTCGGTGATCTGCACAGACTCTCCCTCTAGCCCAAGAGTACGGTGGTCAAGGCATGTCGGACGAACTGCATATATTTGCAATTTCGAAAAAACACAAGCGCATTTTGTTCTGTAACAGAGAGCAAAGTTTGGCCTTTGCTTCTCACTGACTCAGCCTTACCCTAGTTTCTGGGCTATGCAAATCAAATGCAAAATAACGATGTGCAAGGCAAAATTTGCGATGTTTAAATGCGTTACTTATACTAGGTTGCACGAATTAGGCAAATGAGTGTGCTGGTTGCAGCGCATTGGCATTAAGCAGTGACAGGCACAACATTCACTTTAAGCAGAACAAACTACAGATAGAGACCGCCCTCTGTTGTCCTCCCTATGATATCTGATCAAAAGAGTAGGAACTGCCTGCCCAGGGGGAGTGGTGGTGGTGATGTCTCTGTCCCCCGCAGTAAAAATAAGTGTGCATAGAATGAAAATAAATGTTTCCCCTCTGCAATTGAATTATTTCCTGCAACTGAATATCGTCTGGCAATTTCGGATAGGAAAATATAACCCACTAGCCGTGAACATTGTAACTGCGGGCACATCCCTAGTGCTATAAACAAAAAATTGTACATGTTGTGTGTGGAGAAAACTTTGCAGCAGTAAAATACTC
Source organism: Pollachius pollachius (assembly GCF_949987615.1). NCBI lineage: Eukaryota > Metazoa > Chordata > Actinopteri > Gadiformes > Gadidae > Pollachius > Pollachius pollachius. Next base: position 41,763,069 of record NC_136935.1, on the reverse strand, counting down.
GATATAAGTTTACACCTAGTATATCTTCCTAGAGTCCCCATAGTGGACTGAGTCGACCACCCCAGGCATCCATATTTAGGTACTTCTTCAACTCTGAAAGATAACCCACTGGCCCTTCTCGCTGTTCTTAGCGGTGTGGATAACATCATGCTTTCAACACAACAGCTCACTCAGAGCTATTTGTTATCCTGCCTTTTTTTGCACCGTTTCCAAATGTTGCAAGTGTAAAAGATCATCTTAAACGACCCAATGTTGGCTTAAATACCCAAGTTACCAATACAGAGAAATCCTGAAATAATCATAGTGAAGAAGGCTTGTTTAAAGTAAATCAGAACTAAAACTTGACATGTACGGGTGTTTCTACTGAGCACAGAAAATAAAAGACATGCATTTCACTATCTCACCCTTCTGTATCGTTGTTTGGCCGTAGGCTACCAGGCCTGGTCTTCTGTCCACCTACTACCCATGTTAGTTCTGTATTTCAAGAGACACATTTTATTGACAAACTCTGTGAAACATTCAAAGATTTCTGAAGAGTTCTAGTGCTGTAGATTTGCCTTTACCTTCAAGGTGGAGGTGTTCAGTGATTCGTCAACACCAGGACCTTCAGAACCCCCCATCAGTGCTCAAACTGACTTCCTGTATGAAGAGTGACTTGCTCGTATATAGGGTATTGGCAATGTCCATATTCATATCCAACAGACTGCATTTAAAAGATGATATTTCTTTAAAGTGCAAAACAGACTGAAGAAGTATTATATGTTCGATGAATATGAAAGCATTTAGAATTTAATTAAATACTTCTAAAAATATGTTTGATATGAAAGTCATAACTCACCATTACGAAGGCAGGCAGCCACGTCTGGTTCTGGTACACTAACTGAAACCTGACTCATCAAGTTAGAGAATATATTTGAATCATCAAGGGCCAGTAACTCATCTTAGAACGTGCTAAACATCACTTGCCTTTTTTTTGCCAAGGTTTGCAAATCATCCATTAGCCTCTTGGAAAAAAATAGGAAAATACTAAAAGAGAGAGTTTAGATTTGGAATTTTAGGGTTGCCCAACATTAAATCTAAAGGCAAACATGCTGACAATATACAACTTAAAATGTTACGCTCAAAGCACAGTTAAGTTGGAACAAACCATCTACCAAACAATGGCTGTAAAGCTTACCACACATTTGCCTTTGAGCTACTCGGAGTTCAAACGTTCAAAAGTTGGGTTGGACCAAACTTTTTCAGAATATCTCACACACCGATCAACGCTTCACAGGCCTCCGTCCACTGACCTGTACAAAATGACCCGGACAGAGACTAATCAAATACAGCATTGCACAAATCAAGCAGCTTCAAATGTATTGAAAGTGGAAAAAGGGAAAGTCTAGATAAGAAATTGGAGATTGTTAATGACTGTGCAAGTGTTACTGTTAACACTTGCACAGTCATTAACAACCTGTTAAACATGGAACCGAGCATGAACGCCCACTAGCACTGGTTTTGTGCGTTTACCTTCACTACGTATTCCCAACCTTCAAATTGGAAAATCTGTGTTCACTTTCAGCAGTGAACACAACTATTCTAAAATGTTCCACCCCAACTTACTCATACAACTCGGAGCATTTCGCTGCAGGCCCCTGGCGTTCTCCGGCGTGACGGAGAGAGGCATATGGCGTGACCGATGGGACCCAGGTAAACGAAAACGAAGGAAAGCCGCGTCTGATGTCGCTGCCCTATCCGTACCGGAAAACGATTTGTTCTACCCAACTATAACCCCCAAACCTAACCATAACCCCCAAACCTAACCATAACCCTAACCTGTCTATGATCAAAAAGCCTTGGGTAGCCTTCTGATAAGACCGATTTATATAGGCTGTAATCCCAGCAGGGGGCGCTGTCGCTCTTCAATATTTACCTGCGGTAGAAAGGAGAGCCCTTTCTGTTCTTTTCTAACCCCTCCAGCCCTATCTTCTTAACAACTCCTCTGAGATTACTGTTAAATTACTGTTCTTGCCAACCCCGTATTAAGAGCGCTGTGGACCTTTGGGGGCTGTTTCAGCGTGAGAACAGGGGAGCATAGGAAAGAGTGGGGAAGAATAGACAAACCACGCTAGACATGGGCTTTCTGGGAAGCATTTTAAGTTGATGGCGTGCAACAGACAAAAAACGAAATACATTTCGGAAAACGGAACGCACACGCACACACAGCAATATATATATATATATATATATATATATATATATATATATATATATATATGGCATGCCTAAAGGCAGGTTACTAGTAACTGTATTCCCTCTATGCTATCATCCGTCACGAAATGAGAACAAAACGGATGGCTTTGACCTTCATGCCTTATCCAGTGAAGTTGCAATTTCTGTTTATTTTTATACACCACTTCTTTGGTTTTCATCAAATAGTCATGTGATGTTTACATCACTGATACAATGACATTGAATTTGAAGAACTCAGACTGAAACCGAAAGTGACAGTGAGTACTTGTGCTTGACTTAGATCAGAGATAAGACCCTGTCACTTCCAGTTTCAGTCACATTTGAGAACTCATCATTGTTTCCTTGTGGCCTTATAAATAACACCCACACACAGACACACACACACACACACACACACACACACACACACACACACACACACACACATACACACACACACACACACACACACATACAAACACACTAGACACATGGTTTCTATCAAAAAAGAAGACACTGGATGTATTTTTTAGGAATAATTTATTGCCAGTAGAAAGCGTGAGCTCGTGGCAGTATTCAATAAAAACCTTAACAAGACCATAGCATTGCTCACACACACGGACACATAAAAAGTCGTGTGTCCATGGATAACGTTGCACTATAAATATATTGGGTCCCATTTTCTTGGTGGAAAAATAAAGAGGTTTCAAAGTCGCATTTACAAACAAACCATAGAAAAGAAGAGAAAAACACAAGAATATGCAGTCGCTCATTGAAGACCCTTGTTGAAATGAGCAGGAAATAAAATCTTTTACAGTTACGTTTTCTTTTCGAAAAGTCTCACTCTACTTTCGTTTCTTTTTCAACATTCATTTTTTTGTTTTCGTGAATGTAAGCACAGTAAGGCTGATAATGTCACACCATTTAACTCGTGTTTAAAAATAAAATATCTACAAAACCTAGTGAACTTTGAAATCAAAACTGTACATTGAAATTTACATTTAAATGGATACTTGTAAATCAAAAAAATAATCATTTTTACTCAGGTTTCATTTATAGAAATACAGATATCACCATGAAATGTTTTCTTTTCTCATGATTATTACCTTGTTGATGTGTTTTCTTTTACGCTGTCGAACATTTAAACATGAATTTCGGGGTGAAAGATGACTGAATTGAACGGTTGATCAAAGAGATGGCACAGTCAACATAGAAGCTCTTAATCGCTTCATTTTTTCTCCTCCAGTTAGACAAGAGGACACGACAGGGCCCAGTCCCAGAGTCCCCTAAGTCCCCTGGGGGCCAAAACAGACCCCCCATGATAAGTCTATGATGACGACGTTCTTCACTTATCAGTCCGACTGTGTTTGCATTATTCAAGCAGTGATATTCTCTCTCGCAAACCTGTAATTGTGTGCGTGCACAGGTTAAAGGATTTGTGTTGCTGTGGTGTACGTGTGTGTACGTGTGTGTGTGTGTGTGTGTGTGTGTGTTGTTAAGGTTCAGTCATGGGTTCAGGCACTTTTGTTTGGATCCAGTGGTCAGACTTCCGTGTGCTGCTGGGAGTCCAGGCCTGGGATGGACATCCGTCCGAAGCGGCCCTCGTCTCCGCTCTCGTAGTCGCTGATCACGGCGTCGGACTCCTCGCAGCACGCCGACATGTCTGAGCAGGAGGCTGTGGACGTGTAAAGTGACAGGGACATGTTGTCCAGCGCCGGGGCCTCAAAGTCCCGGCCGTAGCCCATGGGGTAGCCGCCCCGGTAGCCCCCCGTCCCCACGGTGGAGCAGGGCGGGGAGGGGGAGCCCCTGGTGGCGGTGGGCGGGGCGGTGGAGGTGGAGGCGGCCGCCTGGCCCTGGGCCTCGGCGCCCCCCTCCCCCGCGGGGTAGGAGTGCTGGGGCAGGTACTGGTTGAGGTCGTAGAGCTGGGGCAACGCCGGGCGCTGCCGCACGCCCCCCGGGGTGCCCGGGCTGGCGGGCGCGGCGCCCAGGTGGTCCCGGCCCGGCGGCCGCAGGGAGTCGAAGCGGTCCGGGCCGTACTCCGGGAGGGGCGGCGGCGGCGGCAGCTCGTCCCCGGGGGCGTAGTGGTCGGGGGGCGGGGGGAAGTCGCTCTCGATGTCGAAGCCCCCGGGGTAGTAGTCGGTGTCAAGGGCGCTGTCCCGGTCACTGTACAGCGGGGCGGGGGGGGACTCCACAACCTCGTACTGCGGGAACTCCTGGATTCCAGGAAGTTGAACACTTGGCATCCAATCAGATGTGTCCCAGTGATATCCTGTTTCAAAGTAAGAGCCACACGTGAGAGATGAGCGTCGGGGACATCAGAGCAATCACAGCAAAAACACGTTTGTGTTTGGACGCTCGGCAAACATTTTGTTATTGTTAAGGAAAACCCACACCATGCAATGATTACACAGTTAGGGACCACAGCAAGAAACACACAACCACTTACTCCACACCACTTCACATATAATCAAATGAACCACACTGACACACACATTGACTTCACCCACATGCAAAACAAAAGATTCTGCCTCTATTTACACCAAAACATTTATACCTTAACTGCATATTATTCAATAAAATTCCAATTTGTAGCTTTTGGAAAATACTTGACTCATTAGATAACATGCTTCAGGGTCCAATTATTTCAACATTGACCTTGAATCCAACTCACACTGCTGTGGAAAACAAATCTCAAAGCCACGCAGAGAAATCAACACTAGGTGCAACGCAGAACGAGACGACGGTCAAGGTCAAAGGGTCACAACCAGGGTCATGCAGAGGAAGGCTTGGGACGTGTTAATTAACCCTGCACACCAGACCAAGCCACTGGTGGCAAGTGTTAGTAGCAGGGCAGTGAGGCTGTACTAATACAGTTAATTTACTCCTCGTTTAATGCACGGTAAGCAGGTTTAGGGAGAGATGTTTGTTTTTTCTTTGGGTGGGGGGGACCACTGGGCATCAAGCAAACAAAGTTGAAACATTCACCTCTTGAGTTCTTGTGATCATGAGTCAGAAAAGACTCTGACATAAGGCAAACGAGGAAGGGAAACAGAAGAGAACATCATGTCAGTTTAAAAGACAGAGAGAGAGTGAGAGAGAGTACAGCAGGATGAGAACAGGCATGAGACATGTGCGATGATGTAAACATGGACACCAAAACCAAAAAAACACAAACACAAAACAATGTGGGCGGGGGTACACAGGACTGAAAAGTGCAGAATCCCCATTTCCCTTCAAGCCGTCTACATAACGCACTATATTACCTCTGACATTTACCAGACTACTTTTTTGCGAAAGATACAGAAAAACCAAAAGGTCTAATTCACATTCTGTTCCCGCTCCCGAATTCAGTGCGGGGGGAATTGGCAGTGACTACAGCTATCAGGTCTCCCAGGTCCCGCTGACACTACAGAGAGGAAACACAAAACCCCAGCTACTGGAGAGGGAGGCTGGGAGAGAATACCTCATCCTAAGAATAAACCCCAGCCTTGACAAGCAGCATTACCGTCACTACCCCGAGCACTGAGAGGGCTAGGGAGGGAGGCAGGGATCTAACATGGCTAACAAGGCCTCCGTGTGTTTCTAACACTACCAACACACACAGTGTGCGGGAAGGGAGACTGAACTAGAACAGAACACAACGGCGGTATCATCTCTCGCCCTGTCTTTCTGTTTCCCTGGGTCTGCTAGGAGGTGGTCTGGGATTGTGGGAAGGGGGGATGTATAGACTTGATGTTGAATGACTTTGGAAGGACATTGGATGGCCGGAGGGGGGACCTGACACAAGACAATGGAGGTAGGGGAGACGAAGGCCTGGTGTGTTTGCATGAGATAACCAAAAGACACGGTGAGGATGCTAGGGGGGTCGGTATGATTGGGAGGTGGGGTACACTGATAGAGGCACAGGTACTGGTACAGTTGGAAGAATCAATACGTCCACGAGATGATTAAAGCATGTTTCTGTGAGAGATTCTAATCAGAGATCAGAAGAAGGCCTACTTTGCCTGGACAAATCGATATCGATGGATGCTCCACTATTACATTTGTTTCATGAATCGGGTTAATGTGAGGAACGAGTGGGATCAGGGTCTGATGTTTTTTTGGAGGATCACAAAGGGTAGTCGATGTTCCATGGAGAGGGGAGGAGGAAAATCATTGTTTACACCGTGTACCCTGTTGCTATGTTCCTTGTTTGAGCCCAACAGCCTTTTGTGTCTAGGTAGAAAAAACAGTAACAAAAAGAGACAAAAACAACAGAATAAAGCATGCATCTAATAAAGCTGTGTTGTTGGTCTTTTTGGCTTGATTTGGATTTCGGGGAAATACAAACAGGGGTTGTGTATGCACACTAGAGGCCCAACACCTTTCTGTTTTGTTTTGATTTTTATCTGGAGCGAACCACTCGGTGGACATTTTGTATTGATTGCTTCCGTCTGTACCCGTGGTGATTTAGGACTTACAGGCTGGAGCGCCCTTTTTTAAAACCTGGTTCTGGATCTGTGGACTGACTTAATCCAAATGGGAGCTGACGCCCCGCAGCGAATAGAAAAAGAGAGAGAAAAACATGTGACCCTGCAGCCACCTATGGGCGGTCCATTCTCAGCATGCGGCAGAGAGACAGAGAGAGGGGTTAGCGTTGATCCAAACAAGTCACTTTGACACAGGCTGAGGACAGCTCTTTGCAGAAACCTCACAGGCATTTCAGAGGGGAGAGAAAAAAGGAATCCACCAACATCTTTGTGCTTTATAAAGGGAGTGCATGCTATGCCATATAATAGGAAAAATGACCTGGTTATATTCAAACTGTATCGAATAAGAGGGAAAAAAATCATATTTTTGAGAGAGGCTTACCGTTGTCGTCGCAGGACTCGGACTGGAAGGAGCTGAGGGACTGGACCTCGGACATGCTGCCCCTGGTGTTGTAGGGGTGACACGCGCTGTCCTCCACCGGCTTCTTCAGACACGGCTCCAGGTCCACTACTTTAGCTGGAAGGAGAAGCACGGCGTGTGAGACATTTCACTCTTTTCTCCAAAGCAATTGAATCTCACTGAAGCAGGTAGAGGTAAGAAGCCTCTTGCTTCGGGATGCATACAGGTAGGCTGCAGATCCTGCCCCGTTCAAACAGTGGATGGCGCCGGCGCCAGAGGGTCGATTTTTGTCAGGGTGTGCGGAAAGATAGTAAATATACGTACGATACTTACAGTCGTAGTCGTAGTCCCAGCTGGGCTTCTGGATGGAGTCGCTGTCCGACACCGAGTGGGAGGACGGGGGCGGGGGCAGGTTGGGCGCCACGCTGCACACCGCCACCGTCTTGCGGTGGCCGTGGCCGGCGTCCGGGTTGAAGGTGCTGAACTCGGGGTGCTCGGGGATGGCCGAGCCCTCGAAGGAGTTGCGGTCGAGGTTGTTGCGCGAGTCGCTGGGGATGCTGGGCGTGTAGGAGATGGGCCGCACGGGCACCTGCGGCGGCACGTCCGAGTAGATGTTCTTGCTGAGCTTGGCGTCAAAGTAGGGCCTCTGCATGAAGGCGTGGTGCGCGCCCGACAGGCGGTGGTGGTGCCGGTCGTCGTCCCGATCGCGGCCCTTGGCGCCGCCGCGGCACGCCCGCTTGCGGATGAGGATGAAGATGAGCACCAGCAGGAAGATGCTGGCCACGAACACCACGATGCCGATCACCTCCTCCAGGCCGATGTTCCAGGCGTTGGAGACAAAGTCGTTGCGCACCTCGGAGTGCACCGTGCACGCCGGCCCGGCGTAGCCCAGGGAGCAGTTGCAGCGGTAGGAGCCGTACGTGTTTTGGCACAGGCCGCCGTTGGAGCACGGGCTCTTGGTGCACTCGTCCACGTCCGCCAGACACCTGGAACCCATCGCACGCGGACCCCGTTAACACGTTCATCCATCTCCGACGGGGCGTTTGAGGTTGTTTGAGGTTCACCCACGTTTTAGTGTCCTACAGATAGGTGACGGGAAGTGGTGACTCACCTGTCTCCCTGGAAACCAAGATCGCACTCGCAGACCGGGCCGTCCAGGCTGTCGATGCACTTGCCGCTGTTCTTACAGGGGTTGTCTCTGCAGTACGGACCCAGCTGGCACCTATCAAGGAAAGCATGTGGACCACATTAAGGACTTCCACCGGTGTTAATCGAATTCGCAGGTTCGATTTATGTTAGTATTTTTCCTGTCAGACTGCAATTGGGAGATCAAAGCTTCCGGTGGTGAACTGTCTGAACTCAAACTGATCTGCACTGAGGTGATGGATGGTGTCACACAGCTGTCCTTACCGTGGCTCACGGAAAGGGCAGCTTTGTAGAAATCAGGATGAAAGGCGTAAGCAATTTCATCCTGAATACCTACGTCATGAGACTTTGGGCAGGGCGCTGAAGTTCGCCACATAAACACGCAACACTAACGGGGGCCGCAGGATGAAAACAGGACATAGGGCAAAGACACTTGGAAGGCCATTGCAGGCTATTCACTATCAGATCTCATTAGTCTGATGAAGGACATGCTTTTGTCCAAAACGTTTGTTTCTACAGAGAGCACCTCCTGCTCTCCTTTCCCCTGGTCAACCTTTCTTAGCTGTCCCTAAGCAGGACTCACAGGGAGACGTGACCCACCATCACCAAATCGTAGTCTTAGCAACTAAAACATGTGATGATTGAAGGAGCACCGTAAAAGACAGAGCCTTTTTCTCCCAAAGAACGGGGAGAGATCCAGCAGCGCGCACCTTTGTCCGGAGTACTGTCCTCTGCACTGGCAGTAGAAGTCCTCTCCGCGGGTGGCGCAGGTGCCTCCGTAGAGGCAGGGGTTGGAGGCACAGGGGCTGATGGCCACCTCGCATTGGGTGCCCATGAAGGACGCGGGACACCGGCAGAAGAAGCCTGGAGGACCAGAGAAAAAGCGGTTGCTTGTGATGGAATTCACCATTAAGGCAAATCGATAAGGACACACTGAAGTTCACAGACCGCCCCGTCGCAACGCATCACAACTAGCATTACAACATCCGACTAGACTCCAGCGAAAAAGCCGCGCTTTACGCAAACCCCGGAGACGGCGCTCGATCCGAGAGCCACGCGAGACACCCACCTCCGTTGGGCAGCGTGGAGCAGATGCCCCCGTTGACGCAGGGGCTGCTGGCGCAGCTCTCCACAGGCAGCAGGGCGCAGCCCGGCGACACGTCCACCGCGTCCTCCAGCGCGGCGTGCGCCCGCACCGCCTTGGCGTTCAGCGGCAGCTCCTGGCCGTTGAGGCGGATGGCCTCCACGCAGCCCCGCAGCCCGTTGGTGGCGGGCAGGCTGCGGCCGTGGCGCCCCGCCCCCGGCGAGGCGTGCTGGCGAGCGTGGCCGCCGAAGTAGATGCTGTCGTCCAGGTTGAGTGTGCGCAGGGTGCCCGGCGCCATGCCCGAGGCGGCGTGCACGCGGTCCAGCACCAGCTTGGCGTAGTTGCCGTCCACCTCCAGCGAGACGCTGTGCCAGTCGCCGTCGTTGACCTGCGTGCTGTGCACCGACACGATGCCCGGCCCGCTGCCGCAGTCGAAGCGGTACTGCAGGCGGCCGTTCACGATCTGAACAGGGGAGGAGGGAGGGGAGGCGGATTGAATAAAGGAAGGCAGAAACGCATTACACTTTCACAGAGGTGGACTCTCGAAGCACAAAGGCTAATCGTTTTTCAATCAGTGCCACTCATTTCCTGCAGAAATATATCGTGTGACATTAATGCTGCGGTGAGTCCATTATTCTTTTACAAACACTTGACGACCTGTGTTGTCCAAACTGAAGCATTACGGGGGAAATGCTGGAGCCAGCAATACAAGAATAAGTCCTGTATGAAAACCCATAATTAACCCTGAATGAACTGAGCTGGAATTAAATCAATTATACCACACTGCTGACTAATAAATTAATTCCTCACAGCGGAACTAAATAAGAAATCTTTTTACGGAATAATTAATAACTTTTCACTTGATGATTTTGCACAACGTCCGTTGCGGGATGGTTGGGAAAACAACATAATCACGCAAACAACCATGGAGTGGCAGAAAATAATTAACAGAGCCGCGGTAGTGTAACAATACTTCTGCTGAAGTAGTGTTCACATGGACACATAAGTGTCCCAAATCTGGCCCAGGTTCCGGGGCCCAGCGCCTAACTAACATTATAACTCCTACACAAAACTATTAGAGAGAGAGAGAGAGAGAGAGAGAGAGAGAGAGAGAGAGAGAGAGAGATTGTGAGCGAAAATGAGCAAACTAAAAAGAGAGCAAGAGCACGTGAGAGCTGGAGCGAGAGGAAGAGTGAGAGAGAAAGAGAGAGAGGGTGAGAGAGTTAGGGAGAGAGAGAGAAAGAGAGAGAGGGTGAGAGTTAGGGAGAGAGAGAGAGAGAGAGAAAGAGAAAGAGGGTGAGAGAGTTAGGGACAGAGAGAGAAAGAGAGAGGTAGAACTTTGTGAGAAACTCTTCTTGGTTTCCCTCCCAGACTGAAAATAGCTCCAGTGTTTGATTTTCTTTAACTGGCTGCCACATTCCCAGCGTCCCTCATGTGAAGCGCATTTCAAAAGGCCCCACTGCAGCGAGGGAGTTGCCAGAGCAGCCGCCGGGCCCCCCCCCTCTCGCCGGGGCCCCTCCCTCGCCGGGACCCCTGTCGCCGGGCTTCAGCCCAGACGCTGCTCTTATCAACACAACACTTCACCATCAACTCCACTCTTAATTGCTTTTTAGGTTGTGTCATTCTTGGCCGGTGAGATAGAGGGAAGTGCAGAGTATTTTGGGCGAGACACCAAGATAAAATAAGATGTACTTTTTTAATCCCAAATGGGAAATGTGTGAATCATTTTGCCACACACACACACACACCTACACTCACACACAAACACACACACACATACACACACACACACAGGCATACACCTACATACACGCACACACACACACACACGCACACACACGCACTCACCTCCAGGATGCTGTAGTCGGTCCCCTTGGCGTACATGACGGTGGCGTGGCTGGACAGGGTCCGCAGCCTCAAGGACAGCTTCATCTCCTCCTTGTTCTCGTTCTCCAGCAGGCGGTAGCGCACGTAGCCCGCGCCCCCGAACGTCAGGGACGGCCCGTCTGGACGCCCCGGGAAAAACACGAGGGAGTGCGTGAAGAGTGAGTGAGTCATACGGGCGAGCAACAGGGAAACATAACAGGAACCGGGGGTGGGAGATGCAATAAATATAAACCTTAAGCACGAGGAGGAGGAGGAGGGGAGGACGGGGAACTTACCGGTACATTGGCCGGTCTTGCCCTGGGGACACACGCAGCTGTAGGAGGCCTCGGTCTGGTCCGCCACACACTCGGTGCCCTCTGGACAGGGGCTGTTGTCGCACAGCTTGTTCTCCATGGGGCATTTCCCTCCTGAAAGCACCGCCACACATTAAATCAATCGGAGAGAGCGCAGCACGGAGGAGGTGTGGCAGGCATCGCGGGGTTTGAGCGCGTGCGGGTGTTAAGTGCAGAGGTTCATTTAGCATAAAAGGAAAAGGAGGCAATCGGAAACGTTTAGAGCCCTGATTTTAAAATGACAAAGGAGTCGTGTCGGAGCATTTGTTCCGGGGGCGCGTGGTTGAACACAAAACGCCGGACGCTCGGGGGGGGGTCCTACCTTCACACTGGCAGGTGGCGGCCCGCTGGTGGCGGGGGGTGACGAAGCTGAGGCGCGCCGTGCTGTAGGTGGACATGCTGCCCTTGTCCAGGGAGACCACCTCGTCGCAGAAGTGCAGCGGGCAGTCGATGTCGGCGCAGAGCTTCATGACCACGCGCACGATGCGCACGCCCGTCATCTCCTCGATCACCGCCGCCGACGAGTTCAGCTTGCGGAAGACCACCTACGGGAAGCAACGGTTTAAGAGAGGGTGCTCCGCTGAGGCCAGCGGCCGCCCCTGCCCTCAGGTTTCCCTTTGGATCGAGGCTGTGGCAGCGGCAATAAGAGACATTCGTATGGAGATCAATAGGAGTGATTTGGTTTTCTCTAAGCACTGAACTCTCTTGATCAGTTTCGGGTTTGATCTCTGATTGGAAATAACATTCTTTTTTTTAAGTCAGGGTAAGTAAGTCGATGGTTTCTTTTGATGTAACGCACAATATGACGTTCTATCGTTCGCATTTATTCCATATACGCTGATATCAGATCTATCCGGGATAAAGGGACAGGGTAGAATCGATTTGACTCTGTTTAAATAAAGTGTGTTGAAGGCTTTGCCTCCACACCGCCCGCCCTGATCGCCCCGTGCCCCTCTCTCTCTCTCACCTCCTGGGGCTGGTAGGGGCTCCCGGACCTCTCCAGGGCCAGCAGCACGTCCAGGTCGCCGGTCTCCGTGGGCTGCAGGCTCACCAGCTGCACCTCGCTGCGCCGCACCCCGGCGATGTTCCGCAGCGCCCGCTGGAAGTTGCGCCAGTAGTCGCCGATGAACTCCTCGGGCGCGATGCTGGCGAAGCGCACGGCGATGGAGTTGGCCAGCGCCTGCTCCGTGGCCTGCCGCACGTGCACCGTGACGTCGGCCGGCGTGGTGAAGCGTCCGTCCGTCACCGTCACGTTGAGCGGGTAGTGGCCCACGTCCAGGGGCTGCCGGGCGATCACCTTGCCGTCCGAGGCCGACACGGTGAAGGGGAGCCCGTCCTGGGGGGTTGGCGAGGTCGGCGCCAGGCTGTAGGTCAGGGTGTCGTAGATGTCCTGGTCAGTGGCGTGGATCTTGCCCAGGACGCCGCCGGGGTACTCGTCGCCGGCCGTGGAGATGAAGATGTCCAGTGGCAGGACGGCAGGCGGATACACGCTCTCCTCGATCACCCGCACGCTGATGAAGGCCGTGGACAGCAGCTGGGGCTTCCCGCTGTCTGACACCTGGAGTGGGGGGGGGGGGGAGCCGTGCAGAGGGGAGAGGGTTAGCGTGGGGGTTTTGGGACATGGCGTTCGACTCACAGCGTAACGGCTCAGCTATGGTTCCACGGCGACGCAACGCAATGACCAAGTAGTCGCTGTGACGCAGTCATGAACCTGGTTGGGTTCTGCGACGGGTTTGAGTTACCGGACCAATCACAGCCCTTGCTGCAGCTTCGCCTCGACGGAAGGATAACGCACGTCAGGCCCTTGCGCTGGACACAAGGAGGGTCCGCAAGAAGGGTTCGCAAGGAGGTAATTGGTCCTTAAACGCCCTTGCCTGACTTCGACGTGGAATCATAACTAAGCCTTAAGAGTAAGGGTTCTAGTGTGGATCGCCCGATGTCTGCAGTCCTATCAGTGGGCATCCGGGAGCAAGATGCATGACCCATCTGATACTTAATGACATGGATCTGATTCCGCTGAGAGTCGCTCTGGAAAGTAGCCCAAACGCCTGAAGTAAAGTTAATTAAAGTCGTTTTCTTGAACGCGCCGATGAGGACAGGAATGTTTGCCAGTTATTCATTCAGTAGTAATAACCCCCTACCCCCACCCACCGACTCCCTACTGCTTCAAGAGCCGAGCGCACCACGGCGGCCACTAGGGGGCAATCAAGTGCCTTTAAAAAAAAGTCTTATTTCCCCACAGTGCGCAGTGCTGTGCGAGGGACGTCAGAAGGATTCATTCAAAGCAGCCAGAGTGCAAGATGTGTCTAAATATTTGCATATATTAGCATCAATTCTATGTGGAGAAAAAAACACAAGATTGACTTCTGAGTGGAGGAGCGTCGTTCTGGATTCACTCTTATCATCCCCCGTTTGCCCAAGAGACTTCAGAGGCCCTTTCAAAACACACACACACACACACACACACACCAACACAAACACACACACATTTGCGGATGACACCAGTCAGTAACGGCTCTAATATCTTCCTCTGGGTCTTTGATTTGCACTGCTCAGTCAGCGAAGACCAAGGGCTGAGTGAGAACTACAACTTACTCGTCCGCTCTTCTGTTTAGCAGGTTAAGCAGGTGACCAGCTGGAGAAAGAGAATGTGAGAATGAGGCGGCATGGGGGAGGACAGAGGGGCTCTGAGGAGTGTGGAGCAGGATGAGAAATGAACGCCTTGCTCAGACCATGAATGAGGAGCGTGGATGAAATGAGAGCGAGAGAGAGAGAGAGAGAGAGAGAGAGAGAGAGAGAGAGAGAGAGGAGAGAGAGGGAGAGAGAGAGAGAGGAAGAGGGAGAGAGAGAGAGAGAGAGGGAGAGAGAGAGACAGAGAGAGGGAGAGAGAGGGAGAGAGAGAGAGAGAGAGGAGAGTGGAGATAGAGAGAGGAGAGTGGAGAGAGAGAGGAGTGGAGAGAGTGGAGGGAGAGAGAGCGAGAGAGAGAGAGAGAGAGAGGGAGAGAGAGAGGGAGAGAGAGAGAGACAGAGAGAGGGAGAGAGAGAGAGAGAGGGAGAGAGCAACAGAGAGAGAGAGACAGAGACAGAGAGACAGTGAGAGATGGAGACAGAGACAGAGAGAGAGACACTGAGTGACAGAGACAGAAAGAGGGACAGAGAGAGACCGAGCGAGAGAGAGAGAGAGAGAGAGAGAGAGAGAGAGAGAGAGAGAGAGAGAGCCGGTGGGCGAGCGTGACAGGTGAGCAGTGGGCCGAGCCGGCAGGATAGATCGACCCGCCAGTTGATGGGTCAATACTGCGGAACAAAGCCTTTCGTTTAGAGAGAGCGAGGCTCACCTGCGCCTGCAGCAGGTAGTGCTCTCGGCCCTTCCTGTTCAGCGGCCCCACCGCCACCAGCGCCCCCTGCTGGCTGATCTGGAAGGCGTCGCCCTCGTTGCCGTCGACGATGGCGAAGTGGAAGGGCGGGCCGTTGTGGGTGGCGTCCCGGTCGCTGACAGACAGCTGGAGAACGCTGGTGCCCTTGGGTCGGTTCTCCTGTGTGTGCGGGGGGGCGGAAGCAAATGAAGAGCATGAGTGAACACAGTGGGATCAGCTCTCTCCATTAAAGGGCCGTCGCATTGGATTGGGGATGCTGGAAATGAAAAACGACTGTGTTTAAGCATTCACCCATAACCTCACAGGCTGAGGTATTGTCATCTCTGTGGTGAGTATTATTCAAAAAAACAGTGCGCTTGAGACATGGAATAAGTTAAAACCAGGGCATGGGATCTCATTCTTCTTGGCAAGGCAATCTCGTCCCCTTCTCAAGTGATTAGTCGTCTGTGCAGTGTGAACTACATTTCCCAGCAGCGCTCCTCTACTTGGCGGCGCCTTGGAAAAAATGACTTTGAACCGTGTCCTTCCCCCCCCAACGGCGTCACCCTTTTTCCATCTACTTCCCCATTTTTGGCTGTCTTTTCCAGAGGGTACCACACTGGTATGAATCTTTCGATGGCCCTTCTCCTTCTCTGGAGTGGGTATTATTACCATGCTTTTAGCCCCGTGCCTCTCCTTCCTCTGCCTGCTGCTTCCACTTCCTCTCGACTGCTCACCTCCCCTCAACGCCGCTGCTGCTCATTCTCCTGGCATCCACCTTTTATCTGCATTGGCATACTTAAGATGCAGCCTCTGTCTTTAAACTCCCCTCGTCCTCCCCAACCCACACACACGCACCTTATCCTCAACCACCGCCCCCCCACCCTTGCGATGTCCCCTCCCTCCTTGTGCTCCCTATATATTTCCCATCCTCCCCTCCTTGACATTCAAGGTGCACATGGCTGCTATGGATCCTCCTAGGTTAATCTCTCCAGGGCTGCGGCTGTTGTATCCACTGCTGTCTCTCCTATCCCCGGCCCTCCCCTAGCCCTCCTCCTCCCCCCTGACCATCTTAATCATATGCACATTCTATTGGACCCCTGACCCTCTAATCTAAGGTTGCCTTCCACCCACCATCACCGCAGCGAGACCTCCTTCCCGCCGCCACCTGTTCCAACACAACCACCGCCGCCTTCGTCCCTACCTCCCACCACGTACCACCCAGACGCAGGCTTCCCGCCCCCGGCACCGCCAGCGTCCCACCCAGCCACATCCTTCCCTTTTTCCTCCACCCCACTACCTCTGTGCCACACACCACCCACAACTCCACCCCCACCACCTTCATCCCCAACCCTATCCCCACCACCAACACTTGTGCCAGCTCTACCTCTGTCTCTACCACCTTTCACACCAACTCCACCTCTAACCCTACCACCACCCTTCACACCACCTCCACCTTTATCGCTACAACCTTCACACCAACTCCACCTCTACCCCTACCACCAACCGCACCTCCGCCCTTCCCGCCTACCTCTTCCTCTATCCCTCCCAGCACCAACACCTCCACCCTTCATATCACCTCCACCTCTATCCCTCCCACCACCACCACCACCAGCACCTCCAGCGTGCTCGCCCCCACCCCGGCTGACCCCCTTACCTGGATGATGAGGCTGTAGTTGGACTGGGCGAACAGCGGGGGGTTGTCGTTGACATCCGACACGTCCACGTTGACCGCGGCGACGCTGGAGCGCGCCGGCGAGCCGTTGTCCGACGCCACCACCGTCAGGGTGTAGCCCGACGTCTGGGGGAGAGGGGGAGGGAGGTTGAGTGAGGGAGGAAGAAGGGAAAACATGGAGGAAGAGTGAGGGAGTCGGAGAGAGGGGGGGGGAGAGATGTGGAGAGAGGGAGAGTGGGAGGGGAGGGAGGAGAGTGAGAGGAAAAAAGAGAGGTGATAGAGAGAGAGAGAGAGAGAGAGAGAGAGAGAGAGAGAGAGAGAGAGAGAGAGAGAGAGAGAGAGAGAAAAGGGTAGAGTGAGAAAAGGGTAGAGTGAGAAAAGAGTGCAAATGAGAGACCATGAAAGAGACGAGAGGAAGAATTCTCAGCAGTGGGAACAAACGGGTGCGTTTGCTCTGACACAGCCCTCGGTGCATATTGCGTAGAATGCAGAGAGGGCAATTAGTTATTCCACGGACCGGAAATGTACGTGCACTGTGGTTTTTATCCCTCTTTTTCTCCTTACCCTTTCTCTGTCGAGCTGACGCGCTACTTTGAGCTCCCCGCGGATGGGGTCGATGGTGAACAGGCTGCCCTGGTTGCCGTCCGCGATGGAGTAGCGCACGTGACTGTAGGAGGGCCCATCTGCGTCCTCGGCAACGACCTTTGACCCCAAACACACACACACACAGAGCATGGGTTTAGGATGAGTTTTGTGTTTATTTATAGGCTGTGAACACAGCTTTTTGATTTGTGACGGCTGCATCCTATTTTTTTTTGATCTCCAAGGAACTGTACAAGGAATAAATCGGGAGTGAGTACAATCATACACTTGTTTGTTTTTTTTGCAGTCAGTCATCACAAGGGGCCACACACGCACACACACACACACACACACACACACACACACACACACACACACACACACACACACACACACACACAAACATACACATACACCCACATAGCCTGTCGCAGAACGAAGGGAGTCCTGTGGGAAATCAGCAGTCAGGGAAGACTTACAAGCGACAGGACAATAACGGATATTAAAATGTAATTCTTCCAAAAGACTTATATTCAGGTCATTAGATGCACACAGTATCCTGATAAATAGGGGTTATTCGGTCAGGGGAATGGAAGGGAGGGTGGGGGGTAGGAGGGGATTTGAGACTGATAAGTAAATTGGAGGTGCTAGGAGGAATGCGGATAAATGTTTTGCATATAGAAGGTAAGAGAAAGAACAAAGAATAATAAATCCCTTATCAAGTTGGAGGGTATAAAGACTCTACTCCCTTTAATTAACTCTGTGTGCGTGTGCCACTGCACAGCGTGCAAGGGTATGTGTGTGCGTGCACTGGCATAAGCTAGAGTGCATGAGGCATGAAGAGCAGCAGTCCTAATTTAGCTGTGCCACCATATGGTGATTTGCCAACAGGTGCCGGTACGCGATAGAGTGAGAATAAACAATCAACAGAGAGGCTGAGACACTGGTGAAGCAATAAATGAGGGAATATGTGGAGCTGGAGTGGAATTGGTACGGGGAGGCAGGAGAGGTCGCGATAAGGTTATTTCTCTGGGAGAAACAACCGCAATACCTGGGAACGTTTTCCACATAGAGGAAGTGCTTTATAAGAGTGAAAAACACAAGGTTGACATCTTTGGGTTAAACCATGATCTAAGCGTCATTTTAAGTGGTTTCGCTTGATGTTTAACTTTATCTCCTCCTATAGTTTTCAGGGGTCAGGGTTCTGGCTGATCCAGGTATATATATATATATATATATATATATATGGTATAGCATGCTATAGCATGCATATATATATATATATATGCATGTATATATATATATATATATAAGTACAGCATATCAGCTTGTTAAAGTGCTAATTATCTTATGCTCACATGCTACAGAGATAGCAGTCACACACACCTTTCCTCCAGCTAATCAACCGACACTTAGCTCCTGCATGTGTTCCTTCAGCCGTCTCTCTCTCTTACCGTCACCACCGCCTTGCCGGGCTCGGCGTCCTCGCTCACGACCGCCATGTAGGTCTCCTGGCTGAAGGCAGGGCTGTTGTCGTTGACGTCCGTCAGGTTGATGTTGACGGTGGCCATGTCGCTGAGCGGGGGCGAGCCTCCGTCCGTGGCCTCCACCGTCAGGTAGTACTCGTGGGACGCCTCGTAGTCCAGGGCCTCGATCACAAAGATGTCGCCTGGGGGGGAGGAAGGAGAGGTGTGTGAGCGGAGGGCACCGGGCGTGAGGTACGGGGTGGTGATGAACGAGTTAAGTGGTATGGGGGGGGGCGGGTTGTGCAAGTTAAAATGAGGACCCAGTTGATTTTGTTCTGTAGGGCTTGTACGACAATGACCACCTCCGATTCGTAAGAATAGGAGCATAGGAATGTTATTGGTAGTAATGGGGGTTTGGGTCGTTGTTCAGTAATTAATCGAGAAATAATTTTCCTTCAGGGTAATTGTTGTGTTTGGAACTTCATTTCTCATGCAGCAAGACATGGCAAAACAACGTATCCAGTAACCTAGGATACGTTATATTTATTACAACGCCCTCTCTCTCTCTCTCTCTCTCTCTCCCTCTCTCCCTCTCTCTCGCATCCCAAAATGGCAGGGTATCGGCAAAGAGAAATCCCATGACGCATTCCGATGTACAAGCCCTTAAGTGCTGTGGGCTGACTCTGCACACACACAGACACACTCACAGACACACACACACACACACACACATACACACGCACGCACGCACGCACGCACGCACGCACGCACACAGCCTAACCCACCTGAGAGCGGGTCCACGCTGAACATGCCGTGCTCGTTGCCGCTGATGATGCCGTAGGAGATCTGCCCGGCGGCGTCGGCGTCCCGGCTGGACGCCTGCACGCGGAGCACCTGGGTGCCCGCCGCCACGTCCTCCGCCAGCGTGGCCACGTACTCGCGGTGCTCAAAGACGGGCGGGTTGTCGTTGATGTCCAGCACGGACACCACCACCGTGCACAGCGCCGAGAGGCGGCGCGGAGAGCCCTGGTCGGCGGCGCGCGCCCGCAGCTCGTACACCGCCTGCACCTCGCGGTCCAGCGGCCTCTCCAGGCTGACCACGCCCGTGCGCTCGTCGATGGAGAAGTGGCCGTCGGCCGAGTCGGCCAGGGAGTAGAGGATGTCGCTGTTCAGGCCTGGAACGCCGGGAATGTGGGAGAAGAAGAAGAAGGAGACAAAAACAAATAGTTGTTTTAGTGTCAAAAACAAAAAACTAAAGAACGAATTGAATTACATTGAATTGAATTGAATTGAATTGAATTGAATTTGTATAGCCCTTAATCACCATTACAGTTTCAAAGGGTTTAACAGGCCAAATATTTAGGACACCCCGAATAGTTGTTTTATTGTCAAATGTTTACGGACGGGACAGTGAAGACGGACGGGATAGTGGGTTGAAAGAGACAGTGGCGCAGGTAGGAATCGAGCCCGCGTCGGCTAGATCGTTAGCGGGACGCCAGTTATCCGACCTAAAGGTGCTGATTCATCAGGCAACTCTTGGCTAAGGAACAGTAGAACAAAGCATAACAGACGCAGTCTCTGAAAATAATTCCTAACTTACATCTTGCCTCCTCGCTATCTGTTTCCCCTGCCACAAATCCCTTCATTAGCAAGGTCAGGTCACGTTCTCCATAACTCATCCCCTCCCATTGGCTTCACACTCGCAGGAACCAGACAGAGACGGATCACGACAATAATCGGAGCGGTGTTTTCCAGGTGGCCCTCCGTTTGGAATATGCCATTATATTCCCATTTATCAGGCGAGTGTGTCCTTTCCCCACAAAAAACTCATTATCAGAAGCCGGAGAGGATGGTGGTGATCGGGGCTGTGAATGCGGCCCATTTACTCTTTCCACACCACATAACTCTTGAGTCAATTGCCTATGGGTGGCTTCTGTCAGCCCCCTATTCACTAGCACTAATAAACATACTGGATTATGTTCTTATATCCACCGCGAGGACCTCAGCGCCCAGACATACATGTACACACGCACGCACGCACACACACACACACACACACACACACACACACACACACAAACACAGGTACATAAACAAACACACAAACAAGCACACACACAGCATATGCATACTTCTAAGAGCAGTGAAAATAAACTGACAAACTTGGATCTCCTGCGTATAGGATGCATTTGAATAATTTAAAAAGGACAGATGGAGAAAATGCATAAATCACACAGAAGAAAAACGAAGCAACTACCTAAAGGGTAGAGGTAGAGTTAAAGGAAGTGTGTAGGTGCTAAAATGTCCCAATATATCAAGGCTACCAATCCAGACTTTGTGAAGACTGTGGACTGACACACACAATCACACACACGCACACAGACACCATGAAAAGTAAGAACTAATTACATGCAGACTCTTTTCTCTCTGGCAGGACAAAGAACAGGGTTTCACAGATCATTGTCAATATCTACTTGAAAAGATATTCAAATAAAGATAATGATTTTTCACATTTTCTGTCGCAAGCACCTCTAAATTAAAACCGCCCTTGGCGAAAAGCAAGGGAGACATCGCTTTGCCTCTCTGGACCCTTTATTAGAACGACAAGCACCCTCATCCTTGTTCTCACATGCTCAGAACAAGAGGCAAATTCGGTACAGGCAAACCTACAGGGAGTGAACGCCTCCCCAGGACAACCCCTCTCTCCCCGCCCCGCTTCTTACAATCCCAAGCCCGCCAAACCTCATTCTACCGTCTCATTCATTCTGCCAAGCTGTCGTCTGGACGGAGAGGGGGGGGGGGCAAGAGTGTGAGGCAGTCAGGAAGGAGCAGGACACGGTTGAGTAGGAGACGATGTCCAGAGCACGTTAACTGAAGGAGCGATTGGAGGTCCACCAAGACCACAGAGAGGTTTGGATAATAGCATTGGGAACGGGGGGGGGGGGGGGGGGGCTTCGTATACACACTCAGGAGCTCCTGGCTTTCCACCAGGCGATCAAAGATCCAGAGGATATCTGAGAAAGATTACAAATCTCGACAAATGAAATGGGAGTTTCTACTTCAAGGGGTGGGGCTGTTGATGGAACCTGAAGGACCACCACACTCCCACAATTTGGAATTGTGCTGACACCATGAATGTTGGGATGTCCATCTTCTCCGCTCCCTAAAGATGACTAGTCCATCTGCCCCCAAACAGATAAACCATGATAATGTGCTATTAAAACTTCCATGCTTGGCTGAGCCACTGGCATGAACAACCTCCACCTGTGTTACGTCTGCAGCTGGCGACGATAGGAGACCTCTTCCAAGTGTAAACTTTGGAAATCAGTGAGCCACGACAAAACAATAAGATAATAACATTTTTGTGATTTGCTGAAAACCAAAGTGAAAATGGGCCTGGCACTGGGCCAATTCCATTTTATTACCAAGATTGCCCAGATGGTTCAAAATGTATCAGAGTGATGCAATTGCATATTTTAAGAGTGGGAGTGCATCCAATGTGACAGAATATCCAAGTAAAAAAAACAGACTATACAGTTCCCGAGATTCAACAGTCCAAATTGGTAAAAACATGTTACTGACAATCACCTATACATTCTATATTTTCTGTGATTTATACAATTTGAAAACAAGCCTCCCACTCTACCAATCCCGCTACATTTCACAGTACAAAACATATTTATCTTGATTTAAAATCTCTACTGTTCAACCGTTGGATAGCAGCATGCAGTCACTGTAGCAGAAGTGTTTGTATCTGCATTCCGATATTGTTATTCAGCTGGAAAGCCAGGAGGGACGGCTCTTTAACCGACGCTTTTCCCTCTTTGTTCCGTCATTAGGTGCTGTCATTTTGACGAATTGTTCATTTCTCATTTTGTTGGCTTGTGTAGGTCTAAAAACCTGAATGTAAACA
Organism: Pollachius pollachius; assembly: GCF_949987615.1. Classification (NCBI taxonomy): domain Eukaryota; kingdom Metazoa; phylum Chordata; class Actinopteri; order Gadiformes; family Gadidae; genus Pollachius; species Pollachius pollachius. The sequence goes on along the minus strand of NC_136935.1, from coordinate 41,740,548 downwards.
GGAAATGGCTGCCTATGTCTGGTACGGCAGGCAAGCGCATAACAACCAATAACGACGCTGATGCCTGCAAAAAAGACCCACTATTCAGAAATATTCCTGGTTGGGTTTGAACCCATTATTTGTTCATTTAGAAATAAGTAACTGAGCTCGGGAAACATCCCTGCTTGCTATAGATCATGAAATATGCATGATATTCATACAGACAGCGGCGGAGCAAAAGAGTTTTGTGGAGTGGAGACGAATGTTTTGTTGACACTGCATAATGAAGGAGCAATTGAAGTCTTGTGTCAGGGACGTGTTCTTTTCCTCTTTCTTTTTCGTACTTTGGCGAAGGTAAGTTAAGTAAGCATCTATAATACACCCAAATACAATACATAATAGGATTCTCCGAAGCTTGCTTGTTTGGACGGGAGGGATCAAATATTTGAACATTTTAATAAGAAAAGATTCTCCATTAGGATTATATTGGGCAATAATGGGGGGGACAAAAGCAATAAATATGATAAAACGATGAGGAGGTGATCCATGACAAGGCGGCGATAACGGGGTAATAAATAATCGAGTGAGATAAGGACAGAGGAAACGAGGAAAGAGGACACAAGGTTTCCAAAACGGCTCACCGGTGTCGAGGTCGCTGGCGAGGAGCTTGGCCACGAAGGTGCCCGTCTCGGTGTTCTCGAACACGGTGACGGCGTAGGGGTCGGAGGTGAAGCGCGGCGGGTTGTCGTTGGCGTCGTCCACGGTGACGTGGACGTCGGCCTCGCAGTAGCGCCCGCCGCCGTCCAGCGCGCGCACGCGGAACCGGTGCTCGTCCCGATCCTCACGGTCCAGCGGCTGGGAGGTCTTCAGCTCTCCTGCGGACGCAGACGGAGGAAAGATAGTTAGGGAGTGTAGACGCAAATACCTCAACCAAACACACAAACACACACACGCACGCAAACACACACATGCAAACACACACACACACACACACACACACAGACAGACAGACAGACACACACACACACGCACGCAAACACACACAGACATACACGCAAACACACACACGCAAACACACACACACACACACACACACACACACACACACACACACACACAGACACAGACAGACAGACACACACACACACACACACACACACATGCAAACATAGAGTCAGACACCAACACATGCAAACACACACACACAAACACACACACACAAACACACACACACATGTACAAACAGGTACACGCACACACACACACTTCACAAAGGTGGTCCGGTTACAAATAGAAAAAGAGTCAAATGACTTAAAGTAGCTCATCTATTCCCTCTAGTTTTGAACGGCGAACTCTTAAAACTGCTATTATTGCACACTATCCGCCCTCAGTAGAGCAGGTATGACAGAGAGAGACATACACTCGTGAATAATGGAAGACATGTAAGTTCATAGACGAAACAGACCGTTGAAGTTCTTACACGCCATCACCTCCTTTCTAAATCTCACAAAAAAACAACACCCACACCCAAACAACTGAGGGCCTCCAGAAGTGGGGAAGGGAGTCATGAATAAGTAATGGCAGGTGGGGGGGGAATGATGAGGGAAACGATGTGGAAGAGGCTTGGCGGCGGAGGGCAGATTGTGTGCGTGTGTCCTGGGATGAACGTCTGGCAACGTAAAATAACAACCCGCTTCACATGACCCGATCCTGATTAGTGTCGGCATGTGGGGGAGAGGGGGGCGGGAGGGACGATGAGAAGAAGAAAACATCCTCTTCTGCGTATTCCCCTCCACAGCGGCAGTGGTGCTAGCAGCAGTATCACTTTTGCTAGCAGCAGTAGCACTGGTGGCTAGCAGCAGTAGCACTGGTGGCTAGCAGCAGTAGCACTGGTGCTAGCAGCAGTATCACTTTTGCTAGCAGCAGTAGCACTGGTGGCCAGCAGCAGTAGCACTGGTGGCTAGCAGCAGTAGCACTGGTGCTAGCAGCAGTATCACTTTTGCTAGCAGCAGTAGCACTGGTGGCCAGCAGCAGTAGCACTGGTGGCTAGCAGCAGTAGCACTGGTGCTAGCAGCAGTAGCACTGGTGCTAGCAGCAGTAGCACTGGTGGCTAGCAGCAGTAGCACTGGTGCTAGCAGCAGTAGCACTTTTGCTAGCAGCAGTAGCACTTGTGCTAAAAGCAGTAGCACTGGTGGCTAGCAGCAGTTGCATATGTGGCTAGCAGCAGTAGTAGCACTGGTGCTAGAAGCAGTAGCCCTGGTGCTAGCAGCAGTAGTAGCCCTGGTGCTACAAGCAGTAGCATTGGTGGCTAGCAGCAGTAGCCCTGGTGCCAGAAGCAGACGCATTGGTGCTAGCAGCAGAATGCGGAGGCTGGCCGGATGCTGACGAATGGCCACCTCAGCCTCTCTCCAGCGTTTAGTGCCGGGAAGCGGGAGGATTCCGCCGTCAAAGGGCGTTTAATGCCGCGGCGCCGGCGGAGCCATGCCACAGGGCTTCCTTAACTCTTTTCAAATTGTTTGGTTGATTTATTTTTTTTTTGGGGGTGAGGGGGGGATTATGTTTGTGCAAGTAGTAGACTAGCGAATGACTGTAATCTGAAGCTGAGTTTGTCCTGCAGGGAAGCGATGTATCCAAACCGTTGAGAAGAGGTTTGTAAATAATAGCGACTCAGAAGAAACATCTATTCTATTGGGAGTATATCTGATAATTGTGCCACGCTCAGAAAACTACAAAGAATAATAATAATCATTAATAATTAAAAAATAACTTAAATTGGGCAGCATCTGCGTAAATTTTAAGTGTGAATGATGTCGTAAATTCTTGCTAGGATCACTGATATGTTTACGGTTTTCAGTTCAAAGCCCTGCAATTTTCTAATATAAAGTTAAAGGGAAAAAGAAGTGCAAAATATGCACACTTCACATTATAAACATTCCCCATGTCTGAACACTCGCCAGGAAGACATTATTAATGGACGGAAAAAAGAACACCCAAAGCCCATAATATGACTTGACAACTTTTTCCACTGACATTTCCAATTGACTAACCGTGATCCTAAACGGTTTAGACTGTTATCACAACACACACACACACACACACACACACACACACACACACACACACACACACACACACAGACACACACACACACACACACACACACACACACACACACACACACACACACACACACACACACACACACACACACCTGTATCAGCATCAATGGTGAACAACTCTGCACCGGCCCCCTGGAGCTCGTAGGAGATTTGAGCGTTTGAGCGAATGTCAGCATCCGTTGCAGAGACCTGCAAGATGAGTCTCCCAGCCGGGGAGTCTTCTGGTACACGCTCAGTGTAGAGAGACTGGGGCAACAGATACAGCAAAATACAGCAGACGTTACACATACGTCAAGTTCACTTAATACGTGGACAGGTCTAATGTGTTTAAGGAAGTTCCGCTTTAATCTAAGTTAATGGCGCTTGACATCATCTATAAAAAAATAAAATGAAAATAAAATGAAATGGAACGCCATTAAATGCATTTAAGCCATAATTCAGTCTGCAGCATCACAATGCATTAGCAGTTAAATGCATTCCAAGTGTCTAACAGGTAGCGACGTGCTGGTTAATAGTCTGGGCTCACCTTCTCGCAGACAGGGCTGTTGTCGTTGGCATCCAGGACCTTGACCTCTACAACTGCCTTGGCAGCGAAAATGCCATCAGTGGCGGTAATGTTTAGCAGGTAATTGTCCTTCTCCTCACGGTCCAAGGGCTTCCTGACAGAGACCTTCCACTCGTTCTGGATGTGCTCGATGGCAAATTGTCCAAGCGGGTCCCCTCCTGCCCAAGATCGAAGGAAAGAAAAGACACCCAAATTAGAATTATAAGCCTTTTCGTTTTAGTGAAAAATTGGGTTCACTCATCCAGCTCGATTCAGTGGGAGGAAAATAAACAAGCGCGTCTCAGACTCAAGTCTGAGATCTGCTGAGATGTTGTTGTCCCTGCTGGTTACTGTCTGCTATTGGTATGAAATAGAGGTATAAAATGTTTCTGAGTCATGTCCCATGGGCCCTTCCTCCCCCGGTAGAGTGAATTGCATCTGACTTGTACACGTTAGAGCTTTTTAGCTCATATATCTGCTGTTACTGCTGTAACTGCTGAATTTAGTTTTATGTTGACATCTCTTTGTTGAGATGCACTATCTCTGGTACCTCTGTGATGTAATCATTATGCCATTATCCCTTATAATAAATGAAATTGCTTCTCAGAACTTGGTTCTGAGAAGGTTGGTTTCTTTTAAACCGGGTTGTGCAAGACTTTTTTGCGGTTGCACCAATTCTTATCATTGCTTTGATTGTTCTCAGCCTCGGCCTTGTGAGGGGCTGTGAATAATGTGTCCGCTGAAGGACTCAATGCCTGTCAATGTAATGTAATTCAGATATATCTGAAGGTCTTAGAAGAGTTCAGCTGCACTTTGAATTATAAACGCCTCGCCATGACCTCTTGTGATCAGATTTGAGCTTTTCCTGTTCACCCAGCATACAAATAATCAAGCGGAACACTCCCCTGATGTTGCCGTACACCATTTTTGGCCGACATCCATGTGTTGGCTGATACCGAGAGCCGGGCTGGCAGCCACCAGATGTTTTTGGATGGTTATTAAGTGATACAGCTACATCGACTTTCTCTCCCTTTTAGAAATCGCGGATTGCCGGCTCAGTGCGTTACATAAACACACGGTGCATCATTGATCGTTGACTGAACGGAGCGTTGGGTCTCCATGGCAAAAGATAGTATGGAGTCAATTGTGCTGAGGAATGCGGCCCAAATTAGATACACACAGCACTAAACATGGTCTTTATGATCAGAGCTCAATGCATCTTCAATGTGCCTAGGGAAGCACAAGACACGCTAGCAAATGGTCTGTGGGGATTTTAACATTATGCGTGTGTGTGTGGCTGTTTGATTGACAACTACTAATGAGCACTCGAGGAAATGCTTTCAATTAATTTTAAAAGTGATTAGAGGCTGCATTTCTGTGACATTAAGATCTGTGTTGCACCTCAACAGATGAATACACAGAGAAAAGGATTCTTATTCTTACCGAATGTATAATGTTGTTTAAAATAATAAAGACCAGATATGACATTAAATGAGAAGGTCTCTGAACATCTGAACAGTTTCCCATTAATCCTTGATTATCGTCAGCAATAGTAAGCAGGCTCCAGATTTTTTTAAATCCTCTTATAATAATGATATTCATAATGAGAAAAGAAAACGCTCACCAGTAATGAAGTAATTGACTCGTCGATTGATTTCCTCTGAATCAGCATCCGTGGTGCTCAGAATGGCAATGACTCCGCTTGGGGGAGGGTCGTCCTCGCTGACTGTCCCCTTGTAGATCTCCGCCGTGAAGCGGGGCGGGTTGTCGTTAACGTCGGCCACCGTCACCACGACCTTAGCGTCGGTGACGTGCTGGACCTTGTCGCCTCTGTCCATGGCCAGGACACTGATCGTGTACTTGCTGATCTTCTCGCGGTCCAGTTCCTTCAACGTCGTCAACCATCCCGTTTCGGTGTTGACGGCAAACAGCTCGCCAATCTCCTGGGAGCTCTGCTCAGGGTCCAGGCTGTAGACCACTTGGCCGTTGGCGCCGGTGTCGAGGTCGGTGGCTCGGACCTGGATCACAGACGTGCCGCCTGGGAGGTTCTCCACGATGACGGCCTCGTAAGGGTCTGATTCAAAGACGGGCTTGTTGTCGTTGAGGTCTTTGACTTGGATGTTGATGTGCACTGACGCCACTACCTCAAGGTTCTCGTGTTTGCTCTGGGCCAGCAGGGTGAGCTGATACCATTTGGTGGTCTCGTGGTCAAGGGCCTTCTCCAGCTTCAGGGCCCCACTGTCTGGATCGACAACAAACACCTCATCTCTGTTACTTTCTGGAGTGTTGCCTGTAAGGAGGATGTAGGACACCGGTTGGACACTCTCTGCTTGGATGACATCAATCTCCGTGCCAATGAGCAAATCTTCAGAAATCGTGAAACGGTAATTTGGTTCCACAAATTTGGGGACCGGCACTTCAGCAGAAACAATCCTAATGTATACTTGGATGACAGACTGCCTGGGTGCATTCCCGGCATCCTTTGCACTGACAAAGAACGCATAAAGTTCACCTTCAAGTCCGATCAGGCTCTCTTTAGTAACAATGACCCCGGTTGAAGGGTGGATTTCAAAGTTCTCTTCCACACTTTCCACATCTGCTTCAATCGCATAATATATGTCTGCGTTGCTTCCTTCATCAATGTCCGAGGCAGCGATCCTGGTCACTGACGTTCCTCGCGGGGCGTCAGATGCAATCGTGGCTTTGTACTCGGCTGCTCTGAACTGCGGGGTGTTATCGTTGACATCGGTCAGGATAACGTTGATAACACAAAAGCCCACTTTTCCACCTCCATCTTGTGCTATTAGAGAAATCGGGATAACCTTTTCAACGGCATTCTCACGGTCAAGGCTCTCAAGTGTAAAGATCTCTCCATTTTCACTGACTGAAAACTTGTCTCTTGCGAATTCATTCACAATGTGGTATGTAATCGCCCCGTAGATGCCTTCGTCATCGTCGGTTGCTTTTGCCTCCATTACCAAGGTTCCAACAGGTGAATTCTCCACAAGCTCGACCACATAGTCCACCTGAGGGAAGGTTGGATTATGAAAGTTTGCACCAATGATAGTCACTTGAACAAATGCTGTGCTTCTAAACACACCGTCGGACACAGACACGGTTAGATTGTACAGAGGAAGCATATGTGGTCTCCGATGGTTTGATATAATGATGGCCCCTGTGTGCTTGTCCATGGCAAAGCTTTGGTCTTCGTTTCCAGAAACAATAGAGAATGACAGTTTGTTGGAATCAGAGCTGTCAGCATCTGACGCCTGGACTTGGGTGATGAAATGACCCCGTTGCGCCAATTCATTGACTGTCACTTCGTAAAGTGTCTTGGTGAAGACTGGAGCATTGTCGTTCAGGTCAATGACATCTATGGCAACTGTGACATCACTTGAGAGGGCTGGAATTCCTCCATCAATGGCGCGAACTGTTAATTTGAGGTTTGGGGTTTCCTCGTGATCTAGCATTTGGGCGGTCCTGATAATTCCGGTGGTACGATCGATAGAGAAGTAATCTGAACTCTTTCCCTTTTCCTCAACAAGCTGGTATGTGATTTCTTGGTTGTTTCCTGTATCTAAATCCTTCGCAGCCACCTGCAAAACCAATGAGCCGATGACAGAGGCTTCCGAGATGTTGGCATAGTATGACTTTGATAAAAACTCTGGGGCATTGTCGTTTATATCCTCCAGTATTATGTCGACAAACACTTCAGAATGTGCTCCGGTGAGAGAGTCTGTGGCCCGCAAACTCAACCTATAGGCTGGATGCGACTCAAAATCTAATGGCTGGATCACATGCAAAACCCCTGTGTTGAAATCAACGGAAAACTGTTTGAAAGGGTCCCCTTCGGAAATAGTGTAGACGATGCGAGGGCCTTCAGAGTCATTGGCTTGAACGTGAACCACAGGTGTATGTTCTGGGATGTTCTCAGGGATTTCAACACTATAGAAAGTCTTCTCAAACACGGGTGTTGCTTTGTCGACCACAGTGATGGGGACTTCTACTTCGGATGAGCGAGCTGGGTCACCGCTGTCTTTGGCAACAACAACGACGGAATATGTTTTCAATGACTCTGAGTCCAATTTCATCTTCAGAGAGATCTCTCCAGAGGGGCTGATTTGGAAGTGCTCCTGGTGTTCCTTGAGGTGGAAGTAGACATCGGCATTCCTTCCCAGGTCCTTGTCCACTGCTGTGACCTGGCGGATGGCGTGTCCTTCTTCTGCGTCCATTTGGACCAGAGCGTGATAGGGCAGGTTCATGAACATGGGTGTGTTGTCATTCTCATCCTCCACCTTGACCGCAACCAGAACATGTGCCACGTCTTCCGGTTGGTCCTGTCTGGTGACCTCCACTATGATGTCAAAACTGTCCTGTTCCTCGCGGTCAAATGGAATCCCGGTGGTTGATAGAACCCCAGACGTGTGGCTGACTTGGAACCTCTTGTCTGGGTTTAGAATGGTGTAAAACAAGGGCTCGTTCACCTGGTTTCCAACTGTGGCGATGACAGCCAGAGTTTTCCTCTCAGAAGAGTTCTCTTGAACAAAGGCCTTGTAGGATTCCCTGGTGAATTTCAATCTGGGCTCTTTGTTTTCCTTGACATTGATTTTCACCGTGGCGGTATTGGCAAACCTGCCATCTGAAACCCTTACTTTCAACTCATACCTGCTTCTCAACTGTGTGACGTTCTGAATGGCAATCACACCGCTACTCGGATCCATCTTGAATTTGTCGCCAATGTTACCCTCAGAAATGGAAAAGAGGAACTGTGCGTTTGCGTCAGAGTCGTTGGCGTTGACCTGGATGACCTCTACACCTTTGTACGTTGGTAGTAGGACATTTGCTTCGTATACTTCTTGGCTGAAGAGTGGCGGGCAGTCATTGACATTGATGATATTCACAGTCACGTTGGCTGCTGCTTCAGAAAACAGACGTGGCATTCCAAGGTCATGTACCTGGACTGTAAAACGGAAAACCTGCCTCTGCTCGTAGTCCAAGGCTGTGATTGTTCGGATAGCACCCGTGTTGGAATCAATGGCAAAGTAATTGAGGGCAAATGGCTCCACGATCTGATAGACAAGCATTGCATTGTGGTCGCCATCAGCATCGGAGGCACGGATAACCAACGGAGTGCTCTCAAGGGTCAGAACGACACTGCTGATGCCTGCTGACTCACTGATCATGCCCGTGAACTCCCTTTGGAGGAACAAAGGGGCATTGTCATTCTCATCCTTCAGATGAATTAGCATAGTTGTGTTGCTGGCGAGCCCGGCCATGTTTGTGGCTTGTATGATAAGCTTGTATTCAGAGGTGGTTTCGTAGTCCAAAACTCTCTGGATGACAACCACTCCAGAGTTTGGGTTAATGTCAAATACGTTGTTGGTGTTGCCAGCTTTGATCTGATAAAACACTGATGATTGACTGGTGGCCGTCACCAAGCACACAAAGCTTCCGGGATGGGCGGATTCACTGACCTCTGCTGAAAACTCTTTTTCAGTGAATTTCGGAGCAGCGTTGTCAGATACTGTGACCGAAATGAGCACTGCTGCTGTGGTGGACATTGGAGATGTTCCTCTATCAGATGCCTTGACAATGAGCTCAAACTGATTCTTCTTGCTGCGGTCAAGTTCCTTGGCTACTGTGATGGTCCCCAGGACTGGATCCATAGCGAATGTGTTTGCAACATTTCCTGTAAAACAAAACAAAAAACAAATTAATTAATTAGTGTGCCCATTATCCAAGTTTCAGACTGACATGCTTTGTTGTTTATGTACTGAGCACATCTAAGTAGCCTCCAATTGTTGTTCTCAAAGGGCTTTGGCAGAAAAGAACTCTACATTTTATTTAAATTATACAACAAGTAGTCGTCTTGCGTTATTCAAATTGTCTCAAAGGAACACTACCGACAAATCCGTTGGCTTGAACCATTTTAACAATCTCAAAAATGTTTGTATCAAACAAAGGACTGGAGAATCACTGAATTTCCCTCCCTCAAACGGAGTCTATTGGCAGAGACAACAATGGTGGGAACTTATGAAGATGCTCTGTGGCGCCCACGTATTTAGATGTGTTCCGACAAAGCTACCAGCAACCTCCTCCACTGTTAAGCATTCGTGATCCAGGCTCAGCAGAAGAAAGAATCCTCAAATTAAAATAACTCCCATTTTGCTGAAACCTATCTGACAGTTTCTCTGTAAAAACCTGTTCTACGCCTGAACCAACAAATCATATCATCAATGACATTTACCTGACTCGATGCTGTAGACAATCTCAGCGTTTCGGCCTTGGTCTTTGTCCAGAGCGGTGACCTGAAGCACGGCTGAGCCAAGCGCAGCCGACTCAAAGACGCGACCGGAGTACGGGGCATCCACGAACCATGGAGCGTTGTCGTTGGTGTCCACCACGTTGATGACCACTCGCACCAGGTTCCTCTTGACTGGGATGTCCTGGTCACGCACCTGGTCATGAGAGGTGTGAATGCACATTTAGCAGAAGAATAGACAGGACGCAAACCAAACGGAGAGGCAGACTTGGGAATGTGATATGTTTAAATGGAGAACATTAAACTTGTATAGTTACATTTTCCAATTTAACCGGAAAGCTAATTTACACATGCATAGATGTTCTGTATAAGGACTGGGTCAGCAAAGTCCTTTAATCCAAAAATCCAAACCCAAAGAACCAAATTTCAAGAATTCCGTTCCCAAATCCGTTCAATTAAGTCCATAGATCAAGAAATACTCTTGTTCTGCTCATATAAAAAAATATAAAAAATTATGAAACTATCTTTTACAACTAGTACTTAAACAGAAATGGAGGATATTATAGAATATTTCACTATAGGCTGGGGCAACCACATTTTCCGTTGTCACCTTAATCTCAAGCAACACATGCAGAGTCCTAAATGCAGAAAACACAGAAACAGATGAAAGAACACATAAATCAGACCGACTCAAAGCCGGTCAACAAAATGGGAGCACTGTAGCCCTGTCGTCAGCGTACCATGACGGTGAGGGTGTGCTGGCGCATGGTCTCGTGGTCCAGTGCCTCGGCCGTGTACAGGACGCCCGTCCCGGGGTCCAGGCGGAACTTCTTGAAGCTGAAGGGGTCGGTGCTGCTTAGCAGGGTGAAGGTCAGCTTGTTCTTCTCGTCTTCGTCGGCGGCGGCAATCCTCAGGACCTCGGTGTCGGCCGGCGTGTCCTCGGCCACACTGACGTTGTAGCGCTGCTGGGAGAACTGGGGCCGGTGGTTGTTGGTGTCGATGACACGGATCAGCACCTATAGGGACGTCATGGGAGAACATCACGTTAGGGTCTGAAGGAGGACCGGCTTGGGTACAAACATGGGATTTATCATTCCATCGTTTACAAATGATTGTTAAAGAAACCTAAGATCGAAAAAGAACCAAGATCAGAACTAAGACATAATTATTGAAATAAAATACTTTTCTTTCAAAGTTGTTAACAAGAAAATAAGATAGACCAGACACAACACCAACTGTTGCAAAACCCTTCAAATCTCCCGCGTCATATTTTTACATGGCCGCATGACCTTAAAAACACTCAGATGAGAACTGCTCGAAAACCACAGATAACATTAAGATGCAAGGAGGATTGTGATGCCAATGGGTTTCTAGTAAGGATTTTAGGTAGAACCATTGAGTATAAGTGACTTAACAAAATTTCTGTTTACAATGTGTGAATCAAACGCCGACCCTCAATATTTCACCACTATAAATGCATATGTTTCAGAGCAAACCCCACAAAAACTGCAACGATGCGCCAAAGAAGGGCATCTTTTCACCCTTTTTTTTTGCTCACGACAAAAGAACATCGTGTCCTTTGTGGTGGCGAGTCCTGTCCTCAAACTGTAAAATTCCGTCGGGGTCATGTTTTATCAACACCCGGCATTCGTCTAGCACACTTCCGACAGAGGATTATCAAGAGCCGTTTGGAATGCCAGCTCCGGGTCCCAAAACTGGCGAGGGGCTCCTACCATGGCCAAACAAGGGGAACAAAGGGATCAGCCAGATTAGACACCTGCATACCAGACACCAGGGGGAGGTGGGTGCACAAAGCCAGGCAGGGTGCTTCTGGAAGAGCGGGTGGAGAGGTGGGGAGAGGTATTCGAGTGACGGTTAAACCTATGCCCGCCGGATCCCTCTCTGCTGCGAGGGCCGTCCACAGGGTGCTTTTGAAAGGATGTCGAGCCGGTGGTCAGTCCGCTTAAGAGACCGATATAGACTCAGCGCGTCAGGGGGCGATAACATTGACAATCTGTTGTGTGCTGCGATGTTGGCAGTACTGGCCTGATCTCACAGATGCCATCTCGCAGAGTGCCCGCGACTGCATGCTTACCATCAAAGTTGCACGTTGGCCGTGTGCCACCAATCACACGGCGTGACTCTTCTGTGTCACAGAGCTACTGATAAAAACCTTCTGCAGAGAGAAGTCTTTTTTACTATATCCTCTATTTGAGCAAAATGAGAACCCTCAGGAGGTATGCAAATCTCAAAGTGTGTGTGTGTGTGTGTGTGTGTGTGTGTGTGTGTGTGTGTGTGTGTGTGGTTTGAAATGAGTGTTTCTATGTGTGTGTGCGTGTGAGTGCGTGCATGCGTTTCAGTGAGTTTATGCATATCGAGGGACACACTTCACACTCCGAGCTGTCTGTCTTCTTCTTATGTCATGCCAGACATCATACAGTGCAGCATCCCTAAGGCAACACAATCAACCTCAGTAACCCCAACCCCCTCCTCTTTGATTACGCACATCCAGAAACATGGACCCGGCCTCACAGTCTTCACGGAAAGAAGCCAGGAGGGGGCCCGTGTGTCTCAATCTGGCTTGATTTAGATAACATTTCATGAGCAAAGGGGGAGGCCCTTGATAAGGCTGCGGGGGCTGACAAGTGTTGTCAGCTAACAGAAAGCCTGGTCACAACCTGGACACCGGACTCCTTAGCCAGGCTGGATGGTATGTTGGTAGGTAGCGTAAAGAACCTTAAAGCCTTTGGGCTATTTTTTCTATGCAACATTCCCCTTCCATCGCCGACCCACCAACACCCTGTGCGCACATGAGCTAGCTCAGTATCCAAACTCCCCCCACTTCACTTGCTGAAAGAGGGCTAAGGCACTTCAAAGGAAACATCGTAAAGCTACATGATCCAGGCTGACTGCAGAAGAATTTCCAGTATAGAGAACTCTTTAGCTTTTCTAGATACCTTCCTCTGGGAGTGCTGCAGACAAGAGGGGGGGGGGGGGGGGGGGGGGGGGGGGGGATCTGCTGTCAGGAAGGATGGGGGGGGGGGGGAGTAAAGAGAAGAGAACAAAAGACTGCAAAAGCCAGTTTTTTAAAGGGGGCATTGTGTCAGGAACAGCAATACACCAAAAAGGCCACAAACACATTTCAGAGCGGGCAACAACATGTGGAGAGCGTTAACAACATGTAAGTCCGCCGGAGACGGAGAGGGAAGGCGACGGGCGGTTGGGACAGTTTGTGCTGGTTTAAGATGAGAATCAGGGGGTCCTGGGGAGCAGATTGCAAGAGAACAGCTTGAGGGTGCTCCTGCAGGGCCGTGGCAGGATGTAGTGGGGCTGGCGACGGCTGGACGGACGCAGGGAGGGCCCCATGCCCAGGCTGGCTTGTTGGCATGGCTCCTGGTCGTGAGGTGCCCAATGTTGGGATGCAACGTCCCCTTGTGTGGATTAGCCGATACTTTGCGGACACCTTCATCCAATACGAGTGGCTACAGTGATCTATCAAACCAGCCCCCAGCCTCGACACAGAGAAAGGTTCTGCTCCTGCACAGCCTTTAGCACGTCCTAGCTAGATATGGGAAAGAGGTCGGGTCATTGTTTCAAATACTTTTGGGTGCCTAATTGAGAGCTGAAAAGGTACTACAAATAACTACATTTGTTCTCGAATTAAATAATCATAAATTATGATACATATATATATATATATATATATATATAGAGAGAGAGAGAAAGAGAGAGAGAGAGAGAGAGAGATATAAAAGCTTTTATTCTGGATGGATTTTTCTAATTACACCCTCTAGGCGCTGTGTATGGAACACCGCCTTGAGAATCAGGACAAAGCCAGAAGAGGATGAGTCCTGCGTGCTTTTGTTTCAAAACAATGCCTTAACTAACACCTTGTGTGTTGTCACAAAACCCGGACACGTGCGGGGGGCTCTAAAGCCCTTGCATGCCACCGACACCATGCGCAGGAGAGGAAGCCCCCTGCCAGGAGGCAGGTTCTGGGCAACGGCAGGACATTGGCACCGTGTGCCCATGCGCATTTCTTCCCAAAGCAGGATTAGCAGAGCCCAGCACCGTAGCAGCACTGCCCCACAGAGGTCCAGTGTTCTTCCTATTTGTGCATTATATTTTACCCAAACAGAATTATCCTAATCTTCACATACTCGGCCAAAAGTATGGAGAGGGTTTCTGAAAATGGAGATGGAGAGAACAAGAAAAGGAAAGAATGTGAGGGCTAAGGGAGAGAGGCGGGGTGGGGGGGAGCCAAAGTAGGGAAAATGCATTCCAAAGACTGGAAGTAGGCCACGCCGTCTGGCAGCACGGTGTCCATATGACTTTGATTTGAGGAACAGATAAGTGAAACACTGAGCTTTCACAAGGTACTCCACACGTGAGTCAATCTAATCCTGTCAGCAAATGTTCTCTTGAAGAAGTGCTTTCTGATGGATTGATTTAAAGTACAAAGAAAAGCCAAAAGTATATTTGTCAGCGGGACAAATGTGTTTGCGGTTTTTGCAAAGAGTTTTTCCTTAATGGGATTCAATATCATATTTTTTTTTTAAGGTTTGCACATGCTTTGAAAATTGCTCCACCGCTAACAAATGCCATTGATCGAGGATTATAATTGAAAACTCTTCATCAATGGGGACAATATGTTGGGAGCAGTCTCCCCAGTAACCTTGAGCAGATGATGAAGTGCAATCATCTGCTGAATAGAAAGCAGGGTCTAATTACAGCGAGCCAGATGTTGGAGACTGAAGACAGTACCCTCATTGTTTACTGTTAGCCCATGCTACCAGGTGCAAAACAAACCTCACATGTGGATGGCAAATTGCATGCTCCTTAAAGTTGGATTTTCCAATCTATTGATTGAAGCAAGGCCTTTCATGATTCTATAATGACATCGGATCACAGGGGAATTGCATCCAAAATTAATGAAGGCGGAAAACCAATCGCTGAATTCAAGTAGCGGCCCTGTGAATGACGGACTTGTATGGCTAATTGGACGCTGCAGAAGCCTTGATCATGATGGACACGGGCGGCGACAGAAGAATGCTTGTTTGAACCCCATGTCGATGCCAATGCTAACTACGTTATGTAATTTCCCATTATTTGGTGGATAAAAGTTCACGTTGTCAAAAGGTAGCGGCGTGGAAGAAACACTAAAGATGCAAATACATTGACTGGACTAACCTTTGAGCTTAATTCATTTTGACTGTAAAACGTTGCCGGAGACAGTGCTATTTACAGCCTTTCTAGAAATATCTGCTACACAAGGGTTGCTCTGCAGGAGGCATCGAGGGGAGGGAGAGAGGTTTCAGTGGCACTGTAAATAGAGGAGGGGAAGGGGGGCCTCTAAACGTGTTGAAAATCCTCCGCCTAACTAGAGGTGCAACACGTCCACGGGTATGCTGTAAAGCGTCACTTAGGGGGCCGTGCTTCTTCAGCGGGGGGCAGGGCAGAGCGGCACAGCCAGATGATGAAAGCCCTTATTCATAGGGAGTGACAACAAATAGATCCAGTCTAAGGCTACCGCTCTCTGAAGCCGCCCCTTTGAGGAACGGGGGGGACCAAACAATTTTGAATGCCGGTATCCCCTATGACCCAGTCTACCGTGACAGATACAGACATCTAAGGAGGAGTTATGTGAGCTATGTGTTCAAAACAGCGATACGCACAGACAAACCAGGGCCTGCACGCCCAAACCTTTTGATTGCTTGCAGTGAATTCCTGGCGTGAGACAATGCTTTTTATGCGACCCCATGGTCAGGTTTTCCCTTTCTCCGGGGGATTTATGGTTTCATCCGTGATCAGAAGACAAATATTGCGATGACAAACTCTGTATTGTGCACTGTAACTCCCAGAGCAAAATGCAGAAAGGCAAGCGTTCAAAATGGTTTTCAACAAGGAGGAGGAGGAGTGGCAGAGAGGAGGAGGAGGCAGACAAAAGGAATGTGCACATCAAAAAAATCGGAGCTCGATGGCACCATCCGCCATGTTAGACCTCCTTCAGGAATGAGACAATGGAAGATTTCTGGAGCTCCCCGCCAAAGAAGACAAAAAGAAAAAAAATGCTTTGCAGCACCGAGGTGGCAGACAAGTAAAGCATTGTACCACAGTTTTAAGCATGGCAACAAATGTAGAAACGTCCTTCTCTCTCCATTCACATGCAAATCGCAGAACAGACTGTAAGAGTACATTCTGTTTAATGTTTCACAGTACGCTAAAGGAAGAGCTAGAAACTATTTCGCTCGTGTTTTTCACACTTAAAAGAGAAATAAATAGCAGAAACAACCGGCCCTGGAATAGAAACTACCAATACCTTCACAGATTAAAAAAACGTTAACTTTCACATCTTTTGTGAAGGTTACACAGCACTTTTTACAAAGCTATGTGTGCAGTTATATGAGATTTGATACCCTAACTTTCCATTCACCATTCCTTTCAACAACACCGTCCACCTCGATGCTGGGGCCGGTCTAGATGCAGCTGTTCACGTAGGGGCGGGGCGGGGGGGGGAAACGATCTTTCCATTGACTTTGTTGTATTTGACGCGGGAACAACACAACTGTGACAGGTCCCTCGTCAGTTTCCCAACAGTTTTATTAGTCTTTCAATTACCTGGGTGCTGACAGTTCGCGTCCCGTCGGTGGCCTCCACTGTCAGGTTGTAATTTGATTTCTGCTCAGCGTCGAGGGGCCGCGCCACAATCAGCGTTCCGCTGGCCTTGTGCACTTCAAAACGGC
Source organism: Pollachius pollachius (assembly GCF_949987615.1). Lineage (NCBI taxonomy): Eukaryota > Metazoa > Chordata > Actinopteri > Gadiformes > Gadidae > Pollachius > Pollachius pollachius. Next base: position 41,723,901 of record NC_136935.1, on the reverse strand, counting down.
TGTCATAATTACCACCTGTGGAGATGTCAGTTTTTTTTTTTTTTTTTGAAAAAGCAGAGTGGAGATGGGTATCGAATTAGTGGTACATCATCACCTGGTGCAATACAAAGGGCAAGGGTAGGGCATACACAGGATAGGAAGGATGGGGAGGGAGGGCGAGCATCTAGGGATTCAGGTGGATTTAGGTTTCAGGTTATACCGTTACAAAATGATGAAGATATTTACTGATATGGTAAAAATGAGATGCCGTGAACTCTTATGTAAAAAAAATAGGAAAAGTGTAATGCAAGCATATATAAAGTAAGTATTGAAATAGCCTTCAGCTCAGTCTATGCATGTAAAATAATATTTATTAGGACTGTGAACCTTCTAAATGTAACTTACTAAAGGTTGCATTTTATCAGAAAGAAGAGAAAACATTGAAAACTAGTTACATCACCCAGTCGGTGATGTAACTAGTTATAGCTAATAAACTGGCACCAATACTTGAACGAATGAGTAGGGAACAAAGTCATCAAAAGAAAATTGAAATAAATACATCAAAATAACCTAGTGTAAAGATTCATACGCTTGGTTAAATAAATGCAGATGCTGTTATGATGGTTATATCACAGGTCTGGTGGGTAACATAAATATGGTGGCACAGCACATTTCACCAATACACACACACACACACACACGGTTGAGAAAGGAGTGGATCACCACAACACAACACAGCCACTAGGAGATCTCAGCAGATACCTTCCGCTGTACAGTTGTGGTCACAAGCCATCTGAAGGATGTAAAACATCCCAGAATCCTCTAGGTCGTCTTGTAAAAAAAAAAAATCAAACCATAGACAACATTCCAGAATAAAAGAAAGAGAGAAGGGAGAAGAAAGGAGAAACATGGCAGCGGACACAGAGGAGAAGGAGAAGAGAAGAACTGTTAGTCAGAAACAAAGAGAGGTAAGTAGAGAAGGTTAAGATTCATCCTAAAACCAATCTTAGCAGCATTCAAGTGTTTGTCACCGGCACAATTAACACTCCTTAGCGCATACTCTGTTTGCTCAAATCTAGGGGCTAGTTTGCAATAAATAAAATATCCTAACAGGCTCACACACCCAATTCCGGTGCTTGAATATCATTAGTGCTGCCCTCGAGATGTGCATGCACATAGAGTTCGCCACACATACACACACACACACAAACACGTAAACAACACAATACCTGTGATCTCGAACCACACAGCAACGTCAGAGGACTCGGTGGCAATGACGCCGACCATGTGAGAGACAGGGTCGCTCTCCATCACGGAGAAGGAGTAGGGGCTCTCCTCGAAGGCCAGGGGGGCCGCGTCCTCCGAGACCAGCGGCTTGGGGATCCACTCGATGTGGAGGCGGCACGTGGCCGACTTCTGTGGACGCCCGTTGTCCACCGCCTTGATCTGAGGGAGAGACACAGACACACAGGGATGTGTTGGAAGTTCTTTATTAGGAATGAGAGAGAGAGAGAGAGAGAGAGAGAGAGAGAGAGAGAGAGAGAGAGAGGCAGAGAGAGGAAGACGCAGATAAAGAGAGACATTGAGAGAAGGACAAGATTCCACACCAGGACGCACACATTTCACGTTTTTCAAATATCCAAAATAAACCTGTGAGAGATAATGGTATGCGAATCCAACTAAAGTCACAGCCTTTGGTGGTTATCAGGTCCTCATTCCTCGGAATAGTAAAAGCAAAAATAAAAACCGCACTGTCAGGTCTTTGCTCGTCCCCCTAGTCTCCATTCGCGTCTCTCGCACATCCTCGCTTATCTAAAACACCTTTTCCTGTCAGGAAAACGTCAGCAGATCGGGCAAGAGGTGTAAGGTATCCCCCCCCCCCCCGCGGTGCACCTGTGAAAGCCAGGCGTGAACCGCAGCCGGCGGCGTGTCTGTGCACGTGTGGCCGTGCGTGTGGCTGTGTAGGGGCTGGCACTCACGGTGAGGATGTCGTACTCTCCGGCCGATGAAAACTTCTTGGAGGAGACGGCGCCCGTCTTGGGCTCGATGAAGAACTTGCCGTGCTCGTCGCCCTCCTCGATGCTGTAGGAGATCTCGGCGTTGGGGCCGGTGTCGCGGTCCAGGGCCACCACCCGGTACACGGGGTCTCGCTTGGTGACCCGCTCCCTCTCTGCCCGCTCGCGCTCGGGCAGCTTGATCTTGTAGATCTTCTCCAGGAACTGGGGCCGGTTGTCGTTTTCGTCCAGCACGCGTACGATGATGCGCGCCGTGGTGGACTTGGCCGGCACGCCGTGGTCGCTGATGGTCACCTGGCGGACGGATGGATAGAGAACGTGTTACGGATCCACCCCAGAGGGGAAATGCAGGTGGGGCTGCAGCAACAGCGAACACGGAGTGGTAAATGGACTGCATTTATGTAGCGCTTTTCTAACCAGTAGCCACACAAAGTGCTTTATAATATTGCCTAACAATCACCCATTCATGCACACTAGGGGTGTGCACGGGTACACGTGTACACGTGTAAACGGTTAGTAAATCATAACCGTTTAGGAAAAATCAGTAAACGAAAACCGTAAAAAAATAAATAAATAATCACTGCGCCATTGTTTCAATGGGAATCGCGACGGTCCATACTTTCAACATAAAGTTTACATATTTATAATTCAAAATTCGTCCCAGCCTTTATACCACAGATACTCTAGGGTCTATAGCATATAACCGCATTGTCTGATTACAGTTTAATTCATTTTTCACAATTTACCAGCTCTCGTTTTGAAGAATAATCACTGCGCCATTTGTTTCAATGGGAATCGTGACGGTCTATACTTTCAACATAAAGTGTACATATTTATAATTTGAAATTCATCCCATAATTTCAAATGACCACAGATACTATAGGGTCTTTAGCATATAACCGCATTTTCTGATAACAGTTTAATGTAACAATAAGCTGACAACATCGTAATTAACACCGCAACTGCAAATTAACCACACAGAGATAACCATGGCAACCAGTCAAACAAATTTTCTTTTTCCGATCATTCCGCTCACGCATCCGCCACGTTGGTGAACAAATAATCCCCCTACAGCGCGACTGCGGTCCACTTGAAAAAAAAATAAAAAAATCATTAATTAATAAAAAAAACGGTTAACCGTGTACACGAAAAAAAAAGGGGTTGTGTAACCGTTTACAATTTTTTGTAACCGGTTTTTCACACCCCTAATGCACACATCGATAGCGGTGTCAACAATGACAGCTTGTCGGGAGCAGTTAGGGTAAGGTGTCTTGCTCAGGGAAACCTCGACACTCTAGGAGGAGCCGGGGATCGAACTAGCAACCTCCCCATCACCAGTCAACCCACTCTACCTCCTGAGCCACATGCTGGCCAGAGGCGCAGATAAAGACCAAATAAGATCTCTCTCTCTGTCGGTGTGTAAAACAAAGAGCAATAAAGTACGTGAAATGAAGAATAGCAGCAAAAAGTGAGCAACAGAAAAGCATCTAAGTGATGGTATATGGACAGAATATGCACAATGTGGTTAAGGTAAGTTATGAGGTATTTATATGAATACAAAAAATAGATATGGGTGATTCCAATGCGTTGTGTGATTATGCAGTCCGTGCTGGTTGGGGGAGTGGGGGGCCGTAGAGTTAAATTATGGAGATAGTGTCAACGTACCTGATGATTTGCATTTATAAGAGAAGATAATCCTGTGCAACTACGAGCAACATGAACAATTATTTAACTGAATATATTTATAAAGAACAATACCCACCCAGAGAATTGATGATACACTGCAAATACAGCCAGTGTTATCATGTGATAATTGCTTAAGAAACCAAGTTTATATACACACAATATATCGTAAAAAAAAGGGTTGAGAATGTGAGAATTTATGCTTTGCGACGTCTTCATGCGATTCAGAGGGTAAAGGTTGAAATTCGGGACTGTTTTTCGATTATTATTAGAAGCGCACAGCTGAGAGAACTTGATGAAACCCCAGCATCGGCTGACCTACACAAACACACACACACACACACACACACACACACACACACACACACACACACACACACACACACACACACACACAAGCACTACTTTCCCTCCTGCCTCACAGGGGGCACACCCGAGGGCCCTGTATCATTTGACTGGAAGAAGGGCGTCAGGTGTGAATTCAAATTTAAACCTGCAAAAAACACAGATCCAGAACAAATGCCAAAGAGCCATTTCAAACCATCTGCTCGCATGGGGAAAACACTTAGCAGTCTTTGACCAGTTACACACCATTTGGTGCCATAGTTTCAATTACGGGAATAATGTGTTTTTGTTGGGGGATTTTTGTTTCCCCCGTCAAGATCTGCAGCTGCCCAAGCAGAATTAATTAAATGGTGTGAACCAACGGTGGGTCTCTCTGAGTAGGTGACATGTCACTGTTTTTCTGTGTAGTCTGATGTGCATTCCCATTTTAACCATCTGTCTCCTCGGTAGCACAACGTGGATTATATTTAAACAATACAATGCATTAATTGCAGTCTATTGGATGTAATTTTCCTTTTGTTATTATTTGAATGTGTTGTTAGAAAGTGGGTGTCATGTGGTGTGGTCACCAGTAGGGGCACCACCTGAGCAAGACAGCACATCTGGCTGGTTCTGCTCTGTGGTTAGGTAAATGTTTACATTGTGGTTCATTTTGAGGGCTATTCCTGATTTTTTTTGTTGTGGAGCTTCCCTAGATAGTAATTTGTGAAACGTGAACTCCTAAAAAAAAGCTTAACCTTAAAACTAAATCTGCTGATAGCAGCCCTCTTTTATTGAGGACGTTACACAGATGAAAACACAAGACATTCCAAAATTCAATTAATACAAAGTGTGTTTGTGCAACTGCAAGCAAAAGGGTTTGACAGTTTTGATTCCTCAGCATTAGGCTAATTTTCCTTTTTTTCCAACCGCACAATGCCCTTGTTCTTTCGTTATTCCCCACTCTGTTTCTTCCTTCTCTTCCCAGGCCTGTCCACTGGACATGTCCTGACATATCCCCCCTTCCTGTTGATTACCCTCCCCCACCTCAGACACCAGGATCACACACACCGCCACTGAAGCAGAGCTGGCCAGAGCTTGCAGAGTTTACTTTGCTCCCCCCACTTCCAACACACACACACACACACACACACACACACACACACACACACACACACACACACACACACACACACACACACACACACACACACACACACACACACACACACACACACACACACTGAAACCCCTAAACACACACTGAAGCACACACCTAAAAACACACACTCAGTGAAACACTCGCCCCCGCTACCAACCCCCATCCATCACGTCATTCACGATCCTAAAAGTCTCCTCACCTCCTTCTGGCATCTGGCTCAAACAATGCTGACACAGCGCCCTCTCTAATTGCTCCACATGTTCCAAATGGCCAGACCTTTTGGGTCCTTCTTTATTTATTAAATTGCTCATCCTGAACAACACAGTGTTTGTGCTAAAATGTTCATTATTATCGCTAATTTCACCTTGATTTGCACAGGGTGTGAATTCCACACATGCATGTGCGCATGGGTGAGTAAGTGAGGAGGGGGGGGGTGCTTGTGTCGGAATGCATGGGCCTTCCACCTACAAGGAGATCTGTTCCAATAAAGTGTTTCCTGTTAGATTACCACTAAAAGTTCCCAACACTGCAAACACTTCCAGAGTTTCCATGGATACGAGGCTCCGCTGAAATTGTGTCCACATTGTAGGCATGTGTGTCACAAGTAAGCTGCTTTTAACCAGCCTTATTAATCACACACTAAAAACGAATAGGTGACCCGGACGTTATTCTATTTAATCAAAATAATTTGCCTAAACGGCACAGAAATGCAATGCAAAAATAGCTAAATACTAAAGAGCTCATTTGCGTGCTTTTAAGTGGGTAATGGATGTCCTGAAGCTCATCGCAAGCCTTCATTAACTCCAGCCTTCATTACGAATTCTGATTCAGGAAACAGTGGGCAAACAACCATGTCATGCTTTGTTCTTCGCCCATATGCACGGGATTCACCAACACGACTCAGACGTCGACTTCGATGCATTACAGCAGCGTTGAACCACAGGTTGGCATGAATAATTCCTCAGACATAACAAACTGCCAAGAATGTGGGAGGGGTAACCCTTCTCCGGTCTGGGAAATATTTCCCCGTCTGCTCACCATTTGTAAGCCAGTTCGGTCCTTAAACAAACCCACTGAGTTTTGTTTACAGAGAGTTTTTTCGCTGGGCTTTTGTCGCAACTCCTTAACACTCAATCCTCGTGAACAGGGACGAGTCGACAATAAAATATCATCTTCATCTCGGAGGATGATCTAACGCTCTGTTTCAGGATCCAATTACTGCTCACACTGTACCGATTTAAGAATGAAATGCAGAGGCTGTCTGGAAAAAGGATGCATCAGCATTAATCGCCATCCAATGAACTTTAAGCCGCTGCACCATAATTAAAAGGCCTTGTATCGGCTCCACTTCATCTCTTCCCCATTGAAGAGGGGAAGAGATCCCAGTGTCTGAACCCACGCTGGCTGGGGGAGCCTACAAAAGAGGGTGAGGTGGGGAAAGGGAGCGGATTTGTGGGGCAGGGGGGTTGGGGGGAGGTATCGAGGGAGATTGGAGCCAGGCTCAATTAAAAATCCACATGTTTAGACCGTGGCCCCGTGGTTGATAGCACCTTCCTGTCCCGGCTTGTTCCGCGGCCAGACACGGAAGAGTGGGGAAGTACAAAGGCACATTCACCGGGATCTCTCCCCCTGCCCCACCTACTCCCACTGTCTCCGGAAATCAGATTAACTTGATAAGTAAATAAATAACCCCCCACAACCCCCCCACACACACACACACACACACACACACACAACCCCTCCACAGTACAACTAGACTTATCCGGCACTGAGTCAACAACAGTGGCTGAAAGTGAGGTCTGCATTCTCTGCGTGTGTTGAAGTTGTGGGCTGTGGCGGTTGACCTTGAGGATGGTATTAAGACCTGGCGCTCCGCGCTTTTTAGCCAAACAAGACGGGCTGTCTCCTGTTTTTTATTATAGAGTGGGAGGCCAGACTAAACAGTGCACTTACCTCAAGAATGTGTTCATCCTGCTGCTCCCGGTCCAGCTTCCTTGAAGTGGTCGTCACCAGACCTGTTGCAACAAAAACAAACAGAGAAAATCATTGATCACGCGTTTAGCCTTTCTTCATCTTTTTTTTTTTTCATCTTCATATTTAATCTGGCTAATTAAAAGGGTGCAGTCGTGAAAGACATTTTACACAATGCAATTAATGGAGGTGAAGAAAAGTTAACTGCTCGACTAATTAAGTCACAAGCACATTGCGTGCTCTGCCTCCCCAGTGCCAAATAGAGCCCGCTATAACCAGTTATTGTAATTTTCCCTCAAAGAAATCAAATTACAAAAAAACAAAAAAAAAAACACTGGTTCCTCATTCCCACTGTGCCTACAAGCATGCTCTGGGTCATACTATGTAAACCGTGTAAGCTACTACGGAGAGACCTTTAGAGGGAGACAAGATGACCTGCCGGAGCCTCATGGTGGACGACCTGTGTCCCGGTTGGCCCTCCTCTAAGTTTGATCGACCTACAGGCCCAGACAGCCTCCCGCCAGGGAGCCTTGTCTCCTGTGTGTGAAATATCACAGAGGTCCACCAACCGAGGTCAGGGAGAGGGGGGTTTAATGGGGCAAACAGCCGCAAGGGGCTCCTGCGCTCATCTCCTCCCGCTCATCTCCTCCTGCTTCCTGCAGCTCACCAGAGGTCCTGAAGCTGATCAGCGCTCCGCTTTGATGTCTTTCCCCAAGCTGAATCAATACGCAAGCACACCCATGATGCCCAGATGCTAACCTCTATTGTAGAATCTCTGCCCTTCCCGGCCATAAAGCTAACCTCTGACGTACACCATGACAAGTGGTCAAATAATTGATCGCTGAGTTTTGCTCTTGGATAAATACAAGGATTATTCAAAATGAGGGTCTGCACTGGAGAGCAGGAAAACAATGACAGTGGCACAGGAAGTGATGCTGTGTTTCACAACACAGATATCGGACAGGGTTATGATGGCAAGCAGAGACACAACGGCGCCTTCAACAAACACTTGAATTGCACAAGTGCGCTCTCTGCTGAGGGCCTCGAAATCAAAAGGCGACATGATGAGAAAATGCAAAAAAAATCCCAGTGGGTCGCCGAGGCATCATTTGACCATTGGCGATGGTTAGAAGACACCACCCCACGCTGGCACCATCAAGGTCATTTGTATGGAAGTTGTAGTGAAACTGAAGGCAGTTCGTCCGTTTCGCTCTGTGATCTGAGTCACAGTAACATGCCAGACCGAACCGACTCAGCGTTGAGTTTAGATAAATCATTTGTATTTTTGTCAGGCACACTGGAGTGTTTACATGCAATGAGTGGGGTGTATTGTAGCGCCAAACAGTTGGAACTCCGTTCAATAGAGCCCGGGCCAAAGCAAAAAAGAAAACAGACGAGACTTGAGTTCTATGCTAATCTTATTCAACCGAACCGACTCGACTCAACTGAACAAACAGGCAAAAGAAAATAAAGGCAAACTGCTACATGGCTACATTATAAGCAGTATTGTGTCCTCACTCCCTGTGTAATTGCAGCCTTGCAGGGACGTTTAGTATAGGGTCCACGTGCCAAATACAACCACAGTAGAGCCGTCTGCCTGCCACACTGCGCCTGATTAGCATAAAGCAAAGGATTTCCGAAGCCCAAAACCATCAATGGCACATATGCCTGGAACCAGAATAGCAAGCCACAACGATCTGCTCTTGAAATAGTCCTCTCCATACACAGCAAATGAGCCAATGGGGTCTCATTCTTGTTGCTTTTCTCTCCCTTTCCTTTAGCTGCCTATGGAACATGATCAAGAGTAACAGCGTAAGGTACGTTTGTACCGTACACTTCTCTTCTAGAACAAATTATGTGACAAAAAGCCAGGGATATGGGTGAAAGAAGTTTTTATTATGTTTCACATATTTATTTATCCCTTTTCAAAGCATAAGAGACTTATTACAAGTCTCTTATAAGTTATAGTCTGTCTGCTAAGACATTTACTCCTAAATAACCCCTTTGACGTGTCCTTTAGAAAAGTGCATTTCCCTACTAGAAATAGCCTTTGTGTGCCATTTTTGCTGCAGCTAATGTTGCATACTTCTCCAGCTCTACCTCTAAGTTCAAGAAGAAAAAAACACAGAATCGGTTGGTAGCGCCAAGGCTCACCAAGAGACCTGCAGTTCCAACCCACAACCCTTAGCTCGACACACACACACACATGGACACACACAAAGACACACAGGCGAAAAACGTTCCCGTCCTGAGGCGTGGGCTGAGCTGGCCCGACAGTAATTATACCCGCTCTGTTTTGAGAGGGGGAGAAAAACAACAGTGAACGAGCAGTGGCGCGTCCTTCATCTGGAACCGCCGCTCCAAAATGGATGCCTAGGGGAGTCCAGAGCGCTTGCTAGGCCGACTGGAACCCGGGCATTACCACCGTGATTAGCAGTCTTGAGAGTGACACGCAGATTTACGCACTACACGCATTTAGCCGTGGGTCCAGACAATGGGAGAGAGGGAGGGGGTGGAGGGCAGGGAGGAGGGGGGTGTAGCTGGCTGCTTTAGCGGCAAAGGCTTTTCTTCACCACCATAACGCCTCGAGACATTTACCCACCGCTGCTTAATGCTTGTTTGTTTCTGTTGTTGTTGTTGTGTTTGGCGAGCTGGTCCGTTGACTACACTCTTTTATGGGAAGGGAAATAAATCATAAAAAACATTTCATCGTTTTTTCTGTGTCTCATGCTGAGCACACACATTAATATTTTTGTAACAAGGTGATTACGACAAGACTAATATTTTGTCAACAAGTTTTCCTCTTCCAGTGTCTACCGTCGTAGAATACATTACTTTGAAATATGCCAAATTCGTACGGCCTAGCGAGGCTTCAACATTCTTCCGAGGCTTCAAGCTGTTTGGACGGCCGCTTAGCTCGGCAGTCGGGGGAAGGCGCTGGTACATTTCACACAGGAGCTTGTTTGTTCCCTCTGTCATAATGGAATCCCAACAAGGTTGCTAAGTGAGAGCCGCTGATGGTCCTCTGACCATGAGATATTCACTGGGAGGGAAAGGCAATACTTCACACACCGAAAAAGCTCCGGAGACCCAGAAAAGTCATATTCGGTCACACTTGAAAGGAGAATTAAACAGCCTTTCTCTGTGTATTGAGGTTAACAGAATCTGAGTTGAACAGATTCTGTACACTGTGGGTTTTTTTTCTAACCCAAGAGCTAAGTTGACAATAAATTGAAAGCCATCTGGCAAAACATGTTTCTTTTTAATGAAAACCTTTCTGAAGAATTTCAGAAAGTCTGTACACTTTACACCAGCGTGCTCCAACGGGGTAGGCTAATAGAATGTCGCTGCGAAAAAGCACCAGGCCAATCAAGAACCAAAATCAAAAGATGTAAGCATATCGGTAAGAATTTGAATAATCATAAATGTAATTTGCTTGACAGCACCTGTAATTTCGTTCATCAGCAGCCTATTTATCTGTGACTGATTGGGATTTCCAATACTACTGAGGTCTTGGTGTGCACAGAGATGGATAATTGGAAGCTCTGGGACTGTGAGGCAGACCAGCTCATGCATGATAGCGCCTACTATTCCTTCTGACAAATACCATTATTGATAATATGTGCCTGTGAACTCAGCTCTTCAAGGGAAGTGTAAGTATGAAAAGTTGTTGTTTGTGTGTTGTCCAATGCATGTTGTGCAATTTAGATTTATTTTGCATGTTTTCATCTTTGAAATGCTTATTATGCAATTGACGGATAGATGTGTAAATGTCAAAGCTATTCTATGCCAGGGGTGTGAAACTCTCATGTAGGTGAAGTAAGTTTATTTATGTAGCTTTTACTTGTAGTTACAGCCCAAAAAGGAATTTACTGGACCACCGAAAAAGACCTTGAGAAGACCATCCTGTTTTTCTTTGATTTAACCGTATAATTTGGTGTCATATGTGCATAAAAGGCACAGCTATAAAAAATCTGAATTTAACTCCATTCCATTTATGAAAGATTTTCAGATAAAAAATAATTGTCTATACCTGACAGTGAGTTTGAGGAGAGGGTGCAATGAAAATAATTTACAACCGCAAATGATAAAATAAAGGAAACGAAAAATGCGAGCCAACTTCCATTGTACCAGCCCAACCAATCAAAATTAACTCTATTAGATTCCCTGTCCCCAACACCTCCCACCCCCCTTTTTCCTAAGTTGGCGTGTCAGCAACAAGGCTTAAAGTATGGCCCCTCAATCACTGCCAACACACTGGAAAAGACTTTGAGGGTTGCAGCAAATGCATTAATGACGCAATCTGGCTGGGAGTGGAACATATGAAGATTCTTCTTCAAGACAGAATAGGTGAACGCATTGTATCTGCAAGCCTTTCAGAAAAAGCCTAGATAATTGTATTTATATTTCATACACGTTGATGTGTAATAAGCTCACCGCAATAGACTTATATTGTTATTTAATACATGACTAGAGGCTTTGATAGACACTTAAACACCCCCGAAAACCACCGACTGCAACCTGTTCTCCCTTCCCACACGCTGATATATGGCTTCAGCTGTTTCTTAGTGGTCAGTCCTTATGAAAAACAAGTGTAGGGTAGGAAAGGGAACAGGTGGGCTTGGTAGGTAGTCAAGTAAATGAGTCAGTCATGTTTCTGTTAGTCCATTTTGCTGCCACGGCAGTGGTAAAAAGAAGTGGACAGAAAAAGGTTGTTTTCACATCCTCCTTCCATAACCTTTGAAATGGCTTCCAATTGTCTCGCTTCAAAATCACAGGAAATGGCAGGAAGTTGTTGGAGGTAGTATCCATTTCCTATTTGGCTACCACTGCTTTTGGTTGGATCACCTCAACACTGCTCCGCTTGTGTGTGTGTTAGAGTCGGTGCTTTTCTTTTTTTTAAGCACAGGGAAGGCGTTGCTGTAAGCCGAGAGTCGCACCACAACTGCGGTTGTATTGTGGTTCCAAACCATTAAAATGTCCCACTCTTTTACCAGCCAGGTGTCCGTTCAACTGTGCAGATTAAAACCACGTATGAAAGCCGGCTGAGGTAGCCTGGCTATACATGGCCTTACCTGCGATATTTATTTCCACTCTAACACAATGAGATGCTGGCCTCGGGCCCAATAGGAAGTGAATATGGTACACGTTACTCAATAGGCCCGGTAAAAAACTTTCCCCTAGGTTTCTTTATCTTTTATATTCATCTAAAGTTCGATGGAATCCGCCACCAAAGGGCAAATGGCACAATCAGTTAAAGATGGCTCGATCTTAAAAAGGCCATGCTGTTGTCAGCTGAAAGAGGAGGGGGAGGGGCCCTCAAATTAATGGGGAAGGTGTTGTTTTGTAAAGGTTGCATGTGCCCACACCACCGCTCTCTCTTTTCATTCTAATTCCTTTTTCTCCCATCCCGGACGAAAGAAAAGAGTTAGCATGCAAGAGCTTATTATGTTTAACTGCCACCACCTGACATATAAATACACGGAAAACCCCTATTAATGGTGCTACAGACAATGTTGTTCAATCTCCTGAACGGCCGAACAGCGTAAAAGTAATTAACTACCAAGAGAACGCCATTAACCAGATAACGAAAAAAAACGCTCACCCTCTTTAAAATCAGGTAGCCGTTTCGAAAGTGACCAGGCAAAACGACCCGAGAGTCAAGTCAAGCCTTTCAAGAGCGGATATATTGTCTGTGCACCGAAGTATGGAGAATACCAAATCACGTACGTTAATTAATCAAACACCTTCCCACACAGACACTAATATATGGGGATATGCAAACAGATACTCATTATCAGTGCACAGAAGGGAATCTCTACATGATCTTTGAGAAGCAGATCCTGCTAAATGCCAAAAGAGAAACGGGAGAGAGCAGCACACAGGCACTGGGCATGGCTCTTTTTTTTTTGGAGAGAGAGAGGAAGAACAGACTGGCTTACACTCTAATGAAAAATCAACGCCAGAGAACAACGGACCAGCAGAGGCACTTGTTTACTCTGCAGATATAAAGAACACTGTAAGCCTCTAAGCTCTCCATGCTGGGCTTTGTGGAGCCAATGCAGGGACGAGCGGCAAAAGAATATGCTACACGTAGTCGACCCGAAGCATTAAGGTAAAGCCATCATCTGTATTTAAAGCTCGATATGCTGTTGGGCATAATGCTTAAGGACACAGACCATGAGAGAATGTGATCGTGTTTGCCTGAAACACAAGCCTATAGAGAGAGTTTGCAAAATGCACAGTTCTGTGAAACCCACACACAAAACATAGGCCTCAACTTATTTTCCTTTCTCCCGCCCCTTTGTGGGGCTTTGTAGCAACGCCAAGACAGAGCCTACGCTTCCAATGCCATTTTGGAACATGTAATTACAGAGGCTAGCATGTTGTAAATTTAAAACATTTTCCAAAACCTGTAATATGCGGTGAGCATGTCATATTAAGTTGATAACGTGTGCAGATATCAGTTATTTTAATCCCTCTTAATGGGCCAGACAGGAAAAAATAAAAGTTAACGTGTAATCTTTCCTGGAGGCACTTACGTTACACGCTAACTAAATCTAGCGACCCCAAAAACACTACCGCCGACTGCATAGCATGCTTGGCTTTTTTCTGAACCACCGGCCTTCCTCTTCATGGTCGGCTGCCTGTTGATTCTCTCCCTTTCTCGTTTTGTATGGCTCCTTTCCGCATCATCGTATATACCTCCCTTGCAGCCTCTCCCCTCCCCCTAAATCTTACAAAACAAAGCTTTGAGCAACGCCGCCGTGATTTAGGAAAGGTTGTTTTCTTGTCTAAACCACTCTCTATTGAAGGCAACAAAGGAGGCTCTGGCGTCCAGCTGATAAAAGTTTTAGCATGCTTTGATATGCATGAATGTCCCACATGACTCACTGTCCTCCTCTCCCTACAACCACTTTTTGCAGAACACTCGGCTGACACTGTAAAGAGTGCAGGGAGACACACTGCTGTGATGTTGACAGGCTGTGTCCTCAGTGGACTCTTCTTGGTACAGCTTGGAGTTGGGAAAAAGGAAATATCAAGTGAAGTTGGTGGGATCGGGATATATATATATATATAAACGTCTGTTCAGGGTTTGCTGCCAAATCATCTACGTTTAGAGCAACAAAGTAGAAAAAAAGGTAATAAATGAGAATTAAACAGACGGGGTATAATGGCAGATGCAAGCTTTAAAAAAAAAAAAAAAAGGCAGCTTGGCCCAACTAAGAAAAACTAACTGTTTCCTCACTCCGTTACTCGGTATTTCAAGTAAATAATTGGGCCTTCTATTTGTGGGATTAAAGGAATATCTTTGGGTTCACGCCATTACTGAATTCATTGGCTTTGATCGATGGAAGAGTTGATACCACCTCTGCTCTTTAAGGGGTGTTTAAGACTCTGTACAATCTCATTAAGAGCGAAATCCTGCATTGATATGTATAACATTTCCCTTGAATGTATGCAAAAGTATACTATTTCAAAAGATACATATATTTCATCAGTACAGCTACCAGAGACAATCCCAGAGACAGAACGATTTACGCAATGACGATTCCCAAACCCCCCTGCTCCAGAATTCAGTCAGCAATAGTCGTTATTAGTCGTGTATGCATGTGAAACACTAAATATAGGCCTGCACATATTTGTCCTCTTTAAGGGTAAACTAATAAGAGTTAAATGAGAGTGCTACACCCACATTTTTCCATTCATTGTAATTCCTTGCCTTCCGTCTCCTGGGAAGGAGCCAGGACTACACCGGGAGCTATTCAAAAGCATGCTACATGGGGAATCCTTATTTGGTCACAAAATTCTCATTGGTTTCGTCCTACAAAAATAACCTCAGTTTGTTGATGTGAATGCCTCAGAGTTCGGACCACACAAGTCTATCATGATAAATCTGAGCCACGGTTCAACTCGTCGTTCGTTTTAACTTCCAATCGCTTGCATTCAAAAAATATTTTACTGTAACTACAAGTGTACAAGTTAGACCATTCAATCATTTCTGTTGGCACCGCTGTCAAACAGAACGCAGCCCATTTCAGAACATTTACAAAAATAGAAAATAGTTTTAATCACAAAATGAGTTCCCTCCAACTAACTCAAATCAAATGGGATCATTGTTTAATGTAATAGGGCAATGGATTATAACCCCCCCCAACCTTCCCCCATTACAAATAACACTGAACTTTATACCCACACATATGCTCTGTTTTGTTTGCTTTGTTAGCGCTTTGTATGTTGTGCTATGCCAGCCCCTGCTGATAATAATTGATTTTGAAGTCACTGGCATGTGTTTAGTGAAATATAAGCCAAAAGCAGGAAGAAGGAATGGTTGGAGGGGGGCTACCCCAGGCAGGGCAGGTGTGATTCTCTCCTTTCTGTACCGTAAACATAACCTAGAAAAAGAACAAAGCCGTACTGCCTCGCCCCCTTTGGCTTTTCCTCATCTCCCCTTTGCTAGCATACAGCTCATAAAAGCTGCCGTTGAAAACCGATGAGTAATTTACTGGAATCTGAAGCAACCTTTTTTTAATAATATAAAACACCTGTTCGAAAGCATATATTGCCTTGTTGAGTAATGAAAACGTATCACTGTAAGCTGCATTTGATGGGTTTGATGAAGTGCACAACGGGAACATCCCAATGAATGCGCACTTTGGTCACCTCGAGTTGTTTTGTCGGTGCGGGCTCGATGGACGAAAATTGCACCTTTGTTGGCACTTAAACAGGCCGTAATCTCCCAACACAAAGAAATAACCTCTGCAGAAACCTCTCGTTTGCAATTTCTGTGCTGTTTTTGCCTCTCTGGGAAGCCTCAAGAGAGAGAGGGAGGGAGGCCAATGAAATATTAACACTGCCTCCTTTTCCAGAAGCCCATATGTTAACACGGTATTGTGTGTTGCAGAGGGAGAAGCCCCCCGGCCAGCCTGGACCGAGGGTCTCAAGCTCATATATTTACACTGACGTCCCTTCTACACACCATTTGTTTTAAAGACCGCTCAGCCATGCCCGGCCTGGAACCCGGGAGGGTATACTTGTTGAGCTTTGGACCATGTTTTCCAGTAGAGTAGTTACCTTACCTAATGAGCAGCCTTAGTGATAAAAAAATAAAGTGTTTAATGGTCATTATTATTGATGATGGCGACATATATACGAGACAATATTACGATTGTCATCGCAGCGTCAGCTTATCCCGCAATCCAGGGTGACCTTTGCTTTTAAGTGGCCGCCATCTTTACCTGTTCTGCCATTTATGTTGAAGAAGCCCTGGGGGTTGCCACTGGTGATCCGGTAGGACAGCTTGTCACTGGCCTTGGCGTCAGGGTCGACGGCCTCTATCTGGATGATGGACACGTCCTTCGGGGAGTTCTCCATCACTGAGGGGTAGTAGACGGGCTCCGAGGTCTGCGGCGCGTTGTCGTTGACGTCCTGCACCTCGATGTAGACCTCCACGAAGGTGGACAGCGACACCACGCCGCGGTCCGAGGCGTAGACCGTCAGCCAGTAATGGGCGGTGGTCTCGTGGTCCAGCAGCTCTTGTGTTCGGATGATGCCTGTGTGGCGAGAAGAAGGGGATATGGTTTGAACTCTGAAACCTCTTATGGCAATAAATGTTAACAGACAAAGCCATTAGGTATGGTGCTGAAACCTATCCCCACTTCCTGCTCATTCTATGCGATCTGTTGAGTGTATCAATAAAGACGAACAACATGGAACATGACATGGTGCAATCATTCCACTTTCAAAGAGCTCTAGCATTTGCATTCCAAAACGCCTTTCAAAATCGTTTTGGTGTCAGGTGTGGGTGTGTGTATATGTGTGTGTGTGTGTGTGTGTGTGTGTGTGTGTGTGTGTGTGTGTGTGTGTGTGTGTGTGTGTGTTGTGTGATTGTGTGTGTCTGTGTGTTTTACTGCCATGTGGGGGCTGCAGTCTCAGCTGAGCACACATTAGGGCTTACAGAGGCAGGTGATGAGATGTGAGGTTGCTTGAAAGTGTTTGACAGGAAATGTGAAGAAGCCAGGTATAAGATAAGGACATTAGGATATTAACGAGACACGTACTGCCAACACGATTGGCAATACAAACAGAAAAGGATAAATTAACCCCACAGATATTTCAAAGATAGGCCTCATCAATCTTACTAGCACAGTTGCATCTAGTTAAGAAGTGTTGGTCGCTCTTGGCTTTGCAAATTAAAATACATGTATGTATATACTTTTATGGTATGGTCTAACACAATCAACAATAGAAATGTGATACAAAGAAAACACACTTGAATATACTACTAACATAAGCCATCTTATCGGCAAACAATAAGTTTTGCTTTGCACTCCAAACAACAGTGTAGAAGCCTGACCGACATGACACCCTTCTAACAACGTGCATATGTTGTGCCTCAGTGCGCACGGATGGGGGGAAAAAATGCCAGTTTGGGAAAAAAATGGTTGTTTCTTGACTCCATAAGGGTTTGCACCCATGTTTGCATCCGTCAAAGAAATAGAGCAAAGTAAGCGATACCTGAAACAGATTCAAGGGTAGCAGCTTGCTTCTCAACTTAAAATCGGACAATAATGTTACACCTTTCCGAAATAAGTTAAATCTAACTTTTGCATATAGGCTTTATCATTATCGCAATTATACATTGCATGTGTGTTTGTTAGCCTAACGAATTTATTGCTGCCATTCATTATAACCACATCCTGGCAACAAAGTTATTTGTATCCAGGTAAACATGCTCCTTGTCTTGGAAAGAGTCAGACTGGTCGTGACGTAGGCTAATTTGTTGTCATCGTGTTACTGTTTATGACAGCAGCCTTCCGAATAAAGGGATTGGTTTGTACTTCGGAATCGCAAGGAGCCGTCTGCAGGTCTAAAGGTCGTAATAAAAGTACAGAAGAGAGCACACGCCTTGATTATGGAGAGGAAGTAAATTCATTCATTATATTTATCAAAGCAAGCCTTGCCTAGCCCTACAGTCTACGTTTGCTGGAGGACCAGATAAGGGTGAAGAAGAAAAGTCATGCATAGTGAAGAGACTTCCCACCGCAAAACCTTCACGCTTTCCTCAGCCCTCACAAAAGCCATTGTTCACTTGCTGTAACTCAATGAACTGCACTGCAGGACTGCAGCCAAGAGCCGGCAGAGCCCCTTGCTGCCTTAGGCTATGAGAGATCTCTGGGTTAAAAAAAATAAACTCCACAGGTCTGTCACTAAAAACTCCCTTTCAAGGGACTCCTAACCCTAACCTCATACATCCTCCAGGTACAGGTTTTGAGGTTTTTTGTAGGCGTCCTGCTACTCGCTGGCTGGGGGATCCGTACTGTTGTTACTCATCGCTACAAGTCCCTGAAGTTAGCTTGAGGCTTGTAATAAGGGAAGCTGTGGGGGGCTGGGGTTGGGGTTTTGGTTGGGGGGGGGGGGGGGGGGAAACGGATAGTTCCCTGATGTTTCCCTGAGGCGAAGATCCATGGACAGGAGAAACACAAGCCAATATCTCCGTGGCACTCAGCAGCACTGATGTCTAAGGTTAACATTCACTGGGTTTAATGGGTTTATTGATACAGAGCTGTGCAGACTAAATATTTATTTATTTTTGCTTTAAGTTAGTGAAACAAGTCTGAATTTAGGCCAACTTCAGAATTGCTATTCTAATTGTGAGTGCGATCAATTGATAAACAATATTAAATATTAATCGTGGACTGTTGATTGATTCCCGCTCAGCACACAGCTCGCTAGATGGAATTTCAGTCTGTTACTGTTTGACATCGTAGAAGTATTGAATTCTGACCTCTGTATCCGTTTTTTTTGGTTTGCAAATCTTCCCAAAACACTGCTATTCTTACTTTCTCCACTAACACCACAAATGCGATTTTTTCATCATACCTTGTAATAAGAGCCTGAAAAAATCGACTTCAGTCAACGACTACTTTAACAACTTTTACATTCAAAGGGGAACTTCACGATCCAAATCAGACCAATGGAAAACGCAAATCCAAGAACAATGACGTCACTGATGAAAGATTTCACTAATTATTTCATGGAAACAAAGTTTATGTTTCTGACAGCTATTTCGTACAACACGCATATGAAGCATTACTCTCTTCTCACTCTAGTGACTCTATTCTTATGTAAATAAGACTACTAACCACCTAATGTAACAAACTTCTACCAAGAGGACAAATATAGATAAAGATAAGATGTGCATCAACGGGACCCATGGGACATTGGAGAGAGAGCTGCGAGATATTGGTTGTGCCAGAATACTGCTCAGAAAACCGACTTTGTCTCAGGAGCAAAGCTGAGACAGGGTTAACCCAAAGGTGAGAGTAATATGAAATTATAACATGACATGAAATGTGTTTTTCCCGAATGTAATCCATTTGGGATTCACATCAAACATTGCCAAATAACTGTTTATTGGCATTCAGTTAAAAGAGTAGTAAGATCTTTTAAAGATGTCTTTACAAATAGAAAAGAAAAGAGTTATGTTATTTTACTTAGCTGACTGCAAACTGCATAAATCAAGCTTGCCACTGTAAAAATAAGATGTATGAAACTGCAAATGTACCATGTATTAATATAAAATGTGAGTGCAACTCTTGACACTCTGGGTGTGCTGAAAAGGCCCACTCAAGTCAAGAGAATGCATGAATGTTTAAAAAAAATTGCAGAAAGGCAAAGGACTTGGAGCAATACGAGTCAGAAGGGGATAAAAAAAAAAGCGAATATGAAAATGGAAAGGGAAAAAAGGCATTTCTCTGTTTTTTTCAAATCAGACTGAAACATGGAAACCAAGAAGAGAGACAGAGAGGATCTGTTATTCGTTCGTGTACGCACATGCTCAAGTCAGTTCAAATGGTTGGGGGGTGGAACGTTTGCGCGCTAATAGGACATAGCGCGAGAGTGAGCGCATCAGACCTCTTTTGAGCTGCTGCCAAGCCAATGCCCATGCTTGAGTAGTCATCTGCTTGACGGGCAGACACTGACCTAACACAACAATTTCACTCTCACAAATGTCATGCACTTGGCTGGCTGGCTGGCAAGCAGCATTGTAGATATCAGCCAAGGGGATGAGTTAATATGCCGTTGTTATCTGCAAGCCACGGACGGAATGTGAGCCAAAACAACTCTGTGCCCTGCATTTAACTCACCGGCCATGCGAGAGTGACTGCCAGGTGGGGCGTCCTGGTAGTTGTTATTGGTTTATATAATGTGCAATTCCTGACTGATATCCCAACACAGTTTTAACAGACAAAATAAACACAGGCCATCTGAAAAGCCTTTGGACTAGGAAAGGTGTGTTTGCAAATCTTTGGCCTTTGTCAAAGGTGAATCACGGGCTGAATCACTGGCACACCTATCTCATTGAACCTTTTCTCTCAGTAAAGGAGGTTGCAAAACCTGCCTTCGGGCTAATAAAAAATCTGACTGTGCAGAAAAGGCTGCCAGATTTCCTTCTTCTTTTTCAACGCCAATCTTATCTTTGCCTACGGGCATTGTTCTGTTGAGATACTGCACAAAGTAGAGGTACAGTAGGGCTTTTTAGAATAGCCTGAACAGTTTTAAGGCATAATGTATATTGGTAATATCACTGGACACAGTCATTCTCCAGAACAGATCCATATTCATGTGAAGATTATGATTATAAATAAGCCACATAAAGGTGAACCAAAGCTGAAGAATTTACATTTAACACTAGAGAGGAGAGATTACTTACCAAGAATGTGTGCCGATTAGGCCTAAAATAAGCCAAAAGTTTAAGCACCCTAAAAAGTTATCTGTTCTAACTGCAGTATTGCTGTCTACCCAATGTTTTGTTTTGTTGTATATGCCACCAAGTTTATAACACTAAGGGACTGAGGGACAAACTGAGCATTTAGTTATCATAGCCAAAGGCCTTTCCAGTCAAACATAAAACCGAAACTCACACCTTTCAAAATCAAGGTTCTTTGATAATGACTGTGTCAGTCACAGGAAAGTCTCATGTTTGTGGAGGAATGCATTTGCTATCATTATTGCATATTTTATTTTATAATGATATACAAAAAGCCCCCGGGGCGACGAGACAAAAATAGAAACAATTATTTAACCCCAACAATCGGGCTTGTGGTTAACATCCCTTTGGGCTGACATCACTCTGGCTGTTTAAGAACCGTAAGAAGCCCTTAAGTCGTTTATTTCGGCCAGACATTAATGATTGGAGGGCCTACCTAGGTCTACCTAGCCTCCAGTCTACTGACAAGTTCCCTGGGTTTTCACCACTGCACAAGACCGGAACCTTCCAGAAGGCTAGGCAGACCTATTGCTAAAGCTAGCAAGCTTTTCAAGTGTTTTGTGGGAGTGGCTTTCAGGGAGGCGGGCAGAGTAGATGTGTTTTTTTTTGCAGTTGGATGCTTTCAAAATCTAGCTCTGGCTCGTTTCTCAAAATTGCCTGCCCTTGCTTTACACTCACTCATTTTGTCCCTGTGAAGCAGTCTATGTGCTTGGGAAAAGTATATTTCGGGATCGCTATTTGTAAAGGTGCGTCTGTGACTATGCTGCGCTCACACAAGCCCAGCAGGTCCTTTGATCATTGAAAACTTGTTTTCCAGCGAATCACTTAATTTCACTTGCAATCTCGTCACTCACTGAATCTTTATGGAGCCATGAAAATATGATCACATAAAACTTTATTTAGAGATGACCTCTTCCAACTACAAAATCTGATTAATGGCCACATGCTTTTATTCAACTGCCAGTCTTATTGCGCAGCAACAAGGTCCTCCACCAATATTCTATTGAAGAAAGGTGCTTATTTCTTCTCTATTTATTATTCTATGGGCAAATATTTAAACCCAGCAAGTAGGCTTAGTGCATATTAGACATACACAGCATTGTCGGCCAGACAATGCCATACATGGTACAATGACTCCTATCACCATCAGCACATCTTTTAAGTTTTTCTTTTACACAAATACCCTTATTTGATTGTGGTTCCCATGCATACATTTATTTTTGGAGGCCAGCCACACAATAAACATTGAGTGCCTTTTTTATTATTTATTTCTGATTTAACAAAGACTGAGTCTTCCACAAGGCTAGGCAGACCTATTGCTAAACCTAGCTAGCCATGTGTTTTGGGGGAGTTGCTTTTGAGGGAGGCTTACTATGGCTGGTTTCTCGAAATTGCCTACTCTGTCTTTACTCTACTTATGGATTTTTGGATCTGTGTTTTCCCAAGTGAAAAGTCAGAAGGATATTAAAGGTACAAAAAAATGAGTGTTGTCAGTTTAATGCGTTATTAACGACGTTATCGCAAACCAATTTTAACAGCGTTAATTTTTTTATCGCGCAATTAACGCTCTTTTGGCTTGGCAAATGTTGCAGTTTTTTCACCTGCTGTCTAGCAACAACTAGTCACATTAGAAAAACGACAACACCATACCGGATATAGCTACACCGGAAACAAAACAACAAGCACGCCGCAAAAACTTGTTGGGGCAAGCAAGGATACAGAGTGGGTGAAAAACTCCTTAAAAGTGTGTGTGTTTTTGTGTGTCACTCTGTTCGAGCCTGCACGAGAGTTCAATGTTGTCATTAGCTGTTACACCTTTCTGACCAATCGCAGTTCAAGGCCCACCTGGGCTGTACCACTTCGGGAGGGGCCGCTCAATTACAAAATCGACTTGGTTGCGACGTTGACAGTTTGTTAGTGTTGCTTGTTGAGTGAGTGAGAGGTTGCGGGCGCACAGCTCAGGCTGCCGGATGGCGCTGCAAGGAACTTTTATAAACACAATATTGTTATCCCGCAGTAATCAGCCGGACAGCCCCGAAACGTTAACGGCCCACCGGGAAATCTCCCGACTCTCCTGATTACCACTCCACCACCGTGTGTGTGTGTGTGTGTGTGTGTGTGTGTGTGTGTGTGTGTGTGTGTGTGTGTGTGTGTGTGTGTGTAGGCGTTATTCAATAGCCTGGTAATGTGTATAGGCCTACGTACGGTAGAAATATTCATACTGGTTTAAATAATAAATGTTATAGTATTTCTTATCTTTGCTGAGCAAGAGTTTTTCCCTAAAGTTCAGCGATTGAAACAAATAAAAGCCTGGGCTATTGAGGTTTTAATGTAAGCCTACCACTGTCATGCACCTACCCAATGTCAAGTGGACCGGGTTGAATTCACTGCGGGTCTCTCTTCTTATATCCATCTTACCAAATATTTTTTATTACTGTCCTTCTCAACACTCTCTGATCTCACTAAAAGGCTAGCAGCACGAAATCAAGGGACATTTAGAATAGAAAAAAATGTGTGATTAATCGCGAGTTAACTATGACATTCATGCGATTAATCGCGATTAAATATTTTAATTGCTTGACAGCACTAAAAAGGATATATACACCGCCCAAGCCCAGTTAAATGCAGGGTTAATCACCTACAAATGCTTGTATCATTACAAATTCATACTGTTTGGTTAAACCCATAAAAATAGATAGGAAGGCCCAAATATTTAGTCTGAAACTCTGAAGTTGTTTTTTCTGGAATATAATTTACAAAAAAGGATTCGGATACAGTATAAGCGTGAATAAATAAGAATATTCTGTGTGGGCTGCCTACCTCTCTCTGTCTATGATCCTGTTTGTAACCATGCTTGGTTTCCTTGTTGAATTACACATCATTTCAAAGGGGTAACACCTTATCACTTATTTAAGGCTTGCAGACATAATGTTAATAGAGCAAGACAGGAAAAAGACAAACACGCTATTGAATACCGATTCCCTCACACCAATTGTAACCATGGGTAGAGGGCGGCAGCACAGCATCGGCCATATACCGTAGTGTTCAAGATGGACTGAGCCTGCAGGATGCAGTGGAGTTTGTCAGGTGTCAAGTCTGTCTGACATATCAAGTCAAAAGTATATAATATGAAGCAGTAACCAAAAACCAACTTGTCATCATTATATCACGATTGTGGATTTCGCCAAAATCTGTTATCGTCCTAATTTTTTTTTCTTTGGCATTTCTGCATTCACACTGAAGTATTAAGCCTTTAAGAAAAATAAACTTCCAATACAAAAAGGCATCAATTTGGAATGATTCTCAGAGAGCTTTTAGTAAACCACGTTTTAATAAGGCAGCATGAGGAGCCAGGTCTCTTGCTCCTTACCAGTCTATTGGCTTAGGCCAGCACGTGACGGGCTCTTTGCTTTAACGTTGGAGCTCTCTTTGAACCACCTAATATAATTCAGTTTACCCCTACCCACATTCCTCTGTCTTCTGAGGCCTCAGCTCACATGCTTACATAAACTTTCTCCGCTCTCCCCCTGCAACTACCACTCTATAGCCCTGGAAGCATGCTTCAAATTCCTCCACTGTGCTGTTGAGGCCAGTGTATCAGGTAGAGACCAGAGCTTAGCCTAGATCGCTATTGGCTAGCTATTTGCCAGGCCATTCAATATCACAAACATCAATAGACCATGGTGGGTTTGAAAGATTTGTCTGTTATTGGTATGTAAGTTTTATTAAGATTTTTATTAAGATTTATCTCTTTGCTCGGCATGCAAAGAGATACATCTTCATAAAATAACCCATAGATAAAAGTGAGAGGATGACTTTGATTTTTTGATGTTGATTGTTAGTGAATAAAGCACAAAATAAAGAGATTTCTAATGGGCTCCCCTTTTCCCATAAGCCCGTTTTACACAACCTGTTCCAAGGTGGGGATGTTGCTGCATTATTCAGCCTCTCTTAAAATGTACAAACACAGAATGGGGGAGAGTTGTATTTCAGCCTTTAAGCCAGCGGCGGCGGTAGTTACAGAGCCAAATGAGAGCCAAAAGATGTTATGTGTACGACCCAGCACCGGGGGAATCAAACATCTCTGAAGAAATGTCTCCATCTATGGCGTCCAAGGTCTGCGCACCTTTCTTCATAAAGACCACTCCCTGCTCCTCTTCAATTTATCCTCCAACCTACTTCTGATCACACAAACACGTTGCTGTCAGGAATCCTCCATTGTAAAAGGTATGCATCAATATGCTATATACAATTCAAAACAACTTTGCTTGCGTTTGAAGGGTGATGTGAAAGCAAGAGCCCCTCCACACTCACGCGGTAATGTTTAGAAAGCTATTTCACAAACCGAAGTGTATGTTATACACGACACTATACGGTGACGTTGCGTTACCTCTGATTCTGGAATGCCGGCATCTTATGTTAAAGCACATTATTGTGTCTTTGCAAAGCCAGCATATTGAAATATCTTCTTTTGGTGATCTTTGTGTAAAAGGGACTTTAAAATATGTTAAATTCCTAGGCCTAATTTTAACTTTTATATTTTCTCTCTCCTGTTGAGATCTGCTCACACTTTCTGCCATGTTATTATCTTACTGTTTTGTGTTCTAATCAAGAGAACTTTTTGTTCTTTTTGGAAAGTAATCTTTAAAAGAACAGTATGACCCATTGTTTAGGATAAACTAATTTTCCTTATTTTTTTTACAAAGTTGTTTTTTTACTTTGGGTCGTTATAGTGTTTATTTTAATGCACATTATATATAAATTACATATATATTATATCAATTTTAATCCTTATATTTATATAATTGAGACAAATATCTGAGCCTGTTTCTTCAGTTTCATGTTTCACTGTTAAATGGGGTCATGCTGTATTCAGTTCCAGAGAGATGCCTCATGACAAAGTAGGTCTATGACCTCAAAGTGATGCCTATCTTATCTACTCAAATGTCCCGGGCAAAAAGCTATGACATAGCAAGTTAGGCTGATACACCTGTAACCACTTCCACTTCATCACAGAGCTTTTTAGATATCCCCAACTAGCAGAAAACCATGACTTTTACAGCATTCCAGCACTAACCAAATGATTGTGCAAGTTTGCGAACACAGAATAAAAAATGACAAAATGTTATTGTTTAACAAGCAGGATAGACCTAAAAGCATGCCGCACTTACTAAAGATAGCACTAAAACATACCTCAAGCAAATGGCTGAGGTACAGATTTGCAATTACTACATGCTTCATAGGAAGTTCCTTAACTTTTACGACATGGCTTCCCATGTTGTTAACATTCATTTACACTTTCATTAATGAAGGTCTTCATCAAGTAAAAAACCTATTAGGGCATACCAGGGGTATTTTGTCTGGCCTTTGAACCTACTTCCAAAGAATCTCGCCCTAACGAAGAGCACATTATTATGAGCTCGCACTGCTTCACCTCCGGGCACCCAGGTGTTGGGGATTGTCTGACATATATCTGTTTCTGTTCGGCTCGCTACACTAGTTTGTCCTTGGGGACAATAGTCCATATGCTACGAAAAACAAAATGTTCTGGAGATAAATTGACTTTTGATAAAGTAGCCCCACAGCATCAAGGACGCAATCCACTATAGCCTGTTTTAGAGATAATTGTGTCAAAATATATATGCAGACAATTCCTGTGTTTCAAAAATGCAATTTGCATCACCGGCCATAGTGGCCTTTTTCTAAGCATTGGTATGAAGATAAATGACAAACCAGAGGTGTCAACGTGCCAAAAAATATGGACAATTTAGTGTCATTGAGCTTTCTCAGAAAAACAAATATCAATTGTTGACAAATATTTGGAATTGGCCTAGCTGTCAAGTGTCCTATTTGTTTGGGGTAAGACTAGATTGATTGAAGAATAAAAATGTGATTGTCTAATGCAAGCGGATAATTCCGTACAACAGTACAATGAAAAAACATGGATTTGCACAATCAATCAAAAAATGCATTTGTCTTGATTCCACACAGTTTGGCTCCAAAAAGATGTATCTTGCATCACCCTTGGATGGCGAAAACAATCAGTTTGAATCACAAACTCATGTTTTTTCAGGCTTGGTCAGGTAGGCTTTGACAGCCAAGGAAACGTGCGCCTGACATTTATGAAAAAAAGGGAAAAACATAGGGGCAGAAAAGAGAAGCAAAAAGGTTTGGGTTTGATCCCTGCAGTCTGCGGCATAACCCCTGCCGGCCTCTTAATAACATGTGGGACTGCCTATATTCACTGTACATTGCTTTGGATAAAACCCTCTCCTACAAAATATATTTAGGCGTCCCTTTAGAAAAATAAATCCATCCAAAAGGCCATGGATCGTTTACTTACAAATACAATTGTATTGTATTTGTTTTCCTTCGGCATACGTGTGAGTTGTCAAAGTAACAGTGTGCTAAAATAATTCTGTTATACATCACAAGTGCTTTAAATCAAGCCGACATGGGAACAATACCCAGACGCAATTCAAGAGCATCATCATTATTAAACCAAGCCTCAACAGCATGTCAACAACAGCATGAGCAGAATTTACACCAGGGACACCATCTGCACGAGGGACCTTTACAGGGTTTCCAAAAGACTTAATGGGATGAGAGAGACACAAACTTTAACAAGGGAAAGTGTGCTTTTAATTTACCTTCCTACAATCAACTTTGGCCCAGTGCACATTCCTCGTCCCATCGCCCCAGCAACGGCACTAGAGCGAGGACTGCTTGGAGTCATGTGGCATTTTTCAGCCACTCTCGTCTCAGATATAAATAGAGATACTAAACACAAACTACAGTTAAAAAGCTAATCTGAAACATCAAAAACTTAAACTGCCAATGTATATGCATGTTCCACATCTATTATCAATGTAGAAAAGGGAGGAAAAGTAACACTTTGAAATATAAAAAAAAAATCTGAACTTATTTCTTTCGGTACGAAACAGTCATTCGTCATAACAATGCTCTCATTCAAAGTACGGACTGCTAACAACCTCAAGTAAAAGGGCAATGCATGCATTATCTAGCAGGAAAGGGCATTGCATGCATTATCTAATGAGCAGGATTTCTCTCACTCTGAATAGGGATGTCGTCTGCTTTCATACTGCTTTCAAAATAGTTCACATTTATCGAGCGTCTACTGATTGCAACACTGGTAAAAGCCAATAGAAGCTGGTCTATAAAGATTTGCTTCTCCGTACGATTGGTTATAATGTTTTAAAACCTGGGTTCTAGATACTCTGATGTCTGTTAATTGTTTTAAAGCATATGCTGGAATAAGCCCTTGAATGCTGTTGGTAAACTCTCTCTCAGGGGGTTAGTTTGTTCTGCATGACAATTCCAATGCCCACTGGCATCCACTGGCTAGCAGCCTGAGGCAAGTTCTATTCATAAAGAATTGAACCTTGTTCAACAAGGTAATCTAAGCAGACTCAGTGTCCTTGCTACACATTCTATGAGGAATAGCTTAAGGTAAATATCATCCTCTTCTATATGTCTAGCCCTGTCTGCCAGTGCTCATTATGGCTTATTCAAAAGAGTGCTGTTCAAACAAAACATTGCTAAAGACAAAATTTGTTTCTTTCGAAATGCTTTGCAAAGTCAAACCTTGAACATTTAGTCCTTCCGTCGTTAGATTTTCTCTTTTTCTGTTTTCCACACACACACACATACTGTATACACAAACAGACAGACACACACACACACGCACACACACACACACACACACACACACACCTACAAGCACACACAAACACACACACACACACACGCACACACACACACACACACGTCACATTCACACATACCCACGATATGACTATGAAGTAGGCACATTTTTACAAGGAACATTTTTGGGGTGAGACAGAGCATTCAAATGAGCAATCAGAAAAAAATCAATGAAATCAAAGCCAATTCAGTTTATTGTTAAGAGAGGTGGCTTCAACTTTAACAGTATGTAAATGGGGTTGAAACACAAGCTGTTAAAGTAAATATTGAAACAAAACGTTTTTTCTTTGAGCAAACTGTTTCTCTGGGCTGTTTATGGGGCGATGGGGAAGCAAAGGTGGACACATGAAAAGCATTTTTCACTTGTCAAACGTCCCACTTAGAAATGCTGAAAACAATTAGTCTGTCAGATTAGATCTTTTTTTCATCACACACCTTATCAAGAGAAAAGCGTAGTAAAAAACAGATTGTACTTTGCTTTGGAAAAAATCGAATTAGCCACAAACATTACAATCACTGAGTGTATTACATTGTATCATCCTTAATTACCCAATTTACAGTATTGAAGTATGACATGAGCATACGCAGGAGCCAAAAAAGCTGGAACCAAGTCAAGTCCACTCACACACTACCTCAGGCTAACTTCATGATTTGCAAGCCTAGACTAAATGCAGGAGGTGCCCTCAGGACAGGGGGCCATTTTGAAAACACAACAACCACACAAACGGACACAGAGCTTTATTTTGCCAAGATTTTAAATCTGAAACTTGCCACACTATGAAAAGACAAATTTGAACAAGTGTTCGACTCTTATTGTATAATGAAAAGAATGTACATGGCCATTTTTGATTAATATGGCAGCAAACCCAACAACTGAGTTGAGAAATGTTTTTCACAGTGGAGATTAGCGAGGTTCTCTGCTTGGTGCCAATGTAGCCTGCAAACACTGGAGTACACACCTATAATACATCACGGAACATTGATAACACTGTTTGCTGGGTACGAGCACACACACTAGGCCAACTTAAAAGTATTTTTAGTTCCCAGTCCAAACACATTTGAAAGATTTGAGGGTTCAGCTTCCTCTGGGTTTGCCTCTTTTACCATGAGTATTACCTGAGCCATTGTTGGAGAATAGATTGTGCTTTCCAATAATAATTTCACAAAGCTCAACACACCTTACAAAAGCCACTATTGATTGGTTGATATTATTCTTCTTTCTATATGGTGCTTTACTTTGTAGGCCAACCTGCATAAAAAAACAGATTCTTATTCGCAGAACTATTTGGTTTGCTTACTTTCCATCAACTTCCTTCAATTATGCATAGCTACCTGATTCTTCATTAAAATCAATGAAGAATCAAAGATATTGGCTGAGGGCTATTCTTATTCTCCACTTTTCCAACATTCTTATCGAGCCTATGAACATTGGAGGTTATATATGCTATAAAGCTTATGTATTATGCAGCACGTTTCACTTTTTAATTTAGACATTAAATATGTAGGAACTGGGTTTGATTCTTTTAAGGGGAGAAAACCCACATTTAGCCACCCAAGAATGTGGTTGCTTCCAAATGGAAGCCATGTTGAAAATATCAAAGAAGGTAATGGTTAGATCCTTGTGGCAGGGACTGTGGCAGGAATTTCAGACTTTGACGTGTCTATGAGTGTCTCGGCAAAGGTGTTTTTTTGTCAAAGAAAATCCTAAGATACAAGTGAATCTGAAATAAAACAGTATAATTAATTAAATAATTCAAATTGAAATAAAATAAATCAAAATTAAATATCAATATAAATATCTGCTACAAAGAGGTTTAATGGAAAAATATATGAAGGTAATGCATTTAGAAGGTCAGTATCCTGAAAGAAAAAAATGTGGCCAAAGAGAGGAGGAGCTGGAAGGAGCACTGCATTTAGAAACGGCTTAGTTCACCTAAACAACCGGTCAGGAATGTCTACTGCAGGTCTGAGAGACAGCTGGCCCATCTGTTCCTGCCATCAAATCCTCCCCCAAAGAGGAAAAATGAATGGAATCAGGAACCTTAACAGTCCTCCCGGAAGTGCACCGTCTCTCACATACACATACCAACGCACAGACGCGCATACTCTTATCGATGGATGCCAGATAGTGGAATTCATTCTTATGCTAGTTAGCTCCAAACCACTGCCTTCCTATTCTTTCATGTTCTGAATAGTAAAAAGCACACACGCTTCACAAGCAGCCGTATGATAATGGCACAGAGGAAAGAGGAGAGAAAAGAAACTCACCAGTCTCTTCGTCAATCGTGAATATCCCCAGGCCAGAGCCATCCCGTATGGAGTATCGAATCTCCCCATCTCTGCCTTCATCCTCGTCTTGGGCAGATACTTTCATCACCGAGGTCCCAACCGGTACATCCTCTTTGATAAATCCTTTATCCAAAAATGAGGGGAATTGCGGCCTGTTAATGTTCTCGTTGATATCCACCACGTCCACCTCGATGAAGCAGGTTGACGACAAAGACATGGGCTTCCCTTTGTCCTTGGCTTTCGCCGTCAGGTTGAACACCTGCCGCTGCTCGTAGTCGAGGGTTTTCGCGATCCGCACCGCACCACTCAGCTTGTCCACGTCAAAGTGTCCATCGCCGCTGTCGATGAGGCTATAGCGCACCTGGCTGGAGGGTCCCACGTCGGGGTCGTGAGCCTCCAGCCACATGATCACTGCACCGACGGGAAGGTCCTCCCTCACCCTCACCCGGTATTTAGGAGGCACGAATTTGGGTGGATTGTCATTGACGTCTTCCAGGATCACCTTTAACAACACTGTGGAGACGAGCTGGGGTTCGGCCACAGCCTGGTCACGGGCGGCAACTTTTAAAACATACATGGGAAGGCTCTCGCGGTCTAACTGTTTCTTTACCGTCACTAGTCCGGTATCCTCATTGATGGCAAAGTGATCCGTGCCACCCAAAATAGAATACTTGACAATCCCGTTGTCCCCTAGATCCTTGTCGGTTGAATCCACCTGGATGATTTCTGTGCCCACGGGTGTATTTTCACTTATTTCCACTGAATATGAGTCTTGCAAAAACTGTGGGCTGTTATCATTCGCATCTAAGATCTTGACATCCAAGAGGCGTGATGAGGACTTTTGTGGTATGCCGAGATCGTACACTGTGACATTGAGTGTATAGTGGTCCGTTGTTTCCCTATCAAGAGGAGCATTAACCAGCAGCCAGCCACTCTCCATGTCCACGATGAAGCGGCTCTCTGTGTCTCCCCCTGAAATAACATACACCAGCTTCCCATTAAAGCCGCTGTCCGTATCTGTAGCACTCAAGTGGACAATGCGAGCCCCGATGGGAAGGTCCTCTCTGACCTCCATGGAACTCGGAAATGACTCAGCGAACTGTGGCGTGAAGCGGTTCACAGAATGAATATCCATGAAGTTATCCTCGGGTTCTGCTTGGGTGTGAATCTTGCCGCCTTGGAGCAGTTTCTCCGCCAGCATGGTCGCGACGCCGGTGTCAACACATTTTAATTGGACAGGCTTGCGCGCTGTGATGACAGTTATATTCATAACCATGGACTGGGTCTCATGTTCACCATCGCTGGCGGTGATCTGTAAACCATGGAAGGACACTTTGGACGCCTCTCCGTCACTGAGTGTCTGCTTCAGCGAGAGCACTCCGGAGTTTGCATTCAGCTCAAACAGATCCAACTCGTTCCCAGCTTTAATGTTGTAGTGCACTAGCTGCAGTTCATCCGCATCGATGGCAGACACTGTGGTTATCTGCTCCCCCACACCGTGGTCTCTTGGCACGGTGACTTCACAGTCGATATTTTCAAACAGCGGCTTGTTGTCATTTAGGTTATTTAGTGTTATGGTGACGGATGCTTCCACCTCTCTGCGGAAAGGGGAACCCCAGTCGGATGCCCTGACTTTGAGGTTGTAAATCCTGGGCATCAGCTCATAATCGAGGACCTCGGAGGTGCTGATGACACCCGAGAAGTACTCGATGACAAATGGCTGCGGCATGACATTGGTAATGCTGTAGGTCACGTAACCATTTTCTCCACGATCCAGGTCAGTGGCTTTGACCTCCAGCACGCTGGTCCCGACAGGTACGTTCTCATCAACTGAGGCCTTGTAAGACGTCTGCTGGAACTCAGGGGCATTGTTGTTTACATCAATCACATCTATGATCACTTTGGTGAATGCCTTTTTGTCCGCGGTCATAACGTCCAGCTCATATCTGGGGGCATTATCAGCGTTAATGGGTCCGGCTGTGGTGATTAAACCCGTGTCGGGATTAATGCTGAATCTATTCTTCTCCGATTTATGTTTAAAAGCATACTTTAGCTGTGAATGCTTGGGCAAAGCCGTTACCATAACGACAGGTGTGTGAAGTGGGGCAAACTCACTGAGATTGACCCTGTAGATAGTTTTATCAAATTTAGATGGGCCCATTTTAAACTGCGGGGAGGTAACATGAATTAACTTAGCAGAGGAAAACCGGGGTAAACTCCCCTTATCTTTAGCTTGTAGGGTCAGGTTATATCCAAAAGGCTGGCTGTCCCAGTCTACATCCTTAACCGCTTTGATTTTGTACGCTTTGCTCCCTGGACTGCTTCTCACAGCTTTAAACTGCTGGAGAGGGTCTCCCGCTACCACACTCAGCGACGCTATCTCCCCGTTCTGCCCCTGATCATTGTCCTCCACCATCACTACAGCATAGGTGGGGTCGCGGTCTGCATCAGAAGGGGCTAAAGCGACGGCGGTGATAACCGGCGCATGTTCGTTGGCCTGCTCTATCCGGACGGTCAGCTTGGCCATGCTACTGAAGCCACTGCTCCCGTAGAGCTTCATCCCTCTGTCTACAGCCAAGATCTCCAGCTCGTACAGCTTGGTCTCAGAGTAGTCCAGTTTGCCGGTAAGGGTCACCACTCCGCTTGTTGGGTGGACTGCAAACATGTCCGTCCAATCTGTGAAGCTGTAGTAGTATTCTCCATTTGTACCGATGTCGGCGTCTGTCGCCGTCACCTTGGCCACGCTGGTGCGTATGGCCGTGTTCTCCAGCAATGAAATACTGTACGACGTCGGTGAGAAGAGGGGTCTCAGATCATTGGTGTCCAGTACCTGAACCTTAACTCTCGCGCGAGCCTCCAAATTGGTGCCTCTTTCTGTGGCTTTGACGGTGAGTACATAGTGGTCTCTGACCTCGCGATTGAGAATGGCTGTGCTACCTCCTTTGGTCCTTATTCTCAAAAAGCTGAAATCTCCAAGGAGGTATTCTTCGGCTTTGAATAGGTTCTCGTTGTCCCCGGCAACTATTTTGTACCGTATCTCCCAGGTGGGGTCAGCGATGTAGATACCCATCTTGGCATGGCTCTCTAAGAACGTCTTAGCAGCAGAGTTCTCATATATGGTTGTGTTGTAAACAGAGTGGGTGAATTGCATTGTGGCGGATCTCGCAACTCTTTGGTTCCCTGTGCATCCACAGAGGTGCTCAAGGAGCAGTAGAACCGGTAGGATCAAGTATTTTCCCATATTTGTACCGTGATTTTGGCAGAGCCACCTGGAAAAAAAAGAAAAGAAAAGAGAATAGGATAAGTAAGAATGAAAAGCATACACGATTGTGTCCTTTGTCAGTGAATTCAAATAAATGAAAACAAATTATTCTAGGCTATTATTTCCGAATTTGCATTTGTACATCATGAAGGATATATTATACAGCTATATTATCCGTGTGATAACTATCTCAACTGTTAAATAAGTGAACTGCTGTGAACGTCGGTTATTATCCAGCCGATATGGTAACAGGCAAATGGATGTCATGTGGTCATTAGATATGCTAGTACGGTCAGTTAAATAAACAAAACTTTACTGTAGGCTAGTAACCCCTTGCTGCTACCTCTGCTGCACGGAGTCAGGTAGTATCCGCATGCGACGTTGTAAGCTGCATAACTACAGATCCTTAGTACAATTGAATATTTGTATGTATAAACTAAGATACCCTTCAGGGACAAGGACAATATACACTGTCAAAATGTCGGTCACGTCAATCATTGCAAATTAAACCCTTACAATTGAGGAGCTGCTTAAAACTAACAACAAAGCTCTTAGTTTCTGAGCAGCTGTAGCTGCAGCATGAGCTCAAATCCCCTTCATATTAGATTATTCTATTTCTATGTATACCTAACTAGGTTTTCATGAGGCATAACGCCGTAATATAACAGGCTACACGAAATCAATTGCAAATAGTTTGGTACGAACAGGAAAAACAAAAAGAACCCAGGTTATTTTAGGCATTATCGTCATCTGTTAAAAGTCAATGAAGTCGGCATTGTGTCTTTACTAGTTATTTTCATGAAAGACGACACGTGTTTACTTTGAGCGTATCGACCACAGCGCCGTGCTTACGGGTTAGGTATTAAGGATGTTTAGGTTAATAACTTTTGAGTTAGGTATTAGGCTGTTTGGGTTAATAACTGACAGAGTCTACCTTGAATCACAACTCAACTTGTGGCATAGCGGATATAGAAGATACAGAAAGAAAGATAAAGTAATTCCTTGATTGCACTTTTTGGAGATTGCGTTTCGTGCAAGCATTTATACAACGACTAATTATGTGTTCTCCATAAAAAAATAATTAAACACTATTTATTTTTCAAACCCCCATCCCCCAACCAAAACCCATTCAGTTTTTAAAAAGAAGAGAAGGCAGTCCGGAGCTGAGCAGATGCACGGTCTCAGAAAAGTGCACAGAAAGCAGTAACGGTCAAAAGATAGACATTTATGAAGACCATTTAAAAAAATAAACGCTTCTCCAACACGTACCCAAGTTACAAATAACTCCGCAAAACTCACAACGACCCCGCATTCGCTTAAGTTCCCCCGGAGATAAAGGCAGACGGAGCGGTGGCCGATTCCTCTACAAAGCGCCGCTCACAAAGCTAGCGGGACCGCCGCCGATCCATCGAAACTTTTCATACGTCCGAAAGATGCCAAGACTGACTGAAATTCGCAGTCACAAAGGATCAACAAAAATCACCAGTGGGTTACATACCTATTCTATCATTCGCGACGTAGATTAGGAGGTTTTTCATGTAGTTTAAAGTCTCCAAATCTCGGCATGGCAATACGTGGAGTCTCCTTCCCTACTCCATCCACTTCGCACTCTCCTTTCCATGCAGCTCTCCTTCCACAATGAATGCGCCCAGTATCTTTCCGCGCTGCGCACGCCCGGATCTACTTACTGCTGGCATGAACCTAAAACCCTATTTTCTCTATTCCCTAGAATAAAAACCAAATAACATACCACCTGCGTTTAATTTCGTTTCCCGTGTTCTTATCAACTCAGGCTATATTTATCCCAATGTTCCTTTTAAATGTTTTCTTTTTAACCTGATGTGTAGCCTCCCAAACACAACAAATGGCTAAATTCTCAGATTGATGCAATTGTTTTACTACCACTTACGTTTACACATATTGTCATTAGTAATAGTATTGTAATAATTGCTAATATCATTATTATGATCATTATTATTGTTAATAATAATACGATTATTGTTTTTTTTTATTATATTCATAACTCATTTGTGATTGTTGTTATAAACAAATCCCTGTTGAATCTTTAAGGTTGAGCCCATCTATCGATTGTCAAGTTTTTTTGTTTTTTTTCAGTGAATTCTTAATGGATTTCCTGCCTTCCCACTGGAGGCACGGGAGTGTGATGAATATGCGATTGATGGCGCTGTCTCGCTGCTCTCGGCCGGACCTGCACAGCACTGAAGCGCCAGTGTGTGCGTGCGTGCGTGCGTTCCTGCTTGTGCATGTGTGTGTGTGTGTGTGTGTGTGTGTGTGTGTGTGTGTGTGTGTGTGTGTGTGTGTGTGTGTGTGTTGGTGGGTGGGTAGGCGCGCGCTCTCATGCGTGCTAGTATGCAGGCTTAATGTGTGATAGTGCGCGTCTCTGAGTGCGTGCGTACGTGCACGTGACTTTGTGCTCGTGAAGATAAAATATGTGGAGAACAAACTTCTAAGCGCTGCCCCTAAAATGCATAGTATGAAGCAGGGAATTTCAGTGTCCATACATTTCACTTACCAGGGCATCTGAACGACCGCTGCCGGTGGAAAGTTACGTTACACAAAGTCCTATACTTTTGGGTAGTTTGTTAACATCTCGCTAAAAGTCTCTCTGGAAATCGACCACCAACCATTCCATTTTCTTCAGAGCCCGAGAGAAGAAAAGAGAAAAGCATCCTTTAAAAGCCGCAGCTTCCTCGGCCGCTGTGGATTCATAGCATTTCCATGGCTTGTCTAGTGCTCCCTGACATCGGTTTAACGGCAGTGGCTCGCTCTTTCCAACGGGTTTAGGCAGCGTGTCGTCACGAGTTCATCTGTCATTCTAAGCATGCAAAGGTCTCAAACAAGGCAACGTGTGAGGTTATTTTGGGGGATTTTCTTTGTCCAACCAACCATCTTCCCCTTTTGCTTTGATAGATGTTTGGGTATGCACGTTGTGTCTCCATAGTTGACGCACGCACAGTTTTTTTTCCTCATTTTTGAATGTGTCAGTCATTTGGTAGATTATGATGCCAGTTATAGCGTGCAAATTTGCCTAATATCTATTCAGCATCGCCCTCACCTAAGTCCCACAGGCTGTGTGTGTGTGTGTGTGTGTGTGTGTGTGTGTGTCTGTGTGCGTGTGTGTGTTTGTGTGTGTGTGTTTGCATATGTCTGTGTGTTTGCATGTGTCTGTTTGTGTTTGTATGTGTGTCTAAGCATGCATGTGTAAGTATGTAAAGACAGTGTGAATACACACACATGGCTTTTAATGCATGTGTGTGTCTTCCCCACCTCCCCCTCCCCCTCATCTTCCTCCTCCTCCTCTTCCTCGCTCTCTTTTTCCAGACTATGTAAGTCATCACTGGTAGCTCTTTCCCCCTGCCGGGTGGTGCCTCCTCTGTGATCTGCTGATAAAGATTTAATTGAATTCAGGTCAGGTGATCCCCAAGGCTGGTTTCAATCCTTTGATCCCATTCAGTGTTTGTTGTCAGGGCAGTTGGGGGTCAAATCCCGATGACTTATTGATGCAGACTTGTTTGCATCTGGGAACTTTAAGGGCCTTCCCCCGTCATAGCAGATGGCGTTGGGGATAGAACGGAAACGCTATGCAAGTCAATTTAAATAGTGACTAACAGTATTATGAAACATAGTGGGGAATGAGCCCTCTCAGGCCAGAAATTAGAAATCCTGATAGACACATCAAAGCAAAAAATGATGACTTGCGTAAGCATTAGATCAACGATGAATATTCATTTGTGCATTATGTTTTAGTTTGTGTCTTTTTTTTTTTAAAGATCCCCACATTTTTTTGTGGCACGTGTCCTTGTTTGTATTACCAAGCCGCCGAGTTGGGTATTTGAGATTCAGGACACTTCTCTGACAAGTATTATCATCACACCAGATCAGGGCTGGAGCTGTATTAGTCACTCCTTCTGTTGCCGAGAAGAAT
This sequence comes from Pollachius pollachius, assembly GCF_949987615.1. Classification (NCBI taxonomy): domain Eukaryota; kingdom Metazoa; phylum Chordata; class Actinopteri; order Gadiformes; family Gadidae; genus Pollachius; species Pollachius pollachius. Next base: position 41,685,771 of record NC_136935.1, on the reverse strand, counting down.
GTCTTAAAATGGAGGTTCACTATACTACTAGCTTAAATACCGAACAGATGTCGGGAGAAAAAGGGAACATGATTTTGAAACATGCGTACTTTCAAGGAATATATAGATATCGGTCCCAATTGCATTGCAACGCAAAAGTGCACACGGGATCTCACACCAACAACGGCGAGTGCTGCGATTTGGGGTGTGTGAAAGACACACAACAGTTGAACATCCTATTGACATGTCTATGTCAAAAGTGTTACATTACCATGCTTATTATTACTAATGAATATGCATTGACCGCATGTCTCAATGTACACAATGTTGGACTCAAATCTCTTTTAAATGGGATGTAGAGTCGCTGGACTCGTAACCAAAGCCAGTTGGTCTGTACTTGAAAAACGATTATGCGTTGCAGTTTAGGGAAAAGAAAAAACAAAAGATGAGACGTTTAAAATATAATGAGACAAACTGTTGTGCTCTCAAAATATGTTATTCTTTTGCCTTGAGCAACGCAGACTAGATGATCCTCACAAACCCTTGGTGGTTGAAGAAGTTCCGGTAATTACGTTAAAACAACACTGGAAATCACTCTTTTGCATGCACAGAAAAGAATGTTTCGAATTGGCATGAATGTAAGTCGTGAGCCACTTGGTCATTTGCATTCCACCCGAACCATGCTTCAAGATATGTACACTCTTCTTCATTAAAACGGGCCATCCGATACACTACAGTTTGTAGGCAAAACTGCTCGCGTTTGCCTACAACCAATTATTTATAATTCAGACTGTTGATTCCAAAGTTGCCGCTGCAGTGATTCATAATATAAATAAGTGTTAAGAGCGTGTCTCTAAGGGCATCTCTGGGGGGACGCAGACAGTCCACACTCTCTCAAAGGAAGGCATCTGAATCGTCACTGGCACACCAAATGGGGGTCTCAGTAACGTTAATAGGGGCCCAGAGAAGACAGCCTATTAGTATTTAGCCAGTCAAACAGAAAACGAGACAGGAGACAAGTAAAGGAAAAAGAAAAGTGACAAGTGCTTAGAAAAAGTATGTTGACAAAGTATGCAGGCATAATGGGCATCATGAGAGCACTGCACATGAATGAGATAAAACTCTATGTATATTGTGTATGTTGTATATATGGTGACAATTCAAATCAAAGAGACTGGGATAATTAACAGAAGGATACAAATATTAGTTTTCATGTCAAATAGAATACACATCATGTACTGCAGTGATTCTCAACTGGTGGGTCGCGAAGGCCCTTTGAGTGGGTCGCAGAGCATATGCCAAACATTAATCATTGGAAAGAAGCCAGACTATGGTATTAATTAATGCTTCATTGGCGTTCTATTTCATTGAGTTGAGCCCCAATTGTTGCAGCTTTTGTTTGCTCAATGTTTATAACAGGCACAAAAAGGCATTGTTGATTACTGCAATATTGCTGAATAAATGTTACAATGTTGGATCCTGGCTTAATGACCTAATGACTTATGTGGGTCCTGAGGATAGAACAGTTAGAACCAATGATCTATTGTAGTTTGTAAGTTTTTGTAGAGTTTTCGTTATGGGTCAAACATTTAATGGGAGCAGCATTTAAATAATTTGTTTGTGTACAGCATCATGTAAGAGGATTCTGACACTATGTGAAAATAAATTCCCTTTGGATCTTTGTGTGTGAAGTCGCAAAACATTTCCCCTTTCCTATGGTTAAATTGTTCCAGATGGGGAAAATGTATACTCCTTACATACTGAGCCACATTGGTCAAATCTTCTTGTGAACTTATAAACTGTGCTTTCATGTGCATATCACCAACCCACATTCCGGGGAATTATGCATAATAATTAAACAGACAGTTGTCGGTTTGAACAAAAACATTAGCATGAACACTCTAAATAAAACACAATTTAGAGTGCAAGAGGGCTCTAATCTCCTCACAGACATGTAGCATATCATCCTTAACTAAAGTGGCATAACCCATCATATCCTCATACAAACAATGTTCAATAATCTCTATTTCAGCCTTTGCTATGAGCAGGAAAGCCCTTGAGTTGTATGTAACAACCTATAGATATGACAGCATTGGTGCATTGGGGAGGAATCAATGAGAGATCACTGTAGACTGACTTTCATTTCGCCATGCACTGCACTGCACCAGCCATTTCTTCTTTCTAAATCCTAATCCCATGGAAATTGTGCCCGGGATTATACACAAAAGGCGCATTTTGGACATGGATTTACATGTTTGGATTAGTAAAGCCAATGTAATGAAGACACGTGGTTGTGTTTCCATCACGGTATTGTATCGCACATTAAAACCAGGCTGGGCCTTCCCTGTGTAGTGAAGACGTATAAATCAGTGCATGCCGTGTAACAAATGAGGCAAGATTATTGCTGTGCAGTAAGAGTGCTTTTATTTAGACTTATCAGCGAAGAAGCAGTTGCTCGAATTATAAGTATTCCAGCAGCACATGAAAAGCTTCATACGTCAACAGTCCAATTCTCCACCACGGCCCTCGTGCCAGCCCACCGTTTGTTATTTACATCTCAGCGCATAGAAAGTTGACACAGACGAGCGAGGACCCGATGCATGTCAACAAGGAATATTTTGCCATGTCTTTTACTCAACCATTCCTTTAAAACAAACGGGTGCTCTGAAGCAATAGGGAATCAAAGAAGAGGCCTTCCATGTTCTCAGTACAGTATCTGTTCCGCTGTCTTCTCCTCCTCCTCCTCCTCCTCCTCCTCCTCATCCCATCATTGTATTTCAAGCTAGCCAATCAATGTGCAGCGATGAACATACATTATGTATTTACACACACATTTGCTTATCTAATAGGAGCAATATCATTGTCTCAGATTTAGGCATTTGAGGCAATGCCCCAAGGCCCCTAACGATGATTCTTAATCCTCAGATCTGGGGGGTGTCAAATCACCCCTGGGAGGGAATGAAAGGAAATAAATCTCTCTCTCTCTCTCTCTCTCTCTCTCCCTCTCCCTCTCCCTCTCCCTCTCCCTCTCCCTCTCCCCCTCACCCTCTCTCTCTCTCTCTCTCTCTCTCTCTCTCTTTCTC